>NC_137458.1:130644022-131194709 GCF_964235325.1 Thermobia domestica | reverse complement strand
GCCCTAGCCCCCCCTTGACTACGGGCCTGACACGCCCGAGTTATCGCAATGTCTTGTGCGTCGTGGCCAGTGGACTAATATTAACGTCAACTCTTTTTTACGTTCTATTTGCATGTACATACAGGTGATTTAACCTGAGTGCTTTTAAGAATGAACTCCCAACATTGGCGAATGCACCAACGCAGTTCGTATCTCGAACCTCTTGGTTCGGGGAGTGTTTCTCCATGTTTCAGGGCAGCAACTACGCACGTCGCGTCGAGCTTCAAGTATAACATTGTGTTAAGGGGCATAAGCTATTAGCCGGTGAAGAACGTTTTCTTACGGCTAGCCCCAATCTATAAGTCCCAGGTTCATATACCTAGTGCGATAGTTATAAACGCGCCTTCCAACATTAGCATTCCACTTTGAAAACTATTTAATTTTGCTGAAGACTCATGTTGATCTTTAGGACTGTTTGGAGCAGCAACTAGATTACTACGTGAGATTACCCCGGCGACACTTCCCCCAGTGCTAATCCCCCAAGTGCGTCAATGGTGTGAGAAAAGTATTTATAGTGAAATCTTAATTTTATATTAAAGTGATAAGGGCTACAGTATAGTGAAAAGTAAAGTGTGATTTTAATAAAGCAAATAATTATACATAATCAGTGTTAAGTGTTGTGATCGTTTCTCTTCGTTATTTTTTTTAAATAGTATTGTAATAAATAAGTATAGAGTCACTTAACCCAGTGTGTTTTCGCTGTGTGTGTGCGTTATGGTCTGGATGACCGTCTGATCGTGCGTGAGGTTTTCGAGATGAGACCTCCGAACCTCTCGGCGCCTAATGCTCATCTCATCATCGAGACCGACGAGCAATTTGGGAACAGTTTTGTAATCCCTTCTTGGAGAGGTCCTTCAACGTCCTACCCAGGTAAGTCCAGGTCTCAGGAAAATACTCATTGGCAGGACCACGGAGAACAACGGAGGACGGACTACGACCCGATACCTGGGCGATTACAAATAAATGGTACCCGAACAGTGACCCGATACACTTGACGGTTACAACTTCGTTGAGTTGTCTGAACGATTCTCACAATTATCTTTCGCCTTCCCCTTAAAATGAATATACTGTCCTTGTGGGTTTTCGGTTTATATCCATAGTACTTTGGCAATCTGTAAAGAAATTCCTACTCACTAGCACCACTTGTACGTCTTTAGATCTCTTCCTGCCATCTGGTAGAGTTCGTTTAATTCGTAGATATGAAATAAGCTCGTTAAAGTTTGACGACTGCGAAGACGTACCTGCTTCAGGATCTTGGAAACAGTATTTTGTTGTTAACAGTTTGGTATTTACGTTTGTGTTTGTTCGTTTGTTTCCAATGCAGATAGTGCACCTTCTTGTAGACAAAACTCTGAAGAGATGGTACTTGGAGCGTACACTGTGTCCGGAATTACTGACGAATTGAATGGATATATTCCAGTTTCCTTGACAGCAGAAATAGCGTTCTGAGATGTTGCAGCTTCCATCTAAGCCTCATTGAATAACTGCGAAAAATGAAGTTTTCCTTCCGCTCTGGCAGAATATTGACGCTGGTAGCTGTCAACTGCTTCGGTCCAGTAAATCTCGAGAGCTTTAATCTTCAAATTACCTTTCCATTTAAAGTTCCTGGGCATTGAAACACCAGCCACTTTTACCCTAATTCGTGAAGGGGGATTTAAACAAGCATTGCTAGTCGTGTAATTACGTTATAACTAAGAAACAAATTTTATTCTCCTCCATAAATATCACATGTTCTGACAGTTTGTTGGCAATATCTTATACAAATCAATCAAGGAAAACAATAAATAAATAAATAAATAAATAAATAAAAATAAACAAAATAAATAATAAAATTTAAATTCTCATTACTCCACCTCCATAGTTGTTATTTGTATCTTGAAATATCTTGAAGTTCAATTAATAGGCATGCAAGACCTAATCAAAACGTTTTCGTGAAATTGTATTCTGTAAAGTGCAAACAATTTGCGTTTAGAATTTAACAACATTAATTTTTCTTTTGAGTTTTCCTGGTTTGCGTAAATAAATAATCTCTCAAAACGTTGCATATATTATATAGACCTACATAACAATGGGAAATAAAAATATTGTAGTCACTTCTGCCAATCAATCTCAAACGAAAGTGATCTTGTTTATCCCCGCACCACGGAAAAACGGCTGAATCGTCTGAAATTCTGCATATAATTAATATCTATCTCAAACTGGGTTTTTGTCATGTCACTTTGATTAAAATAGATATTTTAAGGGCGGAAGGGTTCAAAATTTGTATGCCAAAATAGAGAGAGCAACTCACGAGTACCTTACGTTAGGAAAACGAAATTCAGAATATAAACTCCTCATTAGAAATAGTTGGACACGAGTCCCTGCATTTCCAGATATTCCGCTTGTAAGAGAGCAAAGAGGAACAATTTATATAGTTTTTTTTTTTCCACATTCAAATCGACAATGTATGTCTCATTACCTCGGGAAAACGTACGAACCGCTTGAAATGAATTTTCAAACATACTTAGCAGTTATCTCAAATTTTTAAAACATTTTACTTTCACGACAATGCATATCATTAAAATACATATGCATTTATAAAATGTATGCCAAAAATAGAATATTTTACGAGCTCTTTATGTTAGGAAGATAAACTTGGCATATAAATTTATTGTTAAAAACAATTGGACACGTGCGTCAGCCTTTTTAGAGAATTCCAATTCTAAGGGGAAGAACGGACAATTGCTATAATATTTTGATTTGCCACTTTCTATTCATGAAACGACGAAAATGAGGAAGCGGTTAAACCGTTTAAAATGAAGTTTTGAACATAGCACTTTGGATTGAGTATTTAGAAAAAGAATCATTTTATATGCATCCTAAGGGGTGAAGAGGGTTCAAATGTGCCTCTCAAAACCTTCTCATAAACATATTCTTTCGGTACGAAAAACGGCATTTTAGCTGATCTAATATAAGAAAACTAAAGTAATCTTGTATGGGATCGAACCACGGGGAAACGGTCGAACCGCATAAAATTGAATTTTAGAATATAGCTATCAGCCATCTCAGAATTTATCGTACCGCTTCGATTACAGTGCGTATCCTAAGGAAACAAGGAGTGGTCAAAATTTATGCAAAGAAATTAGTACCTCACGAATCGCGAATGTCAAGTCACCTCGAGATAGGTACTAACTACTGTATGCTCCTAATTTTCATATCAAATTGTTCAGCTGTTTTCCCGTGATGTGATCACAAACAACAGACAGTGTTGCTTTCCAAGTAGCTAAAGATCCTCCCCTGAAAGAAAACTTTAGGAGGAAGAAAATACTATTTTATGGGATCTTGAATAAAGAGTTGAGAAAAAGACTCATAAAATGTTTCGTGTGGCGTATTGTGCTGTAGGGGTCACAAACATGGACATTATGCAAAAATTATGAAAAAATGACTGGGAGCTTTCGAAATATGGGTGTGGAGAAGAATGGAGAGAATTACCTGGGTCGAACAAAAAGCGAATGAGAGTCTGTTAGAAATGGTGGGAGAGAAAAGAACAATTTTAAATATTATTAGAAAGAGAAAGAGAAACTGGTTGGGACATTGGTTAAGATGGAACTGTATCATGAGGGAAGTGTTAGAATGTATGGTGGCAGTAAAGGGAGGGAGAGGGCGATGGAGACAACAATTAATACACAATATCAAAATAGAGAAATCGTACGTGAAGACAAAGAAGTTAACGGAGCTGGAGCATGAAAGCTTCTCAGTTCCGCAAGTGACCTGCCAATAATGGCAGAATACCATTTATGATTATTCCCTTAAAACGGATTTTTTAAAAAACGCTGCCCACTAATTTTTAATGTGGAATTTTATATGACGAGTTTCATCTTTCTAACATAACATCAGTGACTCGTGAGATATTTTATTTTTGCCACAAATTTTGAACCTTATCTCTTTCCCTTAGGATACCGTCATCTTAATCAAAGTGATATGATAGGAGTGAAAATCGACTTCGAGGTAAGTACTAATTCAGGTTAAAGACACCAAACCAGCCTATCACCACCAACCAGGGGGCGTGATTTGGGGTGGGCAAGTTTCAGACGCATATACATTTTAATCAGTAGTATAGATAATGATACACTAATGGAAAACGCAAAACTTCATATATATCAGAGAGTCCTGCCCCCGTAAAGAAAAACCTGAAATGACGCTTCTGCCACCAGGGATATAATGGCGCATATACTGGAGTATACGACCTATCTGTGCCATGGCGTGGAAAGTCAGCGCCCGGGGCGAGAGTATTACGACGACGCCCCCGTACATGAATGAGGTCGACAGACCAACCGCAAAGCGTAAAAAAATTTTCAAAGATAAACTCTGCTTTTCGTTGATTTTCAGCACTTTTTATTACTTTTTTCCTTCCATTTTATATATGTGCACATGCATTTTGGTTACATGAGTAACATTAGGTATATAGGAAATGACGCCGATCCTGGGGGGGCGAGGGGGCTCGGGTCCCCCAAAGCTCATGTGGGCCCCACGTATTTTTATGAATATATATTTTTATATGTATTTTTTATTGTTATATGTATTGTTATATATTTTTTTTATGAATGCCCCCCCCCCCCAAGTTACAGAGAAATCGGCGCCCTCGTATATAGGACCAGCTTTTAGTAAGTGTCTAGGAACGCAAAAAGTATAAATCAAACCCTAGTCAAATTAAATATTAGATTGAAAAATACCGTTGTTGATCTAAATATTTCAAGTAATTTTTCCTCTTTTCTCTTTCCTTCTTTTCATCCTTACTCTCCAATTTTGCGTCCCCTTATTTCGGCGCCCGAGGTCGCGCCCCGCTCGCTCTCCCCCAAGGCACGACACTGCGATCTATATCCAGCTAAAATTTGCATATTTTATTGCATACTAACCTTACACTAAAGAAAAAGTGTATACGATGGGCTATAAACATTTTAAGTACGCGCCCCCACTTGGTATATGTTTTATCTTTGGAAACAGTAGAGTGTATTCCTACCAAAATTCTAGCATTACATCCCTGATTCTCACCAATAGTGGTCTTAACGTATCTGCTTTCCAGTCTTTCCCCATGAAGCTTGCTAATATCACTGCGTAAGTTGTCTGTTATTCAAAGTGATTCCTAAATTACTTTCTATACGGACATCAAACGTTATGCACCAAAGTCATGAAAGCTAATTAAGAAGAAAAATATCATACCTGTAAACAAGGGCGCCGATCCTGGAGGGTCAGGGCCCCCAAACCTCATGTGGACCCCCTAGTGTATTTGAATGCAATTTGTCTTAACATCCTCATATAATATACATTCTGCGTGTAAGTGGGTCCCTCAAATTTACAGAGAAATCGGCGCCCTTACTTGTAAAATATTGCAATCTTAATTTTAAACAGTAATTGAAAATTAAATTTTGTATGCGAAAAAATATGTTCTACATAATTTGAACAATTTATAAATTACCAGATTTTTTTTTTAAATGTTTCTTATTTATATAATACCAATAATATGTAAATTAGAAATTGTGTTAAAATTAATTAAGTTTTCTTAGTACTCTACCTATAACAACATCGCACAAAAAAAAAAAAAACCTAAATGGAGAGTATTCTGCGTTAATTTAAGAAGAAAAGACTACAGTTCAGTTGTGATAATTACTGCTTTGGATTTCCCATAATGCTGAAGATTTACTTCTGTTGAAAAACAGACCAAAAGAAGCAAAACGACAAAATACTAATACTTAACCATGTAGGACCACCAACGACGACCATATCTTCATTTGCTATTCAGTTTGTTTTTCGATTAAGATGGCCATTTCTTCCCTTTGTGTTTGTAAATCCTACGGTTACCCACATTGATGATTATTTATTTGCAACCCAAGATCTTACCAACATGGTTGGGGTTGGTTAGTGATGAAGGCATAAATGATTGTATTTCTTGGTGGAGTAAGGAAAACACGGTTACGTATGCAGAATATTAAATAGGTGAGCGGAAATTCCTTATGAAAATGATTTCCAGCCATTCATTGCTTCTTCCCACATTCCCTTTCGTAAAGAAGTATTCAATAGTGAGTAATAATAACACAGAAAGGTATTATGGTGGGGGGACCGCGGTGGCTCAGTGGTAGACCGTTCACTTCTGATGCTGTGATCTGTGGTTCGATCCCAGCTTTCGCCAAGTGGACTTTGTGGAGGACAAACACTGTGTGTCTGAGTTTTCTCGAGATTTTCCCTTATTTCTATTTCCTCAATTTGTTTCATAACCATTCATTTTCATTAATCGTTCCTCATTAAACCTACGGGCATAATCGTGCAACGTAAAACTGAGACATTTCATTCACAGTTCAAGAAATATTATTTCAACTATTGTTTTATGTTTAAAAGGACCTTGAGTATTATTTAGTTTATAAAAAATACGTTATCATTATTATTGTATATTGTCCTAATTTTGTGTGATGAACATGTTCAATTTAAATAAACTTCCAAACGCGGAGCTTAATGGAGGCTATATGGTTAACGTACGCGTCTTCGACACGGAATATTTTAGTTCGGTTCTCAGTGGGAGCTCATGTGGTTCGGTTCCACGTTACGCTGTAGCTCTACGTTAAGCTGCTAATTAGTTGATTGGTTAAACTTTAAAGGGAACTCAGCACCGAGATATTTGTGTCGATCATGATAAGACCAATGTCCGACACAAGTTATACATCAAAAATTCACAATAAAACTTTAAAAAAAGGGTAAACTAAATATGAGAATAAAACAAATTAAGAGAATAAACCGCAAAAATAACAAAAATTAAAATGTAGATCGCGAAAAAGTAAATATATAAATAAAGTATAAAATATATAACAAGACAATGATTTTAAAAAATATCAATAGCAGAAACTCATAACAGGTAAAATCTTAAAAAGAAAATATCTCAGAGCGCGTTAACTATTACAATCATATGAATAACGATGAGAATACTGCCTCATTAATCCCCAAAATCTCATTAAGATTTTTAAGTGCACCTAAACGTTCTTTGAAATCTGAGTATACTGGACATTCTACAAGAACGTCCCGAATACTCAGTGGAACGATACATTCTGCACAATACAGGTAGTTAGTATGAGTGACATGAGAGTGTCCGATACGCAGGCACTTTCGCTGACCTGCTTCCAATTCACTTGATAGCAAGACTTTAAACGTTCGGTTGAAATAACTACGGAGATCTGAGCACGGGAGAAAGTGCTCCAGTGCAACATCTGAAAATGCGATGTTCTTAGTTACTGATAGAGACGCTAAACTCTAATCCAATCCAAATGAGTAACTTGATTATTTACGCCCATTGGTACCCACAATTTTGGAATATGTTACACCTTCGAAGAGGTTATCTAAATCTATTTTCAGATTAACCAAAATCCATTTTAAGTTGGAAAGCATTCCTGGTTAGATTGAACATTGAATTTCTTCATAGCTATACGGTTAGCTTACGTGCCTTTGACGGGAGAGATCATAGTTTGATTATTCGATGGGAGCTAATATGATTCGAATCCCTGTAGGTCCACATCTTATATAGCCTCGTTGCAGAAAAGGAGTCTAAACTCTAATTCGATCAACCAAGCAAAGACATATTTGTGATATTTTAGCTACATTTCTTAGGACTAAGCTAAAATTATGGGCAACAAATCATATATAATTTATTGATTAGTCGACAAAGATTTTTAATTATCTTGTTCACTTCCAAATATACTCTCGAATACACTTCGTTTCTCAAACTGTAATCTGCGAACCACAAATGGTTCTCGAGGTAGTCTTTCTGATATTGGACGAATATTTGTCCAGAACAGAAAAAAAATAAATTGCATACTACACACTACAGTTAAGAATCTCAAACAAGTATGGATTATACAATTTTATAAGGCAAATATTATGCAAATGGCATAGATTTTATATAAAATAGTCAACAATTATTCTTAATAGTCATCAATTATCATTAGACCACCAAACTATGCTACAGTATGCATAAGTATTGGAAATCTTATAGAACGGCTTTGTTCGTCAGTACGTCTGTTGACAGGCATCAGAGCAAAAATCGTAAAATATATCTTTTTGCAATCGATTCAGTGTCCCAGCTATAGATTTCATTTCCTCGTTAACCCTCTATTCAAAAAGGAAAGGTTCAAATTAGCCATTTCCGGTTTCAACATTTACAGCTATTGAAACGAAAACGGTAGTAGATAGCGGGAAGCGTTTTTTTTTTTGCAAACGATTTAGTGTCTCAAGATAACATATCATTACTATCTAGAACACTCTACCGGAAGTTGTTCAAATTTACATTCTACTATTACTTCCTCTTTCAATACTGATCTCCATACAGCAAAAACGGTAAGATATATTTAGATGCGTTTTTTTTTTTTTTTTTTTTTTTGCAATCGATTCAGCGTTCCAGGAATAGGTTCCATTTTCTCCCTTAACTCTCTACTCAAACCGGATGTGGCTAAAATCAACTATTTCCGGTTTCAACATTCACTGCTATAAAACAAAAAAAGTAACAGGTAGCCCGAAGCGATTTTTTGTAAACAATTTACTATCTCAAGACAACATAACATGACTATCTACAACACTCTACCAAAACCAGAAGTGGTTAAAAATTACTACTATTTCCGGTTTTAATACTGATTTTCGTAGAACAAGAACGGTAAGGGTATTCTGCAATCGATTGAGCTTCCATAATATAGGTTCCATCCTTCCTGTAAACCCACTATGCAAGACGAAAGTGATTCAAATCAACCATTTTCGGTTTCAACGTTTATCACCACAGAACAGAAACGATAATAGATAGCGACAAACAGTTTTCTGCAACCACCGACACAGTTTTACACTGTGAAACGAATCTCACTTGTTTTTGCTATTATTATTATTAGTAATAGATATGTTCTTCAATTACGGGAACAGTTCGAGAGGGAGAGGATTCTCAAACGTAAAATCGAAGGCACTTTAATGAACATTACTTTTAGAAGATACGTATATTGATGTACGCAAAAAACAGAAAAAAATGATAAATTTGCTTTCGAAGAGGACAACAATAGGGTGACCCGTATAATATTCTAACAAAAGTAGGATCCACTTAAAGTAAATTTGAGAAACGCTTCACTATACTCATCACTTTTGCTCCATCATAATCTAGACTTACAACTCAAGACCTATATTTGAAGACTTATTCCCCTCTCCTCCCACACTGGCGGCTGGATGCTATTCTTTTCTATACCTACAGTACCATACCAAGAGGAGTTTCTGGATTCAACCCTCCTCTTAAGAAAGATATTTTGAAAAAGTATTTACTACATTCAGATATGCACAAAAATCATGCTAGTGCTAAAAGAAAAGAAAATTGAGTGTTTGAACCCCTTTTGACGAAATTCTGCGTATGCCACTGCCACTGTATGTATTACATACAAGAATAAGTATATATAAAAACTGCAAATGTATCAGCTGATAATCTTTGCTGCATTGTTTATTCCGGACAAGTTTTTTGGGGGACACTGCCCCTCCCCCCGGAGCTCTGATAGTTCCCCCTGGAGGAGACCAAAATAATACGTTTATAATATAATAATAAATAGAATAGTTCCAGCAGTGCCTCCCCTGGAATACTAAGTGTGCCCCCTCGGAACATTCTTTCTGAAAGAACGACTGCTTCGCTGTATTCCTGTACGCACTTACTATTTTATAAAGAAGTTATATGTAGTATGTAATGACATAAAAGTACAAGAAAGATGCAATGATTTAGCTCCTTGCTTAATCGAATGAATTATTTATATACTTCACTAAAAAAAGTAGTGTTTACCTGTATATACTAAGAAAATATAAGCAAAATGTGTGTTTTGACACACTTCTAAGTTTCGGATATTTTAATGCATTGTCATATGCCTAACGTAACGTTTTATTGTATAAATTCTTGATTTTAGGCAACTAGTGTTTCAATGGAGTAAACAAAATGTGTTTTGCATGTGAAACGTCAGACCAATCACCAATTAATTCTTCATAAATTGTGATTGTTTTATTCCATTTGTATGTGCGGCTTAGATAATTACACAATTCGTATACAAGACATGTTGAGGGGAAAATAAAAAATCGGCGGAACAAATGGAAGAAGGAAGGGGAAACAATAGCTAATACAATGAGATGTCTTTTAATGAAGTAAAATGTGAAATGTTTAATGGAAAAGACGATGGACCACACAAGCGTTTATTGCTCACACGGTCGGCATCGAAAGAAATGACAAAACGAGCCAAACGATTGTACTGTGAATATTTCTTTATGCTTTCTTTCAAATAAATTCATTGCAGTATTTAAAAACATTCACACTCTGAAGGGAAGAAGTTTGGGACTAAAAAAAGCAAATGTTAGTTTTGTAGATTGTGAAACTATGATAGACCTCCAAACTTGAAGAATCTAATATTGGAACTTAGGGTTTCAATATAGGAGTAAGACTGTTATATATATATATATATATATATATATATATATATATATATATATATATATATATATATATATATATATATATATATATATCCAGTCTTACTCCTATATTGAAACCCTAAGTTCCAATATTAGATTCTTCAAGTTTGGAGGTCTACCACAGGATCGGATTTAGTGGGGTGCACTGGTGCACGTGCACCCCCTCAGTTGATAAAGCATTGGCTTTGCATTTGGAAAGTCGTGGAACTATATACTGACCATTTTCAAAGTAATTCCTATTCACAGCATAGATGCATATGTGTGTGTGTGTATAATGATGTTCTATTTTGATTTTCAACACATTTGGTTTCAGTCAGTGTTCGAAGTGGAAGAAAAGCAGAGGCAGTATGTTTTATTTCGATTTTGACTTGACATACCGGCTATCTAAATGATGAAATATAGTGAGGGTATGTTGGCTAAAAGATTGCATTTCTATTTACATAATGACTGAAAACCATTGGAGAGCTTCTCTATAATAACGGGGGTGTTGTATGGAGAGACTTTGAGTCCCCGTCAACAATTTTCTGAAAAAAAAATCCCCTTATGTTATATTATAAAGAATTATACACGAAAATGTTCGAAAACCAAATGAGAATATTAACAATTTCCTGCAGAAGAACTCCTGGTTTCTGCACTCGACTGTGAGTATTCCAAATCCCCGGAAGGTCTTCCTCCACAGCAGGCAACCCCTAAATCCGCCCATACTCAAAATACGGCATTTATATACATTAAGTCAAGATGACACACACACACACATAACAAAGAAACAATTCAATATGAAACATCAAAATATAAATTAGGTGAACTTCTTTGAAGACACCTCATTTTAAAAACAAAAGTTAAGGAAGAAGATAGGAAAAATGACAGTGTTGTCAACTTAGAAATTATTTCTACATAAGAAATAAAATCTATTCGTCAATTACTGGTATTCGCGCTAATCGTGGTATTTAGCATCTACTCTCCAGTGACGGTATGTTTTAATCATTGAAAAACCAGAGACAGTATGCCTTTATCACACACACACAAAAAAAAAGGAGGTATGGCATACCACCGCATATCGTTTCACTTCGACCACTGGTTTCAGTGGTTTGATAAGAAGGAGATAGAAACTTTGGATGATGAATTCACGTATACACAATGTTTTTACTTTGTATATAAAGAGAAATGTTATCATTATCTTTACCGTTTTCACTCTGACAGTCGTACGAACGACATAGTCGTTCTCTATAAGAATTCACATTTTCATATAGACCAACGCTCTTCCTAAAACCATGATCGTCTCAGGTTTCCAATTGAGGCCCAACTAGCAAGAAAGCTTTTGGCCAGTTTGCACGTGCTTGGCTTTTGGCTTTCTAAGCTTGCACTTGTAACGCATGTTTTCATACAATCTGTCTTTTGTTGTACTTGCAAGCGATGCTTGAGACCCTTCACAGAGCGTCATAGCATCACTGGCCGTTCCTTGTCTATTGACTTGACTTGACTTGTAAAACGCTTGCGTCAAGCTTGAATGGAACACTGAATGAAAGGTTGCCCCCATGTAACTTCGTTACTGGAATCCAGCTTGTGGCATGCTTGCACGTTTTCCAATCAAGCTGGATGCAAGCTTGTCGACTTGTAATTCAAGTTTACAGCAAGAGTTTGCAAATTGTTTCTGCTACTAGGGGGTACCCAATCTCTCATTTTGTCACCTCCGTGAAGTTGGCCTTCATAGGAGCACGAATGATCTCTTCTAGTGCGATCGTCAGTGCTTCTTAGAACACTAACTCCCAACATTAATGCTTCAATAGTTTGGACGCTAGAACGAAAAAAACTTTTGGGGATTAACTTCATGTTAGTCCCCCACGAAGAACTAACGACAAAAACCTAGTGCAGTCCATAGTGCATCACTACTGCTTCTAGAAAACACTAATAATTTCGTTAGTGCTTCACTATTAGCGTAGATATGGCCAACTATATGTCACGAAACTTCCATAAGATATGCTGTATATATGGGGATTTTTTACTGGATCAAATTAACGATAAATTCAAAAGTGCGCCGATAAATCCAAGGGCGCCGATTTCTCTGTAAATTTGGGAGGCATTCAGATGCAGAAGGTATATATATGAAGATTTTAAGACAAATTGCACTCAAATTATGCCAAATATTGCATATTTACAAATACAATATGGGGCCCACATGGGATTTGGGGGCCCCCTCCGCCCCCCAAGGACCCCACGCATAAGAAGTAAGCACCCTACCACTGTGACACTGTGCCCCGCACCAAACTGTTTACTGCTGCTTGTGGAAACCAAAAACATGATTTTTAAATTTAAAACATAAAAATAAACTAGAATTGAAGTATATACATTGGTACTTCAGAAAAGTGTGAATTCATTTTTCATTTTTAAACATTATAGTATTAAATTAAAGTTTCATATCATGATTTGTCTGCTGTTTATAGTAAGAAGATCTGGTGATTTTTTTCTCTCTCTTAGGAGAGATGGTAAACCTAGGGACATGAAGATCTAGTCGGAATATCTAAGAGAAAGGGACCTTTTGATAGACCTAGAAAAGGTATTAAAATACATATAAATATATAAAACGATAATCATGCCTATTGTTCTGTATGGTTGCGAAACATGGTCGCTTACTCTCAGGGAACAACATAGACTGAAAGTATTTGAGAACAAGATCCTGAGACGAATATTCGGACCCAAGAGAAACGGAATGGGGAATGGCGGAAACTTCACAACGAGGAACTACATAATTTACTCGTATACGGTTTACCCAACATTGTTAGGGTCATCAAGTCTAGGAGGCTCAGGTGGGCAGGTCATGTAGCCAGGATGGAAGAAAGAAGGAACACTTTCAAAATCTTAACTGGAAGACGAACCGGAAAACGATCATTAGGAAGGTCTAGGCGCAGATTGGAGGACAATATTAAGATGTATCTCGCAGAAATAGGAATACAAAGTAGAAACTGGATCCAACCGGCTAAAGATAGAAGTCAGTGGAGAGCTTTTCTGAACGCGGCATTGAATCTTTGGGTTCCATAGGCCATAGAGTTAGTTAGTTAATTAGAAGAATGTGTTAGGATGGTAGAAAGCAGTATCTAGAAGAATATTAATAATAATTCCCACTTAGCACAAAGATGTCCCTTAGACATCAAGAGTCTCATTTTTGTTAGTGAATATTCCGTGAACATCCTTTGGAAACAGGACTTCTGCAAAATTATTGTGGGACATTTCTGTGTTCGTTTGCGGAATAATTACAGAACGATTTTTGTACATTCAAATACTGTCTCATCGTAGGTGCATCCAAGTGAAATCCTGTAGACATATGTGTTATCCTTAAAGTTTCTACCGAGTACCTGAATCTCTCGAAACAGGTATGGAACCTGTGTGGAGATGCAGGTCTTTTTTCTAATAAAAACCTATTTTAAAAAAAGAATTTTCGTCTTTTTTGACTTTTTATGATTTTCTTATTCAAGAATGTCTTATTTGTTTTCCTCTAATGAAAATGAAATGAAATTTTTCGGTTTTACGTCCCACGGGTATGCCAGTTAGGCTAAAGGAGACGATGATGATGAGAAATGAATGAGGTGGAATGAAGAAAGTGGGAGGAAACGGGAGAACCCCAAGAAAACCCACGAGCACGGGGTTTGTCTACCACAAAGCCCACACGGCGCGAGCTGGGATGGAGCCAGGGACCTCAAGCACCGGAGGTGAACGCTCTACCACTGAGCCACCGCGCCCCCTTTTCCTCTAATGAATCTACAATTTACAAAAAAAAAAATGTTTAATAACGTTCACTAGTTATGAGTCATATTCAGCTTGGGGTTGGCTGTCCTTATTGGTTATTTGAACTGGCATTTCATTGATGGCCATAACGTGTAAGTTATGCAACCCAACATGTAATAAGTGTCATATTGGTTACCTAATCTCCTTATCAAGTTTCTGAAAGTTATACTTCTTTCCATACATGTTATACGGGTTTCCTAAATTCAAACTGACAGACAAGAAAAAAAGTATAATAATCCAGGAAACAGAGACGAACCTTCGTTCTCCATTCGGGAAACACTTTATTGTAAGCTTCACATATTCTATTAGAACATAATGTTCGTTCAATTTACAAAGTTAAACCAATAAACGTCAACTTTTTGGTATCGCCTTAGTTTAGCATAGTAAAAATTCATTGTTTACAGAATTTATTATTATTTTTTCTTTAAATCGTGTCAATATATTTGATATAGGAAACCTGAGTATAGGGTTTTCAACCTTCTGTCCTCAAAGTTTAATGAGTTCAGTAAATCCTGTGTATATAAAAAGATACACTTGTTCCTAGTAACCTTCTAAAAAAAAAAATGTGTTTAGCTTCAAAAGAAAGTTGAAGTTTCATCATATATTTTAGATGTTATTCTACTTGTTCTTCTCGGAAAAATGACTAGGTACAGTTCTGTTATTAGCAGTGTTATTCACGTCTACTTTAGTAAAGATGTGATTTTTTAATACTTACAGAGAATTGGAAAATTAATTGACTCAGTTACAAGAAAGTCGTTTGACATTGTAACTGAAACGAACATAAAATAAACTTATTTCGGTGTAATATCAAGTCATTTCACAACAAAATTTTATACAGTTTTCCATTAGTTCATCTCCATCATCCTAAGGCTCGCAGTACGTAAAAGATGCTACAGTTCACATCCTCAAGATATGTTTGGCCATATATTAAACAAACAATGCAAGAGGATGCATAATTCGGTATGTTTTCTTTTTCTAAAAAGAGCCTTTGTCTTCTACATCACAGCTCTTTTTCCGGCATCACCTCTATACATGATTAGGTGCTTTGTCCTCTATACATGATTCTGTACTACACGCAATATGTCGTACTTATATTGTCAAAAAAAGGGGGGCGCGATGGCTCAGCGGTAGAGCATTCACCTCTAGTGCATGGGGTCTATGGTTCGATCCCAGCTCTACCCAGGTGAGCTTTGTGGTGGTCAAACACCGTGTGCGTGGGTTTTCTCGGTGTTCTACCGTTTCCTCCCACTTTCCACTATTTCATTCATTTCTCATCATCACTGACTCCTTTAGTCTAGCCGGCATTATCGTGGGACGTAAAACATAAAGATTTAATTTCATTTCATATATACTGTCAATGTAAATACTAACAATACTAAATACCACATATCGTTAATATAGCCAATGCAATTTAAATACATATCTCATCATTTAAATACATATCTGTTCTAAATGTAAACAATATGCAACCACATCTATGTAAGCCACCAAGCCTATTACACGTGATTCCAGCCTTCTTCTGAATGATTTGATTTTCTGTTCAATTCACCTATATTTAAGCTTCGGTTCCTTCGGCTTCTATAGAAACTTCATGTTCTGAACGCTGATTTGCTAGTGGTGAACCCAGTAGGCAATCAATTTCAAAACGTGGAAACTGAAACAAAATCTTACTAATTCCTTTCCCTTCCCGATTATCTGACATTTTGATTTGATTGAAAGTCTACAAAAGCATACAAGTATTTCAATATGTGATAATGATATTTTGTATTGCTGCTATATACAGAATACAAATCAGCTGATAAGATGATGCCGAAAAAGGAGTTGTGATGTAGGGAACTAAGACTTTCTTAAAGGCCGCCTTATGGATCCTCTTACATTGTTTGCTTAAATATGACCAAACATATCTTGAGTATATAAACTGAAGTATATTTTAAATACAGTGAGTCTTAGGATGCTGGAAATAAGTTAGTGGAAATCTGAATAAATTTTTGCTGTGAAATGACTTGACATTAGACCAAGATAAGTTGTTGTGTTCGTTTCAGTTACAATGTCAAATCGTTTTCTTGCAAAGAGTCAATTTTCCATTTCCTTGCAGGTATTTAAAAAAAAAAAATCACACTCATCTTTTGTAAAGTAGATGCAAATAACACTGCTAATAACAAAATTGTATCTTAGTCATTTTTTCGAGAAGAATAAGTAGAATAACATCTAAATTTGTGATGTAATTAGAAGATATAGCTATTCATCTTACATAATCTGTTAGAGTTCCTAAACAGATTAATACGAATGCAGGAAAACATCTAATAAGACAAAACCAAGGAAAATTCTGACAGAACGGACAACATTCAAGGGACAGAATCATAGATAATTAATAAAAGAGATGATTATTTTTTCCTCAACTTTCATGCATGTAAAATGTTGTGTGATTCTTCACTTTAGTGAAATAACATTTTTTTTTTAATACTGAAAACCCAATAAAACACGTAACACTGTTTTAGTAAGTACCTATATATTTCACATTTTGAACTTTACTAAAAAAAAAAAAAAAAAAAAAAATATTGATCAATATTTCAGAATTAAAATAAGTAAATATTTATACAACACTCAAAAAACTCTATATGCTACCTAGCGTAAGGATGAAAGCCTTCAAAAAAAAAATCAAAACATCACAGTTACTTTTCGTAATGAAAATGAATAATCGTACAGTAATATGTTGAACGTATTTCAAATGTAATATATTTATAATAAATAGAAGTACCCAGAACTTTTTATATGGGTATGTGTGAAAGTAATTAAAGGAAATATACCTTTTTATTATATTGGTTTTATTGGGTTTTCATTATTTAAAAAAGTTATTTCAGCACATTGAAAAATTACAGATAACATTTTAAAATATACGACACTTGAAGGGAAAAATAATCATGCAGGGGGTGCACTGGTACATCCAATATATACTCCTATGATTCTGTTCCTTGTATTTTTTTTCCATCTCGTCAGAATTTTCCTTCGATTTTGTCTCCGCCTTCGTTATTAAGGCCATTATATACATCAGTTCCAATCTGCATAAAAAGAGCTACGAGTCAAGCATTTTGGTGCTGCATTTCCCTAAGAGATCCCTTCCCGCATAAAATTCCCTGTCTCCAAAGATTAAGCAGAACGGGAATTCCCGTTCTGCCTAAAGATAAGATCATTCAAAATATTTTCTATAAAGTGCTGGAGGGCCATTAGGCAGAACGGGAATGAATCGGGAAAAGAAATGTGGAACGTATTGTTATTTCTTCATTAAAGTTGAAATGCTCCTAGGTGGCCGCGGTGGCTCAGTGGTAGAGCATTCACCCCTGGTGCATGGGGTCCTTGGTTCGATCCCAGCTCGCTCCAAGTGAACTTAGTGGTGGATAAACACCGTGTGCGTGAGTTTTCTCGGAGTTCTCCAACTTCCTTCATTCCACCATTCAATTCATTTCTCATCATCATCGTCTCCTTTAGCTTAGCCGGCATAACCATATGACGTAAACTTATAGATTTCATTTCATTTCATTTTGAAATACTCCTAAAAGCCCAAAATGTTTCTTGCCAAAAAAAAGGTCCTGCCCAAAGACCTCGCCCCCCCCCCCTTCAAAAAGCTATTTTTTCGAACCCTTGCATCTTTAGATCTGTGAGATGATATACCGTGAACTTGTTCTGCTTTGAGGGAACTGACAGTGAGTGGGCTTGGATAGAGTTCAGTTGAAATGTTTTGTTTCTGTGGCGATGAACCTTAGAACTCCATAAGTTACAAAATTAGTGTTACGTAAACAATTACTCTATCTGTTCGATAAGGATTTGCGTGTATATATAGCAGAGGTCTGCACGGGTTCGGGCCTACAAAGCACATATCACTTCGGGCCCGGGCCGAGCTCGGGCCATACTTTGTAAATATACAATCATATTTCTCGGGCTTAACTTTGTAAATATACTATACAACAATATTTATTGGACGATTCTTTCTGGAGAACTTTTAAAGCACGACTGCAAAATTAAACCCCTAATTGCTATAAATAAAAATACAATTTTGCGTTAATTATTAAGTTTCTGTAATTAGAGCTTGTTTCGGGCTCAGTTGTTTATCACGCGAGCTCGGGCCGGACTCGGGCCTAAATGCTAAAACATATTTCGGTCTCAAGTTGGGCCTCACATTATAAACTCACAGATCGGGCCAGGCACGGGTAAAAAATTCCGGCCCGTGCAGACCTCTAATATACAGGAGAATCAGGATAATTATTAAGTTTTCGTACTTAAATTATTTTATTGTCTTTTAGATTTATTATGTTTCTTGAGAGCCTCTAAAAGCAGATTTGTTTAATCTTACGCGCTTAAATGTATCAAGTTTATATTAAACAACGCCAAAAAAAGAACAGAAAAAACGGAAAGAAGAACGTCTGCCGCAGAAATATACAAGCATCTACCACAAACACATCCGGCCATCCCCGGCATCTTCTTTTCTGTAGAGTGTTAACATTTTTCACACGTTGAATGCACTACTCTCTCTCTCTTTTCTTGATATCATTCAATGGAGGCTTCAATGTATCACCTCTCAACAGATATACATACAAAGTAAACAGTCACTTCAAACAAGAAAGGAAGATTCACGCAGATTAAAAAAAAAAAAAAAAAAGAAAAGAAAAGAAAGAAAAGGAAAGAAAAGAAATGATGAAAGAATTCCAACACCGGATTTGTTTGTTTTGAAAAAAGAAAACACAAAATTCAAAGTCGCCTGTGTTGTCACTACGTAATGGAAATGTAGTGCGATCACATTGAATATCTTTCATCAAATAAGCTATAGCGACAAAGCCACACACATACACACACACACAAACACCAGCATTCTAGTGAAAATTAATTTGTTTATTCTTGTTCAGATCTGTTTATTTTAAAATTTTAATTGTAAATATTTCTTTTTTTTTTTTATCTTTTTACTTATTCTTCTGAACACATACCGCTATGAAAACAAACAATATAAATATTAATTCATCTAATATTTTATGCAAGGTATCTACTTATACAGTACGTAATATGAATTAAGGTCATAGGATTGACTGGAATATGACTCACATCGAGACTGCACTTATGTCTTTTTTTTTTAAAAAAAAAAAAAGTTTTACGTCTTATGATTATCACCGCAACTAAGGGAGACGATGATGATGAGATGGACGATAATGATGTAATGACAAAATTAGGAGAAAACGGGAGAACCGCAAGAAACCCCATGCACACAATGTTTGTACACTTAAAAACAACACACACACTTGACGGGAGCTGGGATAAAATATAATTAGAAATTATAAGTATTACCTGACTATGTCTTCTTGGTCTATTTTAACCCTTTGACTACCAACGGGATACATGTGTCCCATGCGAATAATTCAAAAATACGTTTGGGAGTTTGTTTTTAAAAAATTCTAAAAAAAAATACGTGTTGTTCTCCCATCGGGTCAGATGTGACCAGGAAACTGTGTTTAGTTTCCAAAACTGTGTACAGATGTCAGGAATATCTCACATTAAAGGAAACATATAAAAGAATTTTCACATTTAAAAAATGGTAGTCAAAGGGTTAAAGAATTCTACTCGGACTAAAAATAATAGCTTACAGCTTTGTAGTGTATAAATGAGTAATTTTAATAATTTCAATGTGATTAATGATTTATTAATAATTTCAAATAAATTGCACTTTTAACACGTTGGCTACCAACGTCCCATATATGGGATACAGCAGATTTTACGAGGGACCGATTCATAGACATAAACCGCCACTATAGACCGGTCATAAGAAAATTACCTTACCCACAGACCATCTGCTAGAACGAGCCCGAGCGTCTCATATATGGGACGCTGGTCCTTGGTGAAAACCAATGCGTCCCAAATATATTTTTTGTGTCGGTAGCGAACGTGTTAAACTTGTCGGTTTTAGACGTCGTAATTATTAATGGAAAAAATAAATACTATATGTTTTTTTCTCAGGTTTTCTTTTCTCATTTATATAGTGCCAACAAATAGGCGTGTCCTCACTACTTCAAGGAGGCCATGTTTCTCGTGCAGATTGAGAATAAGACGATATTAACGTAGATAATAGAATAGAATTATAAAAATACAAACAAGTAAATGTTAACGCAAGTAAATGAATGAATATGTAATAAGACTGTAATGTAGTTCGCGACAGAGGAGCATTACAAATTTCCACTTTAGCTTTTAAAAGTGTCAAAAGTCAGACCCACCCAAATGGAATTTCTGACTACGAATCTGCTTCCCGTAAAATAATAAAGAAAAATATGTTTCGTACAAATGCTTTCTGTAAAACAGAACAACTCATTTAATTCAAAAGAAACGAATATGTTCTCTTACCGTCACTTAACAATAATGTAGTTTTTAAAGAAATCATCTTCTTCAAGTCAATATGATTAACATTATTTATTTTAAACTACCTGAATATATCCATTCTTCGCATGGGGGCTGTACTTGAAAGTCAACGCCTGTGGAAATATCACCATTCGTTTCAGCGACAGAGAAAAGTATGGATTTCACACTAATATCGGTCATTTTGGATTACTTTTATATTTGTCGCTATTCACCCCCCCCCCCCTGGTGACCCCCGGCCCGCAGCCGAATAGGGCAAATTAGGAAGTTAATGTGATCGGAGTTTCACCATTGATCTCAGCGACCGCGAAAACTATGAATTCGACACTAATACCGGTCATTTTCTACTACTTTTACATGTCCCGGTAAACGCCCCCTTTGTTCGAAATTACCAAAAAAAAAAAAAAAAAAACGTTTCGTCTTGATCTGGGGCCTGGACCAAGGTACCCGTGACCAAATTTTGGCAACTCTCGATCCACTCGTCTGGTCCCCAGGCCGCACATAGACAGACAAACACACAAAAAAACTCTATTTTATTTATATTAGATTAGATTATATCATTATTTCATTATTGTAAAAAATATTTACATTTCTTAATGCAATTTTTATACCAACAAAAATGTTAGGGAAACCAATAATTTTATACTCATTGAGTTCCTTAATAGTAAATGAACGAAGTTCTCCATTTTGTCCAAAAAGATATTTTTTAAAGAAAAGTTTTATGGTCTTAGTCGTTTGAAATGAACGAGTTTCAAGAAACTTGTGCTTTCTAAAGTGTCCGTAAATAAGTCTACTGCAAGAAGATTGACTTACCCGTCGGTGGGTGATGCCGTTGCGTTAAGTACTCCTTACGAGCTTTTTCAATGGCTTCGCGTGTTCCATACAACCTCCATTTTTGACTACTCACAGAGTAATCTCTCGTTGGCTGGGCACCCTGGTAACCGCCTTCACTTAACTGAAGATCCTAAATAAAGAAACGAAACAAAAGAATTTTAATACTATAATTGTAATACAGCAAAACTTGAATCATCCAGTTGCGTCTACAAAGGAGTACACGACCAATGTGTATCATCGATACTTGAGATGGTGTAAAAAAAAAAAAAAAGTTGTAACATTTAGAAAGGTTGTAAAATTTAGTAACTAAACACTCGTAAGTTTAAAAGTAATACTGTATAATTTGAGGGTAGAGAAGAAATATAAAAATTTACTAAGAACGGGAAAATGCTGCAGAACTATGAAGAATTCAGAAAACATGAACACTCATTATAAAAACAGTTCCTATGTAATTTAGTTTGTTCACGAGATGGGAAATTTCTCGTCTTGTCTAAATTTTAGTCTCGAAAACGAGACGAGAGTGGAAACGAAAAGAACATCTTTAAATTCGAGACGAGAAATTCCATCATTCTAATCCTGCGGGAAGTGATTAAACATTTCGAAGTGTAGAAAATGTTCCATATAAATAACATGGGAAAGAATTTTCAGTTCCCCATAAAACCACTCTAAAGTTGGAATTTTTATTTTCGGTGATTTACTTGGGTAACCCTAACGAAAACGTACAAGCATATCGAATTTCAAGTTTTTATTCCAATTCCAAGTATCAAAATTATGAGATTATAGGTCTTAAAAAAAAACGTCCATTTAAATAACATGGATAATTTCTTCATCTCCCTTTCAGACCCCTTAAAACTAAAAATATACACTTGTGGCAATTTTTTGTGGATTAGTCCCGAAAAGCTACAATCATGCCAATCTTCAACTTTCCACGCAAACCGCAAGTACCCCTTTATTTTATGTCAGTCAGTTCATGTAGTTTATATATTTAGGATGCTAATAGTGCTTCAGACGAATACTAAACATCTTTGTTGTCTATTGTCTCGGTTCGATTCCCGGTGACAGAATGGAATCTACTGGAAAGTTACTTGAATTAACAAACATGAACTCTGATCTAGAAAGCCTTGAACAACAGCGATGTTAGCCGATTTTGTGACCAGACAATATCCAACGAAATGACATCTGGCCGGCAATAGCCCTTCATGCTCTGCAATTCTAGAAACTTTGTAGTTGAAGTGAATATAAAATCTGGCCAAAGTAAACATTTATTATTACTAATCTTGTTATAGTTTCAGTTCATTGATTGATTGATTGATTTGGGGGTTAATGGGGACGTCAGCTGCGTGGCTATGTGTCCCCGTCACGATATACACGGCTGCAGTTATAGTTTCGGAAATTTATTATTACCTTCATCAGAGATAGTGTGTCTGATGAAGGCAATGGTATAATATATTACCGAAATAGCAACAAAGATTAGGGGCCGTGGTGGCTCAGTGGCAGAGCGTTCACCTCTTGTGCGCGGGGTCCTGGTTCGATCCCAGCTCGCACCAAATTGACTTTCTGGTGGGCAAACATCGTGTGCGTGGGTTTTCTCGGGGTTCTCCCGTTTCCTCCCATTTTATTCATTCCACCATTGCGTTCATTTCTCATCATTATCGTCTCCTTTAGCCTAGCCAGCATAACCGTGGGACGTAAAACTGAAATATTTCATTTCATTTTATTTTATTTTCAGTAACACAGATTAAATGTTTCTTTTGGCCAGTTATTTATGTTATGTGTAGTTCCGAAGCTATAGTAAGGAGTATTCAGAATGTTTATAGTTACCTTATCTCACTCAACACGTCATACACAGTAAACGCTTCCGATTCCGGCCATCGTATCAAAGTAAACGTCTGTCGTTTACCACAATAGACAAACGGAAGATCTTTCTAGTTCTACATGTTATTTACAAATAAAAAAAATCCACAGTTTGTCTTGGGTCAATGATGATGGTGGTGTTTGTTTGCAGTGAGCCTGACAAAGTCAAACACTTGAAGGAAGCCGAGAGACGCCGTGCAGTCTACTGTTTTCGTCCGTGATGGTCAGTAAATATTTAACTTCATTCACTTTTACAAACTAAGAAAAAAAGGACAAACTCTCTCTTTTTCTGTAGATACACCTGGCTGATTATCTCTACAATGCGATAGTTCACTTCCTGAAAGTGAGTTTTTTTCTTTTCATCATCTTGCCAAATAGTTGCTAATTAGCTGAGATCTCTTAATGAACTTCTGTTAGAGCACTGTTAGTAATGCTTATTTTTGAGGTCTCTTTAGAACGAAAAAGCTAGTAAAATATATGAATGTACATCTTTCGGTGATCTTTAGAAGTCATTAGTCCTAAACACTAGACAATAAACCTGCAAAATTGAATTATAAAGCACTGTATAGTTGCTGTACGTTCTTAATTCTAATTCTCAATCTCTACCTTCATCACAACTCGTAATTAGTTTTGGATGTTGCTTTTAAACTATTGGGAGAGAAACTGGCCACCCTGCTGTACTGGCTTAGTATTAGTATTATTGTCCACGAGGCAAGACGAGATAAGAAACAAAGTTCTCTGGTCTCGTCTCCTATTGATTCTCGAAAAAGCATTTCTCGTCTCCTCTTGGAAAATCTCTTTCTCTTTTTGTAAATTTTTGCTTAATAAGTATGCCTTATTTATTTTTCTTTCTTAATTTCATCTGGAAGTTATCAGAATTCTTCTGCGTAACGAGAGATTCATAAAGGGAGTGATATAACAACATTTAAATCACATTTTTTTTTATTGGAGTTGAGTTGAGTTGAATTTCAGTTTAGCGTCCCTTTCAGCAACAAGGCTATGTGAGACGTGGACCTACTGATTAACGTGGAATCCGAACCACATGAGCTCCCGCCGGGAATCGAACCCGGGTCTCCCGCGCCATTTTTTTATTGGAGTATATTGTATAATGACAATGCACATCTTTATACGTTGTTGACTGCTCTTCATCGTATTCGGACTAACACTTTATCATTATTTATAGTTTTATAGTTGTTTTTTTTAAATATACTTATACTGGTACACTGAGAAAAATCCGTTCTCCGGACAGCGGTATGTTGTACAAATATACGGAATCCTCTTGCTTACTACAGAAATCAGTATGGAGCATACGTTATCCATATGCTACATACGCACTGCTCTGAGATGGTACATCATGCCGTTGCAGGATGTCTGACATCTAACAGTTAAGCTGCAGATCCATATCTAATATACATCAATGATGTAAAGGGCATTCATATTTAAATCTACAACAACAACAATACATTGCACAGACACGTCCTGAGACAACCGAAATGGCCACGAGAGTCGTGTAATTGCTCGTGAATGTCTTGTGAACATTTTAGGAAACTCAGAGATGCTGCAATTGCCTGAGAAACGAGACTTCCAGCGGGATTTCTGTGATATGTTTCTAAGCTGTTTGGGGCATAATGACAGGACAACTTTTGGATGTCGAAATGTTGTCTCGTGATAGGCACATTCCATCGAGATCGAAGGAAAATCTTCAAAATATTTCCATTATCGTTAGAAAGTTTTTACTGCGTGGCGTAATGTCCCGTAATATGTATAGGGTCTGTGAAACTTTCCATGAACATGTGCTGTGTGCATAATAGTAATCTATTTCAGTCTGAATTAGTGCTGTTAAAATTACTTCTGTCAGTTTGAACATTCGAATTATTAATTCTTCGAATCAGGGGCGGTAATTAGAGGCAGGAGGGGCAGTTGTCCCCCACTTTTTGAAGTGACCCCCTTAAAGATATATATATATATATATATATATATATATATATATATATATATATATATATATATATATATATATATATATATATATATGAGAGAGAGAGAGTTTCATTTGGATATGTAAAGTTTTTATACGGTATGTATTACTGGTTCATAGACAAAAAATGAGACCATATAATATTTGTCGTTGCGTGAGTATGCATTGGTTATCTGTCTTCCCATGGAGTTAAGAAAGCATCAGGAATTTCGTTTTAATTGCCACGAAAAATAGCCCCAAAATTAACCTATTGGAGCGCAACAATTACAACGTACTTTCATTTCTTCTTACAAGGGTTCGATATCTTAATCAGCCGCTTTGAAACTAATTGAGAGAAAATTTCGCAAAAAAAAAGTCTTACAAGTTATTCTTTAAAATCGACACAAAAATCGACACTTTCTAAAGTGCCAATTCTTTTTTCTAATATTTTAAGGAATATTTATTAAAAAGAGAGTAATAAGGAACAACTTCTATCTTGCCATTGTTTGTCTACAGCATTTATCATATTCCGCAGTTACAAATTCGAAAGAAAAAAAGTTTCTTTTTTTACTAGCAAACACAACAATGCTACCCCTTTTCGTCCCCTTTTCTTTCTTTAACCAGAAAAGAAGAAAAAAAACATTATTGTCGGCACAGTTTAGGCCTATTTTAAATTCTGTATTTTGACTGAAAAAGATAGTATCCCATTAGTTCTACAAACTTTCGTCAAATGAAGTGTTAGAAACATCCCATTAGTTCTACAAACTTTCGTCAAACGAAGTGTTAGAAACAATCAGGAAAACTCAACATTGATATACAAATATTCAGATCATGTCTTGCCCCCCACTTCTAACGTCCAATCGCCGCCACTGCTTCGAGTATTCGTTATTCAACCAACAAATAATTATTCGAATATTGAAAATGAATTTTCGAATAACTGCAGAAATTCGAAACCATGAGAACTGCTATAGCACGGTTAAAATGATTGAGTGCATGTGAAAGACAACTATATTATAGATTATTTTCCGCCTATAGATAACTTCTGAACAGTGTAAAAAGCTGTATTTTATGTTCACAAGGATGGGTTACTAGTGAAGAATCGTTAGAAGTGCTATAGAAACTCGTATAACCACGAAAACCATATGTAGACGCTTATAAATACAACATACAAGCACAGAGTTAATCTAACCGAACCTAATCTACCCTACTAACCTAAGCTAATCTATCCTATTAACCTACAAGTAAGCTAATTTACCCTACTATCCTAGCCTAATCTAACTATACTAACCTAAATTTACCTACTCTTCTAAACCTAACCTAACCAAGCCTACTGAACCAACTCACCCTACTAACCTAAGCTAACGTAGTCTGCCATCGTAGTAAACTTACGTACGCTACTAGCCCAACCTAACCTAAACGTATACTATTGACATGACCTACTCTACTAATCTAACCTAATTATCCTATTACCCTAACCTAAGCTATTATACAATAGTCTATAACCCAATCTACTCTACTGTAGTACTAATGTAGTAACCCATTCTACTCTACTGTATCATACCATGCTGGTGCGTGATTTTTGCATCAATAACACTGCTTAACATGATTTTTACCTCCGGGAAAATAATAGGTGATTCTGAATGATTTTAGTGCCTAGAAAACGAAAATGATAACAATTTTTGCACATCACGTCACAGTTTTGAGATATTGCATGATATATATTTCGCTCATACATGTAATTTATTGAAATGAAGAACGTAAAGTAAACCCAGTTAACTGTCAAGAATCGAAGAGTGAAAGTTTAAAATACTTTGCCATAAGTTCATTAAGTCTTTCAGAGCCCTCTTATCTCTTCTTTCTTTCTTTCAGTCACCTCCCTTACGGGAGATTTATAAAGGAAGTCCCAGCCATTAGGACTTTGTGGACTACGTCACTATATTTGTTTTAATTATAAATTGTTTCAAATAAGTAAATGTACTAAAATGGCACGAGCCAAGATGGCCGAATTTGCCTGTTTTAAATAAAATTGTTTATCACATTATTAATGTAATAATACAGAAAGATAAGCGGCGCATGAACATATTGAAAATGCATATAATATATTAAAATTGTAACAAATAATAAAATTGTCCAAAGTAATGAATTGTAAATAGTAAAAATTGAATAAAAAAAGAGAGCAAAGCTCCCCAATACTTAGTGTTTACAGCGCCATCTCTTATCCTCTCTTATCTCTTTTTTCACATAGATAACAATTATAAGCAGTGTTGCCAATGTCATTAAACGTACTACAAAAAGTCGTTAGAAACTTTAATCATAGTGGAAATAATGCTAGTTTATTCGCTGTACATTTTAAAATTCGCTAAATCCCTAGTTTAACAGTGATAAGCGAAACAAACCTTGCCTCTAAGGTGTTATAAAATCGCTAGAATTAGCGACAAAATCCCTAAATTAGCAACACTAATTGGAAACCCTTTAGGTTATGAACATTTCATTTATTTGGTCACTCGCGCCGCATATCACTGTGTATTTTCGCCCCTATAGCCCGAAACTTCGACAGGGTGCTGAGTTAGCAGCTTGGCGGTCCTTTAAAAGCATCTTGGAAACAGAAAAGAAGAAAATTACGAAAGGTTGGCCAGAAATTTGTTAAAATTCTACAAAAACATGGGTTGCAGTATGTCCTTCAAGTTCACTTCCTCCTTTCACATCTTGACTTTTTATCTGACAATTTAGATGTTAGTGATGAACAAGGGGAAAGGTTTCACCAAGACATTTCCGTGATGGAGAAGAGATACCAAGATCGTAAGGATCCTACAATGGAGGGAGACTATTGTTAATTTCCTTTGCGCTAGAGTAAACAGGATTACAAGAGGCAGTACAAACGCAAGCGTTTGTAAGGAAGGTAAGAGGCAGGGACGTACGCAGGGAGTGGGTCCTGAGGGTCCAGATCCGCTGAAATTTCGACTTTTGTGTAAATTTAGCCTAATTTTAGAGGCAATTTTACGAATTTTAATATAAAATACCATGATATTGAGTTTGGAACCCCCCGAAATAAATGCCTGTGTACGCTACTAGTAAGAGGCATATTTCGTTACAATATAAAATGGTGTAGATATAGCCTGACAAAGAGGGACACTTAATAATGAAATTATCATTAAAAGTTTGAATAGATATTTTCAAGGCCTTCTATAAACATCTTGTCTCCGTGAACCTCAAAGATTTTCAATTCTTCTCTACGTCATTGTTACGAATGATTGCATGCATATCAATTTACATTAGTAAGCTGATTTAGAAAGAGAGTTACATGATTTTATGGGTGTTAAAACCATATAAGCGTGACCATGTAATAATCTGTATCGAAACTTTTTAATCTACGTATAATACAGTAGGCCCCCGATTATCCGACACAGTTTCCGAGCTATTTCTCAGCATCTGTTCAACCGATTTGCTTCAAATTTTGAGGAACATAACTAGATAGCAATATAAGCTTAGTCTCCAAATTTGCTGTGAATTGGTTGAATAGAAGCTGAGAAATATTCCGAAAACTGTTTCTGATAATCGAGGTTGTACTGTTTATAATGCGAATAATAAATCTGCTCATATCTTTTGAACCTGACGTGACAGAGCATTCTTATGGTGATTTTCGAAATCAGCATGACCGTTTCCGTATGAACAACCTATTTTGATCTCGGAGGTATAAAAAAATTTTTTTATTTGTTGAGCAGTGTAATCGTTTTCATGGTACATCAGTTTGCACCCATATTATCAATCTGTATGCAATTATTTGCGCATGCGCTTAAGAAGTAGCAGTACGAAATGTCTTAGAAAATCATTCAAAGCCATAAAAGTGTAAGAAAAAATATATTTTAATTTGGCAACCTGTTCTCAATCTGCACGGCTACTCCTACCCTAAGAAAGAATCTTTAAGGCACTATAAGTTAATTTCTTGATGAAATAATTGCATATAATAGGATAGTAGGTAATAGAAAAGTATGCAGACTAACATCTATTTGCACGTATATTAGCCTATCAATCTGCACGGAATTATTTGGACTTGCGCCAGAATAATGACAATCCAGAACGTCTTAGGGAATTGTTTAAAGCGAGAAAATTGAAAGAAAAATGCGTTCTTAATTTGGTGGGCTATTCTTAATCTGTATCTGATATTTATACATGATATTAGTAAATAAGAAGATGCAACGATTTTTAAGTATCATGAATAGATTTCACATAAAGTTTCATTCGTGAAGTTAAAACATTCTTTTTTTCGCGTCAAAAGTTTTTTTTTTTTTTTTTTTTTTTTTTAAACATGATTTATTGGTAACAGAAGACATTATAATTACGGAATAAAAACATCTTAATCCGTCTTCAAAAGCTGCTTTTCAGGTTGATTATTTACGTAGGAGAGTGTTTCTAATTAACAATTCTTTTAATGCCTACAGCACGTTCATAAAAAGAACAAAAGAACAATTACTCCTTTTTTAAAGGAACTGTCACTATTTACGTTTTTTTGTATACAGCATGAACAGATTACAAAGGATTTATCACCCTCCCGGTAAAGTTGGAACCAACCCTAACGTTTCAAAAGCAATGCTTTTCATGAAACAAATAAACAAATAAAACAGCATATAAAAGAGAGAAGAGCTTTTAATCGCTTGAATATTAATTAGTTGCTTTAATTGCTCATAGATGACTCTGTTGGAGGTTCATTTTCTTTTTTGATGTTATATATGAGTTCACTATCCAGACTCGTTTTTCTTGTTTCCTTTTTTTATTTATTTATTTTTTTTTTTTTAACAATTTGAATATAAGCTTCAGTCGCTCACGTGTCCTGTAGTAGAATCGTGATCTTATTCCTGTTCTTGTTATAACACATGATGAATTATTTTAAAATTATATAGGGTGTCTCATAAAGAGCGCAACTTTTGAATGCATAATAACATACAAATTTAGGGGATTTTAGGGATTTAGGATTTAGGTTAGGTTTCTGGGATCTCGGCATCTGAAGCCATTTAGCCCGTCACGTTTGACGGATGACGTCCCTTGACAAGCACACTATCCGGGGAAGGGGAGGAAGAAAGGATGGGGGAAGGAAGGAAGCTGCCTGGGACCTATAAGTTAGGTACCACCCGGCATTTGCTTGGTGTATACTAAACGCAATGTTAACTTGAGAGCCGAATCACAAGCGCATTAATACATGTTGCCGCGCGAACCTTTTCGCAGGAAAGCCTTTGTGTGTGTGTGTGTGTGTTTTGGTTGGGTTCTCATTCGCCAAGGTTTCAACTGGCGCTGCTCTGAGTCTCAGCTGATATGCGCGGAGCGGTGATTTCTCGTTCTTTTCCTGACGCTACGAAAAATGTTTCTTGGTTTATTTGTTTTTAATAATTCATGAAGACACGACAATAGTAATAAATGTATTGGAAATTCGCACGTGATGTATTTGCAATCCTCACAATTAAAACTCGAGAGCATGAAAACTATTTTGATTATTCATTTCAATTGATTAAGGTAAGAAAGGATAAGAAATGAAGTTACTCTCATATATCTACCTGGAAAAGGTCAATCATAAACAGAAACACACAAGCAGCCACCCTCCCACATAATAAATTAAAAATACGTTTTTTTTTTTTTTTTTTTTCCTCAATGCACAGCAACTCTACGTTCGCAATGAGTAAAGCAGCTGCGAACCGGCAACAATCATATCAACAATTTCTTCAACAGTTTTGTCTGCATATTTTTCTCTTAGTCGAGAGTACACATTGTTGACAATTTACTTTGCTTCACTTTAAAGAGGTTTTCCTTCCTCATGTTTGCGATAATACTGAGAAGATAATTCGGATTCATTCATGATTTCAATTTCGCGCTTAACACTCTCCATGGTTTCAGTTTCACTACATCCACGTACCCACACTAACGCAAGCGCGAAGACATTTGGCAGAGCAGTGTTACTCTCTGCACAAAAATTGCAGAAGTTACATGTGAGTCCCGTTCTTTCTTTTGTTTCATTTTTCAGCAGGCATAGAAGTTTCTTACGGGGTAACAACTCTAATTTATGTATCATATAAAAATATTAAGCCATTTCCTATCCATTGTGGACGATTTCTAACATTGAACAACTAACTAATTTTACTGGTCTTCTGTTTTTGATAAAAGATTTTTCAAGTTTATAATCTTGCAACACTTGCAAGAGACTCGCATCTTAGCTACCGGCTTTTCACTCTTTTCTTTCCTTCTCTCTTTCCGATTCTGAGTCGTGACGTCATTTTCATAACACGTTACTAATAAATCTAGGACCTTTTATTTTAAATATTGTTTCTATATTAACATTTTTATATACTTGAACTCAATTAGCTCTTTGAATTGATCTCCTAAGTAATGTTTTACGTGTGTAACGTGAAGAACTATATAACATGCGCGGAGTCGCCCGAATTGAAGTTGCGTATCTCGGCTATCAAGATAAGGTCGCGGCGAGTATAGATGAGGAAAACCCAGAAAAAACCTCACTCAGGATGGCTGGCCTGAAAAAGTTTTTACGACATTTTTAGTGGGTGTCCACATTGGGAATCGAACCCGGGACTGCTCTCACTAAGGCGAAAGCGTTAGTGACTACGCTACGCGGGGCCACAACATACAAATTTATTGATGAAATTAAGAAAATTTCATATTTACATATTTTTGCAGTGCATGAATTACGTATGAAATACGATATCACGATATGATGTCCTCCACGACTCTGCAGGCATACTTTCGTTCTTTTGATAAATTTTTTACACAACTTTTCAGTATACTTGCAACTCTAGTTCTGAAATTACTCTGAATCTCGGCCTTGTGCTCTGGAAGTTACCTTGGTTTGTTGGCGTACACACTACATTTCAAATACCTCTACAAGAAAGAAATCATATGATATCAACTCACAAGATCTGGGTGACCAATTCACGTGACTGTTGCAAAGATATCACCCGGCCAGAGAACCTCTCTTCATTCCCACCCTGCAGAAAACATGACGGCCATGTGCTATGCGGCGCTCCGTGAGTACTAATTACAGAGATAACAGTTGAAAATCACGTAACATTTAATGCTGCCAATTAGAGCAGAAATGGCGGGCATTTAAAAAGTTAGTTTTTTTTTTTTTTTTTTTTTTTTTTTATAGGACACCCTTTAGATACTTCTGTTGGTTTCCTTTTAAGTTCCATAATAGTTCGTTAATATAGCAATGTAGAATTACGACGGCGAATAATCTGACATTGTTGCATAACGTCTCACAATTATGCAACGAGACTGAGAGAGACGGTGATGACATGGCTCCCAGTATTGTACCAAGAGTGTACAAAATATATGTAAATGACCAGAGACCCGGGCCTCCACTGCGATCAAATTCTCAACTGATCGTCTAAAAAGAATCATACAAGATAAAATCAGGACTTTATTTCCAGAAGGAGATAGAGGACTTCGGTAGGATGAAAGCTAGGAAAACAAATTTTTGAGGTATTCATTTTTATTTATTCAAACTATATAATATGGTATTTTTTTTTTTTTTTGTTTTTTATGCATTTCGAAAGTTCCATTAAGTATAATATAATCTAATAAATGACATGGTTGGTGTCGTAGAACTACGTGTATTCCCGTAACTTTCCTACTGTACTTTCACAGAACTGTATTAGGTGAAGTCAGCAGGGTTCGCATATTATTTTCTAGCCCCGGACCTCCAGATGAGGTAATTCGGCCCTACAAATGGCTCGCAGTAATGGACTAAACGTGTATAAAATATACTCACATGGCGTTTAAAAGTGTTGCAGGAAACGGCATCTAGCTATCTTATTACTGCTTCTGGTCGATGGTGTTCGAAATTGGTTTATTTCTACCACTTCTATTTTGAATATCATTTCCACGAACGAGTCCGATTTCTAACTTTTGACCCTCTATAGGCCTATCTTAGCCAAAATTTATGCTGTTGTTGGGATTTTTTTTTTTTTTTTGGTCTTGGACGGACGGATACACGGACAGACAGGATAAATACGTAAAGGAAATTTGATTCGTAACCAAGTCACTTTAAAAATTATTTGAAATGGTCCAGCTGTTTTCGCATGACAAGGTGACATATAAACTCGAAGATATAAAAATTACTTCTCTTTTCCCTTTAGAAGCGGAATTTTCGAAAACGCTTCAACATGTTTTCAATTAATTTTAATGAAGAGTTCATGTGTCGAGTTTCATCTCCCTAACTCGATGGTCTCTTGAGATAATCTTTTTTTTTTTTTTAACCAAATAATTTGAACCTCATTTGCTCTTCTTAGGACACGCATCATAATGAAACTGGCATAATAAAAACCTGTTTGGACCGTTTTATTTCTAACGATTTAATACCTTTTTGTGATGAGGTAACAGAAAAGGCCGATTTCATTCTCATAAAAATATAGAAATTGCTTTCTTCTACTCTATAAAAGTGGAATTTTCATAAACGCTGGGATATATATTATCTTATATTTAATGGTGAAAAATTTGTGTATTGAGTTTCATCTCTCTAGCATGAGGAGTTCATGAGATACTGCTTTTGGCATAAATTTTGAACCTCTCCTTCCCCCTTAGCATACTATTTTAATCGAAATGACCTGATAAAAACCTAGTATTAGCCAAATATTACGTAATTCATTTCAAACGGTTCCATCGTTTTACCGTAATGATATAACAGACAATATTCATTTAATTTTTAATAGATGTAAACGGCGAACTTACATAGACTTCCTCTTAAAGAAATTTCGAACAGAACATAGCCACTTTATTCATTCATTACTTTAAATCCCATACATCTTAATTAAGCATGACTAATGTAATGACATCTTTAGTTACGCATAATATTGCGGTAGTAAAATTCGATAAATACTGATAGATCGCTTTCGGGTTCGGCATTTTGTTACATCACAGAAGCATGTTCAGTACAGGGACTCCACCTTTCAATATAACGTATGAGTCCACCACCCATATTTGCATAAATAATACACCTCTAATTCATTTAATCTTACAACGTACCGCCCTTTTTTCATACATAGAAAGAGGAAACCAGTTGGTATGTTCGCATTATAGCATCAAACATTATTTATTTGTTTATTTATTTAGGCAACCAATGTTTTACTTTGCAATTAGTTAGTGAATATTAATCGTCAATTGCGAAACTCAAGAATATAGTTTAAGACACGTGAGAAGTTTACCAAAAACAAATTATATTTGTCGTGTTTCGCTAAACGTACAGGTTGGTATTTGACAGCTTCCACAACAGGAAAAGGAAAAGCTACGGCCCATCGCACTAAATTTTCACGCCATTATTTCTTATATTGAATTTTCTCATTTTACAGTTCTTACGGAAACATTTATTTATGAGATGTGAACGTAATTGCTTATTTCTGGAAACGTCGTTGGAAGAAAATATCCCCAAGAGTAAATCAGATATTTTTCTAATTTATTAATGCATTATGCCATATTATGAGGTTATTAATGAAACATTTATGTATGAAATACATACAAAATCGCTTGAATCAGTTTTCAGAACAACATCTAAAAAGAACTCGGCCTGACGAGTAAATTCTTAATTTCTCCTCCCAAATGAAATATTATAGGATTGTTAATGAAATATTAAATTATGAAAAATTAGCAAATCCGCTGAAATCTCGAATTCGATTATCCTTTTCAACCAATTAAAAGAAACAAGAGGTTCTCAGTTTGATCTGTATATATATGTATATTTGCAATTATATCGGGAACCGTTGGTCATAATTTGATGACGTTTTCATGAATGAAAGAAGCTCTTCCCAACGAAGATTCTTATGTATAAAGTGTTAGGTTGCAACAGCTGATGAAAAATCTTATCCTAAAATATGCAGCAACCAAATAATCAATAAAGTAAGGTGGGTTGCATATCACCAAGGCGTTAAGAACAAATAATAGCCAGCTTTCTTCAATTGCTTTAACACTATTATGGATGTTTTAGATTATTGCGATGCCATGACTTCTTTCTCACATGCTGGTTTGCTAAACTTTTGTCACACTTTCATCTACTTTTTCTGTGATTGATCGCCTGCTGCGATAAGCATCTTACACATTGAAAGTGGAAAAATTAAGTAAATTTAAAAGAAACAACCGACTTGAAAAACACACTCAAAAACATAAAATACAAACTTCAAAAAATGAACCAACTTAAAAAAGCACTAACAAGCAGAAAAATAAAGTGCTTAAAAGCAAAAAATAATCAATTACAATTATCTATAAAGAGTTTATGAAGTCGTGCCAAATTAATCATATTAAAATTGGTTTGTTCCGCTTGACACAACTTCAAATTGTTTAAATAGATAACAGTAATACATTATTTTCCTTTTAAGAACATTATTATTATTGTTTTCTAACTTTTAGTGCTTTTGTTAAAACTTGGTCCATATTTTATTAAATTTATTTTATTATTTAATTTATTATATCTTATTTAAAAAGTTTTTATTTTCTACTTTGTAGCACGTTTTCGTTCTTTCCTACCATCACACAAAAGTTTTTTTTTTTAAAAAAAAGAGAAAGGACGACTTTCAAGTGCTAAAGATTGTTGCTTATTCCACGGAATTGTTAATTCGTGGACCAATGTTTGTTCGATTTCTGGTCTCGGTTAGTATGCATAGAAGTAGAGATAAATCATGTGATACCGGAAAATATAGTTGTTTGTTTACAATGAAGGTTGAGAGAGTATTCGTTGTAGTTAGTTAAGTATAGAGACGCAACGAAAGTGAACGAATTCATACCAAACGATATAATGAAAAAAAAAAAATATGCATTCGATTGGATAGGAACCATGTAGGATTAGATGCTTAAACTTCGTAGATTTTGGAGAGATGTCGTTCAAGTAATATTAACTGTTTATAAAATTTATCAAGAGTTGAAAAAATGAAATGAAATCTTTGAGTTTTATGTCCCACGCTTATGCCGGCTAGGCTAAAGGAGAGGGTGATTATGAGAAATGAATGAAATGTTGGAATGAAGAAATTGGGAGGAAACGGGAGAACCACGAGGAAACCCACACACACGGTGTTTGTCCACCATAAATTTCACTTGGCAGGAGCACGGTTTGAGCCCACGACCCCATGCACCAGAGGTGAACGCTCTACCACTGAGCCACCGCGATTGTCAAGAGTTGAGGTTAAGCTTGTGTCCATATGAGAAAATCGGAAATAACTTACATGTAGCTTACTGTATGTAGTACGGTGTCGGAGTGGAAACTCCAAGTTGTGCAATCAGTAGCAAAAATATCTCCTCTCCTGACTGTTATAACTCCATTAGGTCGGATGCAGTACTTTTACTGCTATCAGAAACGCCTAGACGGATGCAACCCATAACCAGCAGATGACATTCCGTAATCTTGCAGAGCACTGAAACAGGCTCTTGTTGTGGATTTTTTGCGTGAAGAATATTCTCCATTTTGAAATTAATCTCTTTTGTTTGGAACGTGTTGTCAATGAGTGTTATATATCAATGACGTTATAATCCATTGTGTGCATAATGTGCTCTTTCACTATATTTTGTGAAAAGAAGGAAGAAAAAACACTGATCACATGTAAGTTAGAAAAAGGTTTAAATTAACAGAAAATATCAAATCTGCAACGAATTGAAGGTAATAAATTTGTAAATGCATGTCTCGATGCATGTACCTATTCCAAAGTTCTCATTCTCATCACTCGAACATCTCTTTCCTTCTCCATAGGAGAACATCCCATCACACAGACTAAGGATTGAAACTGAAATTGAAGCAGTTAAAAATTTCAGACTTGTGAGGATTTGAACTCGGATCTTCCACTTACAAATTCGATATGTTTACCACCTACCCTAATCAATTCCTTGAGTTTTCACAAAAATAATCAAGTAGTTGGAAACCTTTTATGTAAGACTAGTAAAGATATTAAGGCGTGTATGAAGAGACAACTCAGAAACAGTCAAATAGACCTTTCTTAACGAGGAAAATGTCTTGGAACGTTTCTTACGTTGAAGCTGAGGTTTTAATGTTGACTTCTCAGCCTAAGAAGAAGAAAAGATGACAGAAGATATTTTGTAATTATTTAAATTGTATCAAGACTTGTAGAGGGTTTCGAGATATTTTAAAGTAAAATATGCTTAGCAAACATATTACCTTCGTAAATAGCACTTCAATTTGTCACCTTTACGCGAAGGACTTGTAGCCTAGTGGTGTCGTACGAAACTATCAAGAGGCAGATCCGGATTCGAATCCGATCACATTTTTCTTTATCAAATTTTGTTCTTTAGGTAATTGTTATTTTAATGCTATTATTATTATTATTATTATTATTATTATTATTATTATTATTATTATTATTATTATTATTATTATTATTATTATTATTATTATTATTATTATTATTAACGATCATTTCAAATCCCATCAGTTGACAGATTTTGTTTACATTATTTTTGTGACGTAAAATAAAATGTAATTTGTGCGAAAACTTCGTTTATAAGTTGCAAAAGCTATAATCCCCAATTATTCGCCCCAAAGTCAGTCATGTCTGACACAAAATCTATTGTGAAGTAGGAGAGAAGGAAGCAGGTGATCGTAAAACTCAAATTCGAAATTTCAATGGATTTACACATTTCATGGCCTCTACATACCGATAAAGGAATTTTGATTATCTGTTCGTCCGTCCCAATGTAACACGTTCACTCGCCTAAAAGCCATATCGATCAACGAATCAGAACGAAATTTTAAACTTAAGGTTCCCTAGGAGAGCTTCTCAAATTCTTTTCCTACCCCAAAAATAAAAGAAGTTTACCAAAGTATGGAACATTTAAAAAAATATATGATTTTCTCGAAAACGGCTTTAACAATTTTCTTTGCATTTCATATACCAATATTGCATTAACATCTCTATTTTATGGTATAAGTCATTTTTATGGAAGAAATCTGTGAGTGGTAGTTTATTCATAGCGGTGAGTACTTTTTGGACAATTTTCTCGATCAAGATAATTTTGTTTATCTCTCATAAATATATTTCATTAATAATCTGTCAATGTATAACTTATTAGTTCTGAACAAATCCACGAGAAACAAATATACACTGTCAACACAGACAGTGCATGTGAAAGATATTTGACCACACTAGAAGAGCAATGTGGTTCTTTTACAGGGAATTCACTGTAAAGATAGTTTCAGAAGTTCATCCTCGATTTCTTCAAAAGACAGGGTAGCTTTCCCCGTTGGCCCTGTGGAATCTAACCTGCTACCGGCGCTTTAAATGTGTCAAAGATGAGACTTACTGTATATCAAGCAATAGACGACTTCGTCCTATAAGGCTGCACTTTATGACTCTGGAAGGCCGCAGATAGATCTATATGTAAGGCTCCGCAGATCGACCTAAGTTTTAAGTGATACTCGTTTGAAGGTATTTATGGTAAACTAAAATCATTAATAGAGTGAAATCACACATAGAATCTTTACATGCTATGCTGAAGAAGGCACAACAGCAAAGTTTTAATCTTATTAATAACTGTCGTTTTATATTATATGAATGACATAGCATGCCTGGAGTTGGGATAGAAAAGAAACATTTTGTGGCTAGTAAATCCAAAGAAATATGAATTTATTTCTGGTTATTATAACACGTTAGAATTAAATTTTCTTTGATGTATTATTGCCGTGAATTAACGTGAATACATGTTAAAATTCATCACCCGTGTACCCTGTCTTGTACGCCATTCTTCTTATCAGCGATATGTTTTAAACAGTGAAAATTAGTGTTAAGCCCAGATGAAGGAATCTAGATTTGAACAAAAGATTATAGAAATAACCTTGGTCAGAAAAAGGTGAATATATTGCTACCAAGTTTTGTTTAAAATTCTTGTTGGTGGTTGGAAACTAATATACACTAGGATATATCTTCAGGATTCATCATAGAATTAATAGCCATTTTTATACGAGGGTTAAAACAGTGTGAGGGGAGAAGATGATTCTTATCTCTGTCACACACACACACATACACAAATACAAAAAAAAAAATGCTTGGGAGTCACTTAACAACATATTTCGTTGCCGTATTTTCTTTTTCGGTTCTCTTTGGACGGAGAAATATTAGGAACTCTTTATCTTTAGTCAGTGTTTATTTATATGGTTTCAGATATATTTCCTCATTCCATATACCTAGGTAGCTGCTAACACATTGCTTTTGTCCCAAGCTTATTTACATACAGATACGTATTTCTAATGAAAGGAATATGAGAAATAAGTGTGTTCAGCTGTTTGCAGCTCCACCTTCTACCGTCCCTCTGTTTCAAGAGGTAAGGCGAAAGAAAAGAAGAAAGAAGAGAATTGAAGAAAAGTAGATAGAAAGAATCACAAAGTAACCAAAAGAATTCACTTGGGTAGATAGCAATACATGTATCTTTACTGTATTGGTTATTATCAGCTTTGATCCATTATGCAATCGCTTGATATTAGCAGTTACTCAGTTCTCAGTGACTCGAGTACCAGTAGCTGATTGACATGTTATGATGTGGTTCGTGAACAATACATTGTAAGAGCTGACTTTATAAAGGATTTACTTGTTATATTTATAAGTAAATGTGTAAGTAATGAATAGAAAGTTGTTAAAGGATAAGCATATATTCATATTTCAAAACTAGTGGTTACATGAACACAAATTAACTAGACATTGAGTTATTTGTGCAGAGGTTTCCGAATACTGTACCTGCATCTGGAATTACATATCTTGAGCATTTAAAAGAGTGTATTACTTCTGAATTTGATAAATTATTATCCAACAATATTAGTGATGGAATTTGTCCTTTGTGATTGAAAGATGTAATGTGTGCATTGAAAATGGTGAAGAACACTTAGAAGAACACTAGATTTAGGTAACTAACTTCCCAAAGGCGCATCCACAGGGGTCCATCGGGTTCAGAACCCCCTCCTCCCCAAAACAAAACACTTCCTAACTCAACATACACTTTCTCAATAAAACTATACTTGTTCAACAGGGAAGTGATTGATGTAGCAGGAAAATGTTATTTTCCACTTCATCTCTACTCTTTCTGTTCTAAAAAAAAATGTAATTCTATTTTTTTCTGAAAATATAGGTGGAAGTATTTTACAATTACTTATCGCCTTATCGGATGCAGAATAATAGCCGTTCAATACTACATCGACATAGTGGCTTGTAGTATTAGGTCCCTCCCCCAAAGCTCAGATCCCTCCCAACAAAATTTTCTGAGTGCATGCCTGTAACTCCCTAATCTAACTTAAAGCTATGATACAACTTGTAATAATTTCATATTTTAGTAGTTCATAAATAATAATTGATTTCAAATACATTTTAGTCAAGTGACTTATGGCTCATCCTGTATGTTTAACTCCTACCATTCAACCTATGATGAGTTAAGATCGGTTATATTGTGGATGTGCGGTAAGCATATTAGCTTCCATTGTCATTGTTTCTGGCCTTCTAGACTGGAATTCACTGCGCCTTAAGTCAAGTAGCTCCTCTCGTGTCTCATGATCTTGAGTCAACACCAAGCACTATACCTTCGTCGATAATGTTGTACAGCATTGTGTGTGCATTAAAATCACACTTTCAAATATTCGACTGCAAGAAAGACTTCCATTATATGGGACGTTTAAAGCACTAGGGAAACAAGTACAATTTCCAAAGTTGTAAGAAAAAGGGACATAAGGTTTATAATACGCTTAACTACACGTCTTTTTTTTTTTTTTTTTTTTTTTTTTTTTTTTTTTACAATACTGGGCATCAGTGTTTTAAGATCTGAAAGAATTTCATGTAGAGATCTTAAATTTGAAATGTGATCAAAATGGACTTGATTCCCTTGCGTACTGAACGCGCCATAGTCTTAGGACAATATTTCAAAACAGTTCATAGAAGCTTACTTTGTTGTGAAACGATAATTACATTAAGGTAGTCGTCCATTGATAATTATTGTAATTTCAAAGCCCTCAAATTCTCTCTCTCACTCTCTAATCTATACAAACAAAAGTAAAATAGTATCTGTTCATCATAGACAAACCATTTTTTTTTTAAAGTCAGGACTGACCTCAGGCCGAAGCTACTTTTTATTATATCACTTTGGTGATATAATTAGTATAGCTGTGACAATTGCTCACTAAAATGCCCATTGATTTTCAATGGAAAGAGAGAGAGAGCACGCGCGCTCTGGTGATGCAATAACGAAAATTCTTCTCTATGGGAGTTCCTTTACTAATTGTTATTTATCACTTTTTATTTACATTTACTTTTATTTACATTTATTCACATATCTTTAATAATAATAGTAATGTCAGTCAGAAAACTATCAAATGTTGGACGTAATTCAAGAAAAGCTAATTAAATGAGAGCTTGATTAGACTTACAAAGACATATTCTAACCCAACGCTTTCACATAAATTAACATCAATGTGAAAAGCAAACCAAACTTAAACGGAGTTAAGTCCTGTCATGTTATATGGGTCAAACAACATACATTAAAGTTAAACAAACAAAAAGGAAAAAAAGTATTCAGAGAGAGAAAGAGAGAGACTGTCTGTACGGAGGAAGGGAGGAGTAAGAATAGAAAAATGAAATCTTTAAGTTTTATGTCCCACGATTATGCCGGTTAGGCAAAGGATACGGGGATGATGATAAATGACGGAAATGGTAGAATAAAACAAGTGAGAGGAAACGTGAGATCCCCGAGAAAACCCACGAATGCAGTGTTTGTCCACCACAAAGCTCAGTTGGCGCGAACTGAGATCGAACCATGGACCCCATGCACTAGATGTGAACGCTCTACCACTGTGCCACCGGGGCCCCGGAGTAAAAATAGTTACATTTAAAGTGCTTTGCAAAGCAGGTATTATCCATTGGAAAGAGAAAAATAAAAGTGATGAGAATTTGGAAATTTCGAGAAAAATAATACAATTCTCTCTGTAAGATTTCAATCTGGATGAGATTTCGGAGGGAGTACTGGCGAAGAAGAGCGCGGTAATACGTGAAGTAGGGAGAATTATATTTAGACTTAACAAATTATACGTATATAAGTCTCCAACAAACAGCAGGCCTTCTTCCAGAAAATTTTGTCCGAGAAACAAAATCAAAATGTGAGAGGGGCTTCACTGGAACATTATTTCGGTATAGAAATATTTATAACAGGAATTTAGTTTCTCTTAACTCCCGGGGGGGGGGGCGGTTGGCCAAAAGCACCATCAAAAGTATGCCTAAAAGATAAATAAGCGGATAGCGCTCTTGTTTCGTGATCGGGAAGTCTCGGGTTCGAATCGTACTCCAAAGTATCCTAATTACTATTTTGCAAATTTTTCATCAATCCTACTATGAATGGTAGGATAATACCTTTAAAAATAGTTCCTAGTCGATTATCTTCTACAATTCCTTCTCACGTGTCATTGTGAAGGCTCCTGTGAATTTAACGAATCAAGCAGTGCGGGATCTGATTAACTTAGATGGCTGACTGTTGGGGAAAAGTGGGTGGCATTAGAGTTGCCTGATTTCGACATCTTGATCGATTGATATTTTCAAATATCGAAAAATTAATATCAAAGAATATTATTGACCGATATAACGAAATTTTGATATTTTTCAATACTTGTTACTTTCATATTCGATATTTAGAATTTTTGATATATCGAAACTTTTAGATATTTAATATTTGGATGTATCGATCAAGTTTTCATATTTTATCAAAATCAAAATATTTTCAATATTTACGATTTCGAAATCCGGATAGTTTCCAGCCCTAGATGGCGTTGGTAGTATGGCGATCACCCAAAGTAGTGAGGACAATTGGAAATCAGTCATAAAGAAATAAAAGATTTAGGACAAGAAACTCAGCAAAAAACAACGATGAATTCTTATTGTGTTACATGTGACATGATAATGTGACACATCTCCAATTCAAAATCGCAGGCCTTTCACTGTTTGGTACCAAGCAGTTTAACTTATCGTTAATAAATAAGTGAATTGATTAATAAATAATGTTGCAGACGAAACTAAAATTCTCGTCTCGCCGAGAAAATGAGACAAAGAGTCGAGAGTTAGAAGTATCTTTTAAATTCGAGACGATACGAGAAACTTGACAATTCTCGTCTTATTTTCGACACGAGACAAGACATTTTACGAATCTCGTGGGCAACACTAATTCACTCAAGTCTTACGTTAGATATCAAAGCATCTTTTAGTGTTACATAATTCATAGTATAAAAATTATAAATTGATAAAGACAATGAAGAGCATTTATCAACGCTTAAGAGTCTTCATCCCGGCGAAATTAAAATACCGCTAATTTTACAGTAATTATGTGATATCTTCAAATAGATAAAAGATAATCGAAATGTGGAATAAGAGCGCCCTAGATAATATTATTTTACATGAGATACCGTTATCACGACTCACTTATCTGCTTTCGATTTCGAGCCATTTTGAAAATCGGTATTTATTTTCGCGTTTCTAAACAGCTGAAAACGGAAAGCCACTAGGTGACTTGTGATAACGGTACTTCACGCAAAATAATATTGTCTAAGGCGCTCTTATTCCATATTTCAATTATCTTTTATCTATTTGAAGATATCACATAATTACTGTAAAGTTAGCGGTATTTTAATTTCGCCGGGATGAAGACTCTTAAAGATGCGCAACTTATTACACAACTATAATAAGATGGTAAGTCAAAAATTATCCGCAATTTTGACATAACTCTTCTTACATTGTTCATACTGAAATATGTCCGCGTTTATTTTACTGTTATGCTATTGTGGCCATGCTATGAATGTTGGATCCTAATTCCGCCATTTGTCTTCTTCTTGCTGCAGATAGATCATGGCCGCTCCATTAGAAGTTTGCACCAAAGAAGAGCAACGACCAGTGATCTTTTTTTTTTTTTTTTTGGTTGAAAGGTGTATTAGGGACCGAATCCATCAAAGATTTTTGTCATAATACGGGAACAGTGTCTTCCCGCACTGGAGTGCCTACAAATGGATTGAAAAATTCAAAAATGACCTCACATGTGTTACGCACGAGGAAGGAGCCGGACGACCATCTATGGCCACAAATGATGACAACATTGAGCGTGCACGTAATAACATGGTTCTGTTAGACAGACGAATGACTATTGATGAAGTGGCGGCACATCAACTGAAAATTAGTCATGGCTCCTGACACACCTTCCAACCACAGAAACCCGATCACCAGTCGTTGTTCCTCTTTGGTGAAAATTTCTAATGGAGCGGCCATGATCTATCTGCAACAAAAAGTTCAATAGAGGAATTAGGATCAAATTTTCATAACATGACCACAATAGCATAACAATAAAATAAACGAGAACAGAGGTCAAAACAAACAATGTAATAAGAATTATGTCAAAATTGCGTATAGTTTTTGACTTACCCTCGTACATATTGCAATATTAAATGTGGTTTAAATGTTGTTATATCTCTTTTCGTGGACTATTCAAGATGCGGGAGGATTCTGGTAACTTCTAGACGAAACTAGATGGGGAAATCAGGTCATAAAATTTATACATTTATTTTATTTTTTAAAATTTGTATTTGATTTTGTGTCCCTTTTAGCAGTGAGGCTATAGGGGACGTGGACTTACAGCTTAACGTAGGATTCGAACCACATGAGCTCCAACAGGCAATTGAACTTCCACGCCAATGTACCAAACAAAATGACCTCTTCATCATCGCTTCAAAAACGCTTCAGGAACGCTTCAAAAAATATCGAGACGAGACAAGAAAATGTTATGTCTCGTCTCGTCTCGTCTCGTGGGGAATACTATTAGTAAACAATAAACGTTAATTTCAAATAATTCTATATTGACATCTAGGCTTTGAAAGAACCGAATAATACTGCATAATGTGTAACCTTCATTTAAAAACGGTTTTAAAGTTGACAAGCAATATTAAATTAAAAGTTATGATCTTGACTATTAAACAGGATCTGTAATTTATCATTTTAAGAATGTTCTTTGGTGATATATTAAGAGCATTAATACATCGTGTCAATTTACAATCTTAGTAATATTGTGTCATAATTCATGTTGTCAGTAGTGCCTTGCGAAAAAATCAATCTTTAACATTCCTTCACAGTTAATACCTTATAGTAAATGTAAAACATTAACAAATGACACATGTAGGTACATAAGTCTTACCAGATTCCTCTGATATAATTAATATTACAAACTTGCCGTCAATTCAAACATCATCTTATTTCTTTAAAGTAAAAAACAAACAAAATAAAAGGGATTAAAAACTTGTTTATTCTTACAACTAGTTTTGTAGGTTTACTATTTAAAAAAGAAACTAATACATGAACAAATCTGCAAAGGAAAGTCTATCTGCAGTCATGTGGAACTAACTTGTTGTCTGTGTACCAAGAGGCATATCTAATTGTAAAAGTGGTTGTATATATTTGTATATGTAGAGACTGGTAGATTCATTTTGAATATGTTGACAAGTGCGAAAAAAACAAATCTGCGACATGTATTAACGTAGATTGACTTGGTTTTGTTTGCCAACCTATTGCGAAATATTTCTATATTTCTAGTTGCCTATTCCGAAATAAAATGATTGAAATTTTATGTTGTTCTTCAGTTCTGAAGTTTAAAGTCCGTAACAAACCACTAGTTCCACACATTCAGTTCATTATCAAGAATCGAACCTAGAAACCTAGAAGAGAAAGCATACGTATTAGCCATTTGATATCGAAGGAGCACACTCTAAATCAATATAATCTCCAACTGAACCTTGGCACTAAACCGAATATAACTATATCAATCGATATTTAGAGCAGCATATTAATACCAAGTGTGTGCCAAAATCAGCACAATTACTACTGAAAAATTAGGAAGTTGTTGAAATTTTTTGATAGAAGTGGTCTGAAAAGAGTTTGGAGGACATAAGAAATTCAAAGATGGATGATAAAGTGCGAACGGCAGCTCTAGAAGTGGGTTTTTTAAAAAATAAAAGGTGTATATATAGATTTTGAAATGTCTGACAGATAGCAATTGTGCAATTATGGCTCATAACTTCAAAAGAATAGCAAAGCAGTCAGTCAAATTTTAATTGAAGACATTGAAAGTATTTTTGCAAAACTCGTGCCACGATGCTAAGGAATACTAAGCCCATTACGAGAAAATATCTATTCCCTCTCCAAAATATTCGATTAGCGGAGTCATTCTATTTCTTTCCCTTACTTAACCCTTTTTAATTTCTGGTTATTCTCAACATGAAAAACAATGCTAAAAGAACGATTTGTTTTACATTGCTTGTATTCAGCATAACCTCATAAAGAAATTTAAGAGTATTTTGAAGATAAAATTCCAGACTTATACCAGTGTATAGATGCACAAGGGGACTACTTCGAAAACGATTTTATAGCGATTACCGTAAAAGTTCCGAATAGCTTGTAACAGTTTGTAGATGTAAGGGGACTACTTCGAAAACAATAGTAGTGATTAGTGTAAAGTTCCGAATGGATTATTTTTATAGACTCCAGACCATTTAATGAGAAACATCTTTCAATTATGGTAGATTTTTCGTGGTCCTTCTATTTCCTTTCACCTCCTCATTTTAAAAATTCCTTTAATCATCATCCACTTGAATTTATCATACGTCTCATTCAACCACAAAATGTTACAAACAGTGAAGATTTTATTTCGAGTCATGCAAATATTATTCACTTATTCCATCCAATTGGTGTCAGTTTATGACCTTCAATTATTCGTATTTATACTGCAACAGTGTCACGCAGAACAAGAATCTGCCAAGTTTACGACCCGACCACAAACAAATGGATATGCAAAATTGCTGTAAAACTTCACACTAACACGTAAATTGAAACACACAGACACACACATAATATATAAATAAATTTATTACCCCTCTAGTAAATCATATAAATGGTTTAATAGGCTGCACTTAGCTTCAATGCCTCAAAGGCGTTAAGAACACAATTGTTTAAGTAACTGCGATTCACATTCACGCAAAAGAAATGTTTTGTGTCAACAAGGATGAAGATACCTAACGGATAGAATAACATTCTTGCAATAAGAATGCATTAATGTTTTTCCTGTTAAGTCGTGCATACCACCTGTTACCTGAGACATTTGTTTAAGTACAAAGAAAGATTGTTTTTCTGCTTTTATTTTTTAAGACTTTCAAACTATGTTAAACGTAAGAATAGGAAATCTTATATTAGAATTGCTATGTCTTTCTATCGATAGACATTATATAGCTAAAACAGAAAGAAATAGCTTGTTTAAAAAATATATGGGAATACTTATAATGCCCTAAGAAGAGGTTGTGTTACCTTCTTTAATCTTCTATTCAAACTGAAATTGATAGATATATTCTATTTATTATTATTATTATTATTATTATTATTATTATTATTATTATTATTATTATTATTATTATTATTATTATTATTATTATTATTATTATGGCAGTCTTTGTAATGTAAATACTAAACTTGAATTTGAGAATGTGTATAGTTAACATTCATTTGACCGATTTTTCCAATCAGATCTCGCGCTGGAGTGTAACACAAGAACACATAAATACGATTTTCGTCACAATCCCAGTGACTGTAGTATTTGGAAAAAGGAGTTTATCCAAGTTGAAAGTGATAACTTAGTTGAGATCATCAATTTAACAAGAACGTTCCAACAATTTGACAGTTTTGTCCATTGAATCTGAAATTAGTAGAAGTTGGAAGTTACACAAAATTCTAAAAGACTTTGCAGAGGGAAAAAAAATAGTCCTGCGCATACTCAGTTATCTGAAGATAACTTAAGAATCAAGAAATAAAACTGTTACCACACAGATTTGTAAAGTAATTATAACTTAAATTGTAAAGCTAGTTTTCTAATCATTACCTAATTAGTTTTGTTGCTTTTAATACAAATATACTGTATATATATTTTTTTAATTCCCAGGTCTGTAATTTCTATTTTTACAGCCAAGACGGTTTGGGACCTATTAACCCTATGGTGACATGTTGTTTACCACGATGTCATTTCCCACAACTTGATTTTGGTGTTGTTTGCCACGATTTTGTTAATAGTATAATCATTACAGTTTTATCAGATCTCATTATCGTGAAGATTCACAGACACCTTACGTAAAAGATAAGGATTGCCAACAAGGGCGCTGATTTTTCTGTAAATTTGGGGAGGGGGCATTCAGATGCAGAAGGTATATATATGAAGATTTTAAGACAAATTGCACTCAAATTATGGCAAATATTGTATATTCAAATATACAATAGGGGCCCTACATGAACTTTGGGGGGCAGGGCCCCCTCGGCCCCCCAGGATCGGCGCCCTTGATTGCCACTCATATTTTTTATCTCCTTTCTCTCCTTTGAGACGAGAGAAGTCTCATTAACCTTGCTACTGAAAAAAAGCTCAAATATACAATAGGGGCCCCACATGAACTTGGGGGGGGCAGGGCCCCTTCGGCCCCCAGGATCGGCGCCCTTGATTGCCAGGTATATTTTTGATCTCCTTTCTCTACTTTGAGACAAGAGAAGTCTCATTAACCTTGCTACTGAAAAAAAAGCTCCAAACAAACAAACACAAAACATTAATAATATCAGAATAGCTTTATTTTGATTGGTTTTGATTTGACTTTAGCGTCCCTTTCAGCAGCGAGACTATATGAGACATGCATCTATAGCTTAAAGTGGGATCCGAACCACATGAGCTCTCGTCGGGAATCAAACTGGGTTTTATGTACTTAAAAACTGAAATGAAATATTTCAGTTTTACGTCTCATGATTATGCCGTGTATGCTACGGTGATGAGAATCAATTAAAAATGGCGGAATGAAGAAAGTGGGAAGAAATAGGAGGAACCGAAGTACAGGGTATTTGTTCACTACAACGCAAATTTGCTAGATTTCTACTTAGATAGAAAATGGTCTAAAATGTTTAACATGAAATCATAGTCTAGCTTAAAAAAAAAGTACTAAAAAGTAAGGTGAAGGTCAGCATCGTAAGTTTTTGAAGGTTGGTTACAATAAGGTAGGGCAAAATTTCCAGACTAAAAAACCTTGACATCTTATGAAAATTTACAGAATATTCATAGTTATGCGATTGTTCTTTGTTGAAATAATATAATTATCTATTTATTTTAATTTTCTTGTCGGAAAGAAGTATAAAAATGGGAGAAGCATTTCTGGGAATGCATAAACAGTAGAAATCTAGTACACATTTCAGAGATGTTCATATGTAAATTTGGGACTGTTCTGGCTAAACCAGGACGCCTGGGAGTTCTACGTTAGGAATACGTATACTCAATGCATGACACATGATTACATAAATAATTTCCGTTAGGAATACGTATACTCAATGCATGACACATGATTACATAAATAATTTCCTTTTTTAAAAAAATGAAATAATTTGAGTAAATTTTCATGGAAATTTAACGAGATTTATGGAATATAAAACATTTGTGCCACTAGATTAACTACAGATCATGTGATAATCGGTTAGGATTTTTTTTTTTTTTTTTTTACTTTTCTTTAGTTGTTATCAATGTTCTATCATAGCCATATAGTTATTGTTTTAGTTACCAACATAACGGAAATATAAATTGTTCATGTTAAACTGAACTTCAAATTTCACTCCTGGAAAATCTGAATTTCAGAGTTAGGCCATTTGGCACCCAAGCAGTCCATATCATAAAGGGAGAGCTGCCGTTCAATGATAGAATTTGCACCTTTGGTAGCGAAGAGGCGGTATAATCACAGATATGCGTACGATGAACCCAGTTTTCTTCACTAGTTTCACTGATAAGCTTGTGATGCACCTACTTTTATTTCACTATTTCCACTGGTAAGCTTACGATCTGTCCAGTTTTCTTTCACTGTTATCACTGGTAAGCTTGTGGTGTACTCATTTTTCTTTCACTTTTGATATACCCACTTTTCTTTCACTATTTTCACTGGCATGTATATAATGCACTCATATTTATTTCATTATTTTCAGTGGTATACGTCTGATGTATCCACTTTTCTTTCACTATTTTCACTGGTAAGTTCGAGATGTACCCACTTTTCTTTCACTACTTTCACTGGTAAGTTTGAGATGTACCCACTTTTCTTTCACTATTTCCACTAGTAAATTTGCAATGTTATCACTCTTCTTTCACTATTTTCACTCGTAAACTTACGATGTGACCACTTTTCTTTCATTATTTTCACTGGTAAGCTTGTGATGTACCCACTCCACTTTCACTGTTTTCACTGGTAAGCTTATACTGTACCCAGATTTATCTCACTATTTCACTGGTCAGCTTGTAACGTGACCACTTTTCTTTCACTATTTTCACTGATAAGTTTATGATATGTCCAGTTTCCCCCCCTATTTTCACTGCTAAACTTATGTCTGTCACTATTTTCACTGCTAAGTATATGACGTACGCCAATTTTCTGTCACTATTTTCACTGCTAAGTATATGATGTACGCATCTCCCTCTAACTACCTTTACTAGTAAGTGTACTGGTTATGATGTACCCAGCCTTCTTTCAGTATTTTCAATCGAAAGCTTGTGATATACCCAGTCTTATTTCAGCAAGCTAATGATGTGGCAAGTTTTTGTTCAATGTTCTCTTTGATAAGTGTACGACGTACCCCGCCTTATACTATTTCCATTTGGCCAACCCTCTTCCTTATTCTTGGTCCTATAGAACATATACAGTATATAAGTCATTAAATTAAACAGTTAATTTAAGTACATTATTGTAAAATAAAATATTTTACAATAGTATTAAAATATTGTAAAGTCATGAAGAGAGAAAAGCATGCATATAAAAATTGCCGATGAAAACTGAAATGAAATGGGATTTTATATGTGAATTCGAGAAGATAAGAATAAGTACTGTTGAAAGTAATATGTCTATTACAATTAGAAGGAACTAAACGATCACATTTCAAGATAGCACTTTTAGGAAATGACCATGAGTGAATGAATGAATTAATATTGAACCTAAGGGGAAAATCACGCTGCTCTATGATGGAAATGACGATGATGACAAAAGTCGCACAGCAAATAATAAATATTGGGGAGAGAATGCAAGTCCTTAGGGGACTCCAAAAGAAGAAGAAGAAAAAAGAAACAAGAAACCCATAAACAATGTCATGATAGTGATGAACGTGACGACAAGAATCCACCATCTGTGCAGATCTATCCATCCATTCCATCCACAAGCGCTATAGAAGAAGGAATTTTAGGGAGGCTAATATAATCTTTTCTGGATTGCACCGGGAGACGGAAAGTAAGGAAGACGATAATAAGTGTGTTGAGGAACAGAGATGCTGTGGGACGCAAGAAATAGGGAGTACCATGTTGTAACTATGTATGGAAGACGATATTGGGATGTATGGTTTATTAGTTATATTTTTTTCTTATTCCTTTCTTCTTTTGCTTATGTGTTTCTGGTTTCCTCATATTCTTTTTTTAATGTTTAAAAATATCTAATATCCTCTAAAAAGATGCCATAAATACCTCTAATCTTTGCCATAGTCTGTAAAGTTCTTCTTCTAGGGGGTACTTTTCTGCTCTATCACATATGAGTCTACTAATCCCAGCATATAATAAGCACTTATTTTTATGGTGTGTACTTCTCGATACGTGAGGGTTCGTGTCTGCTTTCCCCTTATCTTGCTCTTCCCTGAGTTTCCAAACCTGCTCATGAAGGCCTAGAAGATTAAATTCACTTTGAAAGGTTCTGTACGGCTTGCGGGGAAAATAGATACGTATTAATTTTGTATATTTTCTAAATTGCTGCTTTGAATACATTTGCTTTGTAATTATTAAAACTACATATAGTAAAATTCCAGACATTATGAATAACACTGAATTATCATACTATTAAATCCCCATTATTGAATATAGTATATGTAGGCCTATATACAGAGTGGTACAAAATTAAAACGACAAATATTGGAAGGTGATGTCTGATATCAAAACAAGATAAAAAAAAAAAATGAAACCAACGTGAGATTATGCCTGACACGAAAACAAAACAATTAGTCCCAATCAATATGGGTCCAAATCTGCTTAGTTTAGGCCAGAGGGGAGCAAATCTGAGTTTAATAAAAGCCGGAAACCGATTTCAAGAAAAACAACTAAAAACCGGTATTTCAATTTTTCACCGAAACCGTTTTTCTTTCTCTACAAAAGACTTTTAAATTTATGTTGAAACTAGTGTTGCCCATTAGACAAGACGAAACTGAATATTACTGTCGAGAACAAAGACGAGACCGAAATCTTCCAATAGGAATAGATATTTATAAATTTTCGAGACGAGACTGCACTTTTAGGACACCATTTCCAGACAAGAAAATATCAAATCTTGTCTCGTGGTCGGCAACACTAACTGCAACCAGTGTGATTTCCCCCGAATCTGTTCTTGTTTGTTGTAGTACTCATTCTCAAACAACTTAACGAAGAAGTAAAAATTTTTTGACAGAATGCCCAAACCGTTTTTTCTTTATTATTTAAAAAAACGGTTTTTGAAAGTTTCCAAAAACAGGTTTCTGTGCCCATTACTAATTTAGACGCTAAAGACGCGCGAAAATCTCTCACTCGAGAAAGACAGAGAGAGAGAGAGATGTTTAGCGTGTAGAAACCAGTTGATTAATGGCGGAAAAATGTCAATTAGAGAAACGCAGAACGATATATCAAATTAATGTTAAAAGTGCGGACAGAGAGACACTGCAGAAAGAATTCCCCCAAATGTTGCCTTTCACAGATATGTAACACAAATGTCAATATACATTTATTATATATATATATATATATATAGGGTAAACGGCTCCTGAATGGGACATGTTATCATCTCCATGATCTTCAAATACACTCTCAATAATTAGTAAGGTTTCTAGCTCGGCAAGCCACTATCGCACTTCACATCTCTCAACAACTGTCGTTTCATGGTGAATGAACTTTATTTTTTTTTTCTGAAATCAGCATTGCAACCTTCTGTCTTAAGATAAAAAAAAAATTAAATCTAAATATTTAACAGAATAAGGAAATAAGTAATACGAAATACATCGCACATAATCTTATTACTAACTTGCTAGTAATGATAGGAGACAAGACTTGAAACTTAAGGCTTTTATAAGATTCAGTAGTGGTAGTTAACTCTTGCGAGTGACATTTTTCTGGACTATCTTCTCAAACATGAATCAGTTTTATCAAAAACGACTCAGGTGATTCTGCTTATATTTCATAAATAAATATTTAAATCCTATAACCCAAGAATAATGTGTAAAACAAATTCTTATATAAAAAATATGCAGGAAAGGCAATTTCCTGTTGGGGCTAGATCTTTATTATTATTATTTTCTCTAATACGGCATGAAATTTTATTGATACTTCCTTCATATATATCTTACAAGTCCTTTTGGAAATTTCAGGATAAGCAGTCTTAGACTTAAAACAAAATCCAGTAACAATTACGAAGGAAACACTTTGAACGTCGAATCACAAGACAGGTCGGTAAGTTATTCTTCTCGACAGAGGGAATTTTATATATTCAAGTCTAGAAAAAGAGTTTTCGTACAATAATTTTGTAAGGAAAAATAGGAAAATACAGATATAGATGAGACGCCAATTAACCTCATATCTTCAAGCATACTTTTTTTCAATGATATCAATAGAAAGGGGTTGTTGACTGAAATCAATGAAATCACTCAATGAGTGAGATAAATAATATTTTCCGTTTTCCAAAACAGTTGCATCACAAATTTAATTTCTTGATTGTTGTTTTACACAGAAAACAAGTCTAATCTTGCTACATATGTACCTTGAAGACTCAAGAAATTTCAAGACGATGATTGAGGAGACGAATTTAAATCTGTTGAGGGGAGACCTTTGTCCCTTGCTTCCCTTGTAATGTCATTGAAGAAAATAGAAAACAAAAATCAAACAAAAAAATTACCTAAAAATGCTTATTGGACATTACAAATATCCCGAGTGTGAGCAACATTATAAGTTCAAGTTTAATGAAAATAAAATTTCCGCGAACCTCTCTAATCAATAACTTCCCGTACCTACGACGACCCTTGATTAAAACATGTCGTTCTTGTATAAATGTAAACTTTTAATAAGTTCAAAATTTAAGTTACTAGTTATGGTAGAAAGTGAATTGAAATGAAATTTCTGGTTTTACGTCCCACGATTATGCCTCTTAGGGTGAAGGAAACGCATGATTAATGAAAGTGAATGATTATATAAAAATTGGTGAAACGAGAATGTGGGTGAAAACAGGTTCCCCTGGGGGGGGGCGACTCACGGACACGATGTTGTCTACTGCAAGTGGTCGAGGATAAGTTGCTTAATTGTCTCTGCATCACCCCCTAAAATTTCACTTTAATGATTTTTATTCTAAAATTCTAATTAGATTCCAAAATTTCAATACGCACTTTTGACTTAGCATGTTCTCTTTCCCTTTGGGCACCTGTGCGGGTAGGATTAACCGAGACGTGGTACTATCACAAGCAATCACTGTACATGAAATCTTTAAAAATAAATAAATAAATACATACATACATACTTACATACATAAAAATAAAATAATCAGAAATTTGTTTCTTCTTACACTGTAAACTTTAAGGCCATGGGGTGACTTAGTGGTAGAGCTTTCACCTCTGATACGAGGAGACCTTTGTTTGATTCCAAGCCATGAGTTTGTGATTGACAACAGTACTCGTGGGTTTTATTGAGACTTTTGCTTTTATCTCCCACATTCCCATTCCACTAATCGTTCATCTGTTTCGGCGGGAATTCTTTTCAGACGTTAGAAGAAGAACTCAGCAAATAACAGAAAAAAGGTAGACCTATATGAGAATTAATATAACCTAAAAATATTTATTATTATTATTTAAAGAAAGCTTACACCCCATATTCCTCTTCTTTTTTTTAGGTACTCTGATAGAAACAGTTTTTACACTTTGCCTAAAAACATTTCCTTATGTTACTGCAATGCAGAAGAACATTTTTTTATATGTGCCTTTAGTTGATAAAACATTTTATTTACTCCTGAAACAGAATAAAAGTCAACCAATGCACTTCACTTCGAGTCTACATAGAAGCATACACACACTTTTAACAACAGTAAATAGAAAGAAAGAAGAGCTATAAACCAAAACCATTATAAGAATGAAGAATGACATATTTCCAAAGTAAGACCACCCCTACCCCATTCTTAAACCGGTTCTTTAATTTAATATCTAAGAACTACCGTTGCACTTATGTATTGTATATAGGTGTATACCACATGGATGTTAATAATACGATATAATAATAACAGGTAAATAACATCCAACTTCCGTCTTCACACTAGGAACAAACACACGATAAATGAAAGTTTCGGACGACCCCACGCAGTTAGGTAGCTTACAAAAATACAAAACAATATATATACACAAAGCAATTTCTTTAATAAATATAAGCAAGGAAATACATTTTAAATGTTGATAGTGTTAGTTTATGCAACATAGTAAAACACCATATAGCAACAACGGCACCACCCTTAGCATACCGCCTTTGTATTCTCCCACTTACGTGGGTTAATATTATTCTGTCTTCTTCTCCATATACCTACATATTCTGGCGAGGGTGGTCAGGCTTTAAGATCACAATGTGCTAAAGGGCATATAAACGACAGAATAAAAAATACTTCAAAAGAGATAAGCGATGCATAATGGCCGGGCAAAGAGGCCCAAATAATATTACATACACTGTATATCCTCCCCTTAACGAAGACACGTGTTTCATTTTTACCACCAACAGCGGCTTGGCACGTGGAAAAGGTCACGATAAGTCAAGTTTTATTAGTCAAGTGAAAAAGAAATGGTTTTTAAGCACCGCTTAAAAATAGGAGAAAGAAACAGATATCTCAAATGTGATAGGATGATGATAGGATGAAAATATGATAGGATGAAAATTACATTCTCATTAATTTTTCTGAGATGTGATGATTAAGACTAACATTTCTTAACTTAGAAAACAATTCAACGCTTAACTCTTCTGTTTGTCGACAAAATAAATTAGTCCATTGTATTTGAAAAGAAAGTAAACATGGATATCAATCAGAAGTTCGCATGAATATTGCATGTTTACCGTTTATTTCCGAGAAGTGTGTTTCATTTAGTAGCTTCATCAAATCTAAGAGGCTCAGGTGGGCAGGTCATGCAGCCAGAATGGAGAAAATTAGAAACATTTTCAAAATTTTAACTGAAAACCCAATCGGAAAAAGACAATTAGGAAGACCTAGGCGCTGATGGGAGGACGATATTAAGATGGATCTCGCAGACATGGGAATACAAAGAAGGAATTGGATCCAGTTGGTTGAAGATGGAATCCAATGCAGTATTTTTGTAAATGTAGCAATGAGGCTTCGGATTATATTTGCATAGAGTGAGTTAATTTTTAGTTATTCTACGAGTTAGTTATTTTCATATTTTACTGAAATGAATTTGCGTGGTAGCACGTTCAATTTCTGCATACGGCATTTTTTTTTTTTTTTTTAAAAAAAAAGCAAAACAGCTACATTAATGTTTACAGCAAAACAGTTACATTAAAAGAATTTGCACTAATATAAATAGACTTCGTCAAGCGAAAAATTAACTAATAACAGCGAGTCACAATCATTTTTTTTCTGAATAGCTTCCAGTGGCGTGGCGTGGTTTTCTATACTTACGGTAAGTGGCTATTTAAATTCCATTATTCTTAATATTCTGCATTATTCTTAAATCATTATTGCATGGGAAGCAGCGCTTCCACAGTTTACATGTATAATTTCCTATCTGAAGGGTGGGACACAATTAATGGCTTTTGGTCTAGGCGATGAAATGAAGGCTGTGACGCGACGTTGCCATAAAGTAAAGGAATGTTGTTAAGTAGATGCATTACCATGCGAGTAGGTGACAGATTCATCTATCGTTCTCTCACAGCACCGCATTTGCGAAAGGCGTTTAAATGGAACTCAGAGCGCCGCCTTCCAAAGTTAAAAACGCTGTCTCTCAGTATAGAATAGTATTGCTTAAAGAGCTTTTTAGGTGCAGAAAGGAACGTTAAACCTTGCAAAAAGCATTAGAGACTATTAAGCGAGTTTGGTATCTTAGTCTAGTGGGACTCGTCATCTTCAGGGTCTCGGCAGAAGCACGAGGAGTTGTTGAATTGTCCCTCACGAATTGATTCCAGCTCAAAAATAGGTGTGTGCGTGTGTGTGTGTGTGTCCAAGAAGTTCCTGGAAAACCTGTAAGATCTGCATTTCATAGAGAAAACAATAACGCAAGGCGAATAATAGTTTTTTTTATTTTTTCAAAATCACGGTTACTCATGGGCTATCGTCAAACGGATAGGTGCTGATTGCCACGGGTGCTGACTGCCACAGCCAATTATTGGTGCTGACTGCCACGACTGTAGCTGATTGCAAATATGAAGGTGCTGACTGCCACGAGCCTGGGAGAAACTGTATTTGGAAAGAGAGGAATTAATCCCTCATACTAAACTTATGATTATTAATTAATTTAGTAGAGAATAATTAGGGATTAATTTAGTAATTATCATAGCAAATCTATGTGGCATCCTATAAGTTACAAAGTTACTCACTAAGTGGAACGGCATACGCTTGGATTTTTATAAAGGGATTGTCTTTTCTGTTATATGTACAATTTGCACATTTTATTGTTTATATTAATTGTTTCATTGCATTATTTAATGGATATGAGGGTCTGAAACCAGCTAACAAGGGAAGTTTGGGAAAAGCTCGCCTGCAGAGAAATAAGCATGTCATTTGAAGGACCAATTCATGCTGATTACAACAGGTAATAAAACCCCTGTACGTTGAGAACTGTTCGAGATATTCAGTTTGGAAATTTATATGAGAAAATGAGTGGATGCACGTTTCAATGCGTTAAGTATTCTCTCTCATGGCGAAGCCTAATGGTTTGAATTTGCTATTGCTTGATTACTGGGGTCCATTCACAGACAAATTGTCCATTACAAGTTGCATGACGGATGGCAAAGACCTAATGGTTGGAAAGATACCAAAGAATTGCACACGATTTGTGCAACCATTTGATGTGTTTTGATTCCGATCAATCAAAGATTATGGCAGGAGATTTGTACATAGTATGAAACTTCTTCATCTGGACGCTATATACCAACGAAACAATCAAATAAAGTTCGTGTCTATACGAATCACTTCCGATCACCGCAATACATTGGATTGTTTCAGTTTGCGTTCTACAAGGCAGGTTACGAACAAATTATAGGCCTATAACCTTTGAATCACTTGTCGAATTTGCTTTTTGCTTTGGTTCTGCGAACTGTTCTGTTGACAGATGCAACGCAATTGCACATATAAAATGTTCATGGTCCAAGGGAGTCTTTTGCCTGCGTCATTTCTTCATAAAACAGGAGAACAACAGTGATCAATTTTCATCTCTAACCTATGATTATTGTGAACAATATAATGACTAATTGTATCTATCAAAACCGGTAGTTATTGCGAAACACTTTTTTTTCTGTTACTTTCGATAGCTTTTAATTCGTATGTCAATATTCGTTACTAATTATGTTGTACTTAACGCGTATAAATGCATATATCCTCATTTTCTCATATAAACTTCCAAGTTGAATATCTCGAACCGTTCTCAACCGTACAGGAATTTTATTAGCTTGTTGTAATCAGCATGAATTGGGACTTTAAATGACATGCTTAGTATCTCTGCAGGCGAGTGCTTTATCCTGAACTTCCCTTGTGAGGGACAGCCAGCAGTGCTTTCTTGATGGAACTTTCAAGAGCTGCTCGAAACAATTTGCGCAGCTGTACACAGTTCATGATGACATAGGGAGTTCAAGTGAGAATACATAAATCGTACCAATTTTGTACGCACCGCTCCCTGACAAAACTGAAGTACACCCATGTCCAAAATTATTCTCGCATATCTATAACTGTCTTCTTGTAAGAATATAATTTGATAATTTTGCAGAGTACTTTTAATATTGATATGTGTATAATCAGGAAATGTATATTTGTGGTAAATTTCATACGGAAAGAATTATAAATGCGAAAATCATAATGAGTAAAATAAAATGTAACTAATGGACAAGAAAAATTTATTTTCGTTTTATTGTTCTTATTTACTGCTCTTTTGACATGAAATTTACCACATACTTGTCTTTGCCGATTATACACATACTAACATTATAAGAAATACCGGCCGAATTCGTTATCAAATTATATTACTAGAACAACATATTTATAGTCATGCGACAATAATTTTGGACATGAGTATACATACAGAGACCTGTTTACCTTTGTTAGGTGTTGGTCTGAACAACACGATCCTACGGTTCATCTAGTTTCTTTCATGCTTCTTGGCGTCCGGTAATGTTACGTCTAGCAACTTTCTCTCAGGCTCGTGGCAGTCAGCACGCCATCGTGGCAGTCAGCACCTTGATATTGGTAATCAGCGCCAGTTGTGGCAGTCAGCACCAATAATTGGCTGTGGCAGTCAGCACCCCACCCGTCAAACGCAGGCGTTTCGAACATAATGAGATGCTCTGTGTTTCATGAAATTATGAAGAAATAATTCACTACAAACTCGTTTCGAACAGTCTTACCATCAATGCTAACTTGTACTCCGAGCAGTTGATGTAGATACATCATTGTGTGCAAAAAAAAAAAAAAAAAAAAAAAAAAAAAAAAAAAAAAAAAAAAAGTCCTGTGCTGATGATTTAGAAAGCAACATTCCCCACTTCCTGCAGCAACACAACTCAAAACCTCGCTCCTATCCAATGATCTGGAGTAAACGTCAAGAATTTAAGGGAATTGAACTGATACCACACACACTACGTAGTCTGGGTCTCATGTGCTCACTTCCCACACTCAGAGACAAGAAAGGGTGGAAGCTGCAGTACAGTTCTTCGCCTCGAAGAACAAGCGATAGTGTCAAAGAACAAGCCGGAAAGTGGCTTCATATGGGGCAGTACAACGGCTACTGTTCTCGAGTGCTAAGTAACTTTTAATGTAACTTGATACAAAAGCAAGTAAATTATCGAAATATTATAGAACTTTTGATTGACCACTGTAAGTAATACAATAAAGTGAAATAACAAGAAACTGGGCTCTTCCGAAGAATTTAATTATTATCGTTAACCAAGAATGTGTAAAAATCATGAATATGTGAAAATGTAATGAAAAGAGCTGGATACTTTCTCGAATACCATGACATACTGTATATAGGTATTTACTCGAAGTAGTTTTTACAGTTAAGGAAGTTATTTAGGGTTCTTGGTCTTTAAAAGTGCTCAGATGTACTACGTATACACACATACGCATGTTATCAGTATGCGTAGTATGCTTCACAATATGAACTGAGTATTCTCGACATACAATTATCAATTAAAAGACTCTCTTCTTAAACGCACATGTTCACACAAAAAACACCTGCACAAGTAACGTTGGCAGATTGCTCTGTCATAACATAAGCACCTAGCTAAGCAAGACTCTCATATCCGTTTTGAAATGTAGGCATTTGTGAGATACCTCAACAAGACACACTAAAGAATCAATTGACCGTTTTCAAAGGGCCAAAATAATTTGTAAAAGATGTTGTCTTCTCAAAATAAGGTCAGCACAGGTCAAGGCTCATTGAAGAACGGGTGTGACCTTCACGCCGTTATATTACGTTCCACCTTCAACTAAGAATCCACGGGTGATAATTACTACAAGTGCTAATCTGAAAACAAAGAAGAGAAACGTCTTGTTCATCCTGACATGGAGCTCACACCATTAACATGTTATCACTTGTACTTTCTGTGTTTATATGCAAGTAAGAAGAGAATCTTCAAACGCATTAAAATCACGTAACATATAGAAAGCCAGGCAATAAAGTAGATTAGCTCTTGTTTACGACAGCCGCCTTTTATTTGTTCGTAATGGTTCAGCATTGCTTTGAAGAACAGATAGTGAAAGACTATTAAAAAGAGATTTATTTGGTAATTATTACTCTCTTAATAGCGAATTCAAAATGAGTTCTTCTTGATCGGTTTAGTTTGTCTCAGGAGGATGGTATTCGTAAAGGCTATTGGACTTTCAATGTTGTTAGGTACCCTCGACCTTACTTAATCATTATTCAAGGTATTGTATTTATAACGTCAAGTCGAACGGGATTTTTTTAAAAAAATGTTCACAACATAAAAAAAAACATAACTTAATTCTACTGACACGTTGACCTTGATTATTTAATCGGATTTAAAATGGGAAGAAATATTTAAGCATCCATTTGAACAAAACCCAATTTTGTAGTGAGCATAACATTAAATATAGATATTACAGGGGTATCCAAAAGAGGAGTCATAAGATAAGATGGGACCGCGGAATCTCAGTGGTACAGCGCCCACCTCTGGTGTGTGGAGTCCCTGTTTCTATCCGAACTCTGACCAGGTGGGTTTTATGGTGAACTAAACTCATGTACGTAGCTTGTCCCGTTTTCTCCCACTTTAATCATTCCACAATATTTCGTTCAATATCGTCATCATCGCGTTCCACATTCTCGGAGTATTGTGGGACATTAAACTCAAAAGAAAAAGAAAAGAAGGAAAGAAAGAAAGAAAAGAGAAGGAAAAGAGGTAAAGTGATGAATCATAAAAGTTTTAGGAAGGGAAAGGAAATGAGACGCCTAGCTGTTAACAACTAAACATTTGGGTAAGAGTGTTTAATATATACAAGAATAAAGTTCTTGAAAATGTGAGCTCCTTCGTGGCTAAGCGGTTAGCGTACGCACCTTTGGTGTGGGAGACACGGATTCGATTCCCTGAGGGAGCTTATGTTGTTTGAATTCCACGTTAAGCTGTACGTCCACGTCTCATATAGCCTAACTGCTTCAAGGGATGCTAAACTAAAAAATCAAAAAAATCAAATGAAATGAAATTAAATCAAGAATATATTTTTTTCATGAAGAGTGGATTACGGGGGGGGGGGGGAGACTTGGAGTACATTATGGTCCATGGAGAAATGAGTTCCTGCATACTATGTTATATTGTAATGTCTTATGGGAATGCATGATGTTATTGTATATTTTCAGCACGCAGATACTGGTGTCATGTGTTGAAATTGGGATAAATAGTTCGTAACTCGCTTGTAAGGTATGTTTTATTACTCAATACAAGATGCTCATTACTCTAATCGTCTGTATCTGATAAAGCAGAGAATTAGTATTCTACTTGTACTAGCATGATTTTAAAACCGAAAGAATTAGATTTACTATTTACGGTTTCGAAATTGAACACCCATATTTTTGTTGAAACTCTAGCATAGTCTCACAACGAGAAATTCAGTGGTTTAAAAAAATTTCAATTACCCCGAAAATTGTACCTATTTTCCATGGCAATACAGAAGTATTTTATAATATAAACAAATATGGATGCCTAATATAATTATAAGAAGAATTCGAGGAATCTTCAGCCTTTGCTATTATGTTATGTATTGCTTTGGATTGAGGATTACTAACTACTACCTTTAGGCACCGGTCGTTTCCAAATTAAGAAAATCGATTAAGAGATTTTTTTTATTATTATTATTCCAGACCCTTGTAACTATACTCTGCCATTATGTAAGCCTGCACAACCATGCGTAATGTGGGTTGCATATACGTCAAATGTTCTTAGAAACTGTCAGAAACGTGCATACGTTTTCGCATATATTTCAAGCCTCCCCAAATCCGACACCCCCGCAACCGAAAATTCGAAAAACGGTATCTTATAGAATTAGATCTAATAAAAATCTACCTGTGTACCAAATTTGATGGTTCTATAGGTCACTCCTTTCTATGCGAAAATCTGATAACAGATTACGCACATTACTTTATATATAAGTATAAATTCTACTTATCGGTAGGTCCTGAATAAAGATGCCCGAACTCATGAAATCGCCACTCATGAGTTCGGAAATCATGCTCACCCGACCTTAGCCTCACGAAGTGAGTGTGAAGTTCAGTGAGCGAAAGTTCCAAATCATGATGTGAGTGTAAGGTCAAGTTTATGGGATGTCGGAATGATCGAGTGAGCGTGAGGTCGAGTGAGATCAATCGGAGCGTGAGGTCGAGTGAGCGTAATGTCGAGATGATGCTCTGAGCGTGAGGTCAAGTGAGCGTAATGTCGGATTGACGATATGAGGGTGAGATCGAAATTATGTTGTGAGGTGAAGTTGGATGAGGTTAGTCCAAAGTGATTTTCGGTTTGAATAGAAGATTAAGGGGAATGGGACCTATTCTTGAGATCCTGAATCAATTTAAAAAACAGCTTCTGGTTATATCTTATTGTTTTTGCTTTCATATCTGTGGATAGACACACGGGCATAGCCATTCTATAAGGCTTCCATATAGCATTGTATAGTTAGGAAGTCTAATACGTCTATAGGAGCTATGACATTACGGCACAATAATATTACGAAAATTTCTATAGTCTACAGCTCGAAGTGATTTTGAGTTTAGCGTCCCGTTCTGTAGCGAAGCTATATGAGACGTGGACCTACAGTTTAGAATGGGATCCGAACCACATGAGCTCCCGCCGGGAATCAAACCCGGGTCTCCCATACCAAAGGCGCGTACGCTAACCGCTTAGCCACGAAGGAGCTCAGTCTATTGCTCGAATAACAGTTAATTTCATTTAAGGCTTACAGTGTAATTGGCGAGGAATCATTTGACAGTAGTCCCAGAAGTAATGCTGGATGATATTCTGTAACTGTTGATGGCAGAAAAATGTTTATTGTGTAAGATTAATGTTATCATATTCTTCTATTCCAGGACATGCAAAAATTTGGTAAAGCTGTCTCCTTTTAAATAAGCATCAATCATCGAAGACCTTGATTCCCATTGTGATGGATTTTTACATGGAACAAAAGGAAAACATTAACTTTAAATTAAAAAGAAATGTAGTTTTTTAGTTTTACATTCCACGGTTATAACCTGTAGGAGGTTAAAGGAGATTAAGGTTAATGAAAGTCAGTAAGAATGAACAAAATTGATGGAATGGAAACGGAAGAACCCCGAGAAAACTCACGGAAAAATATTGTTCAGGAAAAAATCACAAAAATAAACACACTGCTGAACAAGATTGCACTTATTTAATATAAAAAACATTTTATTCGCAAGACGTTGACTATGATTGTGTGTCAGAAAAAATCACATGGTCCAAGATCGAACGAGAAACTCCCCTCGCACTTAGAAGTAAACACTTTATCACTGAGCCAACGTGCTCCTATCCTTCAATAGTTGTTAATAACGTCATATCACAAGCTAATACTCACTCCGACTTATGCAATATTCCCATCTATATATGCGTGCATTCTGTTTACTCCTGTTATTATTATTATTATTATTATTATTATTATTATTATTATTATTATTATTATTATTATTATTATTATTATTATTATTATTATTATTATTATTTAATGATTGAATTGGTAAACCTGTTCGTAAATATGTCTAATAATAAAAGCAGCGTTCAAGTAAAAATTGTGTTAGGCAAGATATTGCTGTTCCCAGCCTAATCTTGAACGCACAAATTCATGTACTGGAAAACAGAACATGTCGAGATCGAGAGATAACCCGACCACAGGAAGAAGGATAATAAGAAGGAAACACCCTTTCTAATGTTTTGCCATCCTCTAATAATCATTTTATATTTAAGAACACACAAATTTGACCAAATATTCTATCTGGAAGACTCAGTTATAGATTGCACATTCTCTAATATATGGATATCTTCACACGATTATGATGAAGAGGGCCTTCCTGTAAGAGCTACTCAGTTCGCTGTCTTTGATATTTATAAATGAACATTCGCAAATAATAACACTGTAAGATGGATGTTGAAGTACCTCCCATATTTACATAACTTCAATTGTTGGTATATCTCAAAGGAAAACCTACTTACAGAAAAAAAGAAACAAAGAAAGAAGATATCATTGAACATATTATATTATAATATAGGCCTTGGCACTACACCTTCGAAACGCTATGGACAGCTGTCCCCATAAATCTCGGAAAGTGAACAAATAAGGATGGATGGGAGTCTATAAGAAAATGATAAGAAAAGCATTGTATGAAAATTTGCATGCAATGGAAAGAAGGGTTTCTCTCTCTTTTTATACTTTCTATCCGGCCTTACAGAATCTCTGAAGTAGCAGCATCCATCCACACAAAGAAAATAACTTACGACGACCACAGGCAGCTTGACAGACAGTAAAATGTATTAATCTTCGTTTCAAGACATTAATTCAAACACATATCTGCCAACGTTGAATATGATCGATGAGTTTTGATGGAGATATCTTCACATAAAAGAATCATGGCTATATAATTTTGTGGGCATGGTCGTAAAGATATATGTATGTAATCCTTAATGTGGGCGTAAATATTTTTTATAGAGCAGACATGAGAGAGGGAAAAATTAAAAAAAAAAAAATACTCAAGTGAATATTAAAATTGATATCACATATAGTTTCCTTATGATGAACGTTGATATAAATAATTATTTTCCAAAGATGAGACATACAGCAATCGATTGACCTAATCAAGTTGAACAAAATGGTACAGTCCGCAGCAAAAACCCTGCCACATGAGCATGTAAGTTTATTGTGAAACGACAAAGTCTTTCGCTCCAAAATAAGTGTGCAAGGGAAGACGCCGAGGTTTTTTCTGGCGTGATTCGTTCCACTTAGACGTCATATTGATTCCCTGTGCTTTTAGACATAGTTTCACAATGAACTTACATGCTCATGTTGCAGCTTTTCGACAGTGTAGCGTAACGCTAGGGATTTTGATACGTATACGCGGGACTGTTTTCAGAATATATATATATATATATATATATATATATATATATATATATATATATATATATATATATATATATATATATATATATATATATAGCTTAATACCTACTCCCATATACACTCGTTGTTATTTATATTAAAAAATAGTATACGCTGAACTAAAAGAAACATTACCTAGTTATACACCCCCATTACACCACTGGTTGAAACTGCTCTTGCGCTTTCATTAAGGCGGATTACTAGGTGCTCTCGGTGCTATGCTAAACACTGCTTGAATAGTGTGACGTTGCCAGGTAGTGTCGAGTGTTTACTGATGTCATAATTATAAAGGAAGTAATCATGGAATTCTGCTTGGATATCTACTGGAAAAATTAGCTTTCGACCCTTACCGCAATTCACAGCAAAGTACCGCTTCTCAAACTGCAACGCTAGAATCCAAGAATTTTCTTATTGTGACTACCACGATAAACGTACAAATTTGGCAACCACACATTATGGCGTTCTGCGTTAGTTTCTTCTCAAAATCTATTTCCTTAAACAGTGGTGCCCCCCTTATGTCCATGACGCACCCCCCAACTGTCTGACTTACTCACCTCCTAGCCTGATCGTATAATTATGACAATTCAAATTTAAATATTATGTACAAACACTTTCTCTTTGCCAAATCGCCTGTTTTACTACCCATAATTTTAAGTTCAAATACAAAATTCTTCCTGCGAACGACAAACATCTCTCACAAGTCAGCAAGCAAAATTCAAAGAATACTGGCTAAAATTCAGGCACACTTACAGTATGCCAAAAGTAAATAAAAAGAAAAAAAGAAGAAAAGAAAAGAAAGAAAAAGAAAGAAAGAAAAAAGAAATCCTGAAACAGTTTCAAAATAGCGGCCCAGGATAACGAATATCTTATTTGAGGCTATTGATACGTGGAAGTTGCTGTTACTATAAAACATTTAAAATGCTATTACATAAAAAAAAAACTACTATAACCGACTAATTCAAATATCAATCTGGTCTGATGCAACGAATTTTAACGCATATAAAATATAAATCTAAACAACGCTTTAATCAAAGAGGATTGATGACTTTGCCTCTGGTTAAACATGGACAATAGTAATGACTGGTCAAGGATCTGCAATCTAAACATCACTTTCCATATTCATAGTCCGAAACTGGACAAAACACAACTGAACTTCAAACTAAAGTTGGATGACTAGTTACTTAATAAACAGGGCTTTCGATATCAAAATTAAACTATCAGCTAATTTTAAAAATTTTCGTAAATATCCCCTAATGTAATAAAGTTCAGAAAAAGTGCAGATTGAAGTGGCGTAGACAAGATGATTTTCAGGTAAGGAATGTAGTTAGTAGTTAAGGCTCCTTTAAAATCTTCTGCTATATAAGAAAGCAGGAAAGAAAATTTGTTCGTACTAACACCTATTTTCCTCCGTTTTCCTTAACTTCGGTGCATAACTGTAGGACGTTATGCAAAATGGTCAGTATCGTGGTATAAAGAACAGAAGAAAAAATGCATTGTGTTATCCGTAGGTGTTCTTCCATGAAAATAAAATCTTCTTATCCATTAATTTTTACACCCTCCTCAAACATATTTAAATAGATTTTTAACCCCCCAAGTATTTCAATGACGCAGTTTGCGTCATAGTCCCCCCTTGTGGGCACCCCTGCCTTAAATGTAAATTAATATTTAAATAAAATGTGAAACATAACACGAAAAACGGTCAAACAATATATTTATTTCATAATAAGATCGTTACTTTAAAGTACTTTACACACAAATAAACATTACATAAAACAGCACTTCTAGTAAGATCTAACAGCAAGTGCCATCTTGTGTACTTATTTTAAAATGAATCAAATATTTTCTTTATTTGTTATCTTTTTCGATATCAGAAGATATAATCAAATGAATCAGTGTCTTGTATTGTAGCTGAAACATAAGTCTATCTTATAGTACAATAATTATAATATGTAACGTTTCATTGCGCAATAGTCAAGGGAATGAGCTAAAATATGTACTGATTTCCGGGTATTGATTCACCTTAACAGTTTGCACTACATAAAGACATGTTAATGGATGGAATTTATAAAATTGTCCCATCGATTTTAGCACAGTTATAGCTACATATTACATGAGGAATATTTAGAATTATAGAAGTATTTTCCACTTCTTTATTGTCTTCTTACTTCGAAGGAGAGAAACAAAGTGCCACCTGTATGTTCTCCGTAATTCTAGAAGTCACTAATGCAGTGGTTCCCAACCTTTCTCGACTGTCGAGACACGATAATGAACGCCTATGACATCACGACACAATTCAGTGTTGCTACAGTTCTAGCTTTGGAGTGGGCTGAAAAATAGTACCAAATTGAAACAAAAAAGGGCTGAATTCATTATTTTATATTAGTGTAATACATGGCTCTATAACACGAAACTAAAAGAGGTAAAGTTCTAGAACTCCCCCCTTTCAAGAGTCCAAATCAAGAAAGTGATTTTTTTTTTTTTTTAAGTAACCTTTTAAAAACATACAAATAGGAAAATAGGAGGACCCCGAACAAGCGTGGAAGAAGATGAAACTTATCTCGCACGTAGGATGTATAACAGAGGCCGCAAATTAAAATTTCCACCGTACTGCTTCTTTCTCGACTCCATGTGCGGCGCAGATGCGCTCATCTAGCGTCATTTGGTTCTTGATATAGTTCGAATTACGAATTTTCCACACAAAGTTCTTAGCGTGATGCGATGCAACGTCACAGAATGAATGTTCAACAGCATCTTTTAAGAGTCCAACACACAGTATGAGTAACGTGAGATGCAGGAAATGTCTTATTGACAGTTTTGGAAATGTGACAAGTATTTGTCAAATTGTGCTGAATTGGGTAGGATTGTATCAACTTTTTCACAAAAGGGGCTGAAAATGTCAGCGTGGTACCAACGGGCCGATGAATGACAATAAGGACTGAATTTGGTACAATTGCACCGAGTGTGGCAACACTGACACAATTGTTTGATTTTTGTTAATAATATCTAATTTAAATGATTGCAGTATATGACCATAATTTCCTAAAAAGTAGTGACTATGAACATGAGAGCATTGCTGATGCCGCTAGAGGCGTTGACTGGCTGAGTCTGTCTCAAAGTTGATTTTAACCAATTATTATGAAATGATTCTTGATTTTTAAATTCTAAAATTTCGCGACGCATCCTATGGAATTGAGCAAGACACCGGTCGGGAACCACTGTATTAATGAGAATGGACAATCGCAATGGAATACAAAGGAAAAGGTGACAATCGATTTTCAACAGTCAACTGTCACCGCATTTGTTTTTTCAAACGCAAAAATCCAAGTATGTTACATATATTATTCTTAGAGTATTTAGAGTAAGGTTCAAGGAATAGAATTAGATCAGTTATACCGAGATGACATTAAATCGAAAATGTGAGGTGGATCAAAAGAGCTGCTCCACTACTTCTTGTTTCAGAAGTCAGACTGTCCGATGATTTTATTTCTATTAGAAACACGCTGGACGTACGTATGGGGTGGGAAGCTTCAGACTTGCATGACTACATGCAGGGAAATACGCAGGGGGTGGGTCTTTGGAGGTCCAAATCCTCCCCTGAAATCCCGATTTTTCTGTAAATTTAGTCTAACGTTACATGTTATTTTACAAAGTTTAATATGATTTATCCTCATATTGATTTCGACCTCCTAAGAGTTTTTGACACCCCCTCCCTAAATAAGTCTCTAAGTACATCCCTGACTACATGATTGAGAACTGGATTTAAAGCACATTATAGTGGCACCGATTTCTCTAGACTTTGGATAGGGGCTATTTCGTTATGTTATGCTTTCATATATTGTCTACAAGAAATCAATGAGAATTTTAATACAAATATGGAAGCTCAATCAAATTTTGGGGAGCCCGGGCCCCCTTGGCCCTCCAGGAGAGGCGCTCGTGATTATTATCCTACGAAGTTTCTGAAGTTTACTGTAACTATTAATTTTCAGAAGTAAAAGACACTAACTTGCATCCGGGATTAAAAGCATGTCAATACGATTACAATGTACTTGTACAAATTCATACTGCTAAATCAGTCTCAACCAAACTTTGTTGAAATTTTCTTTTTCTTTTTTCTTTCTTGTAAATGGCAGATGTAGTCATTTCATTTAATGATTTTCGAGAATAGCGTATTTGTAAGTGTACAAACTATTTATTGAGTCATTGTGAAGAAATTATTAGACCCTACTGGTATTTCATTTCTCTCTTGTAGAAATTTGGAACTCAGTACGATAACAGGAAAGACAAGACGACCAATCGGGCTGAAAAGTATAGCGTTCTAAAATAAACAAGAAAGCAGGGAATTCACAGGGGAAAATATGCAGATTGATAGATCTTTAAAGCATGAGAAGAATGAAATTGCTGTATCGGGCGGGGGGCGTCCTAAATCATAGAAAGTGAAGTAGTGTTGCCTTAATTGACTAATTGTGGACCTCAAAATAGACTAGAAATAGATACACATAAAAACCACAAGCTTAATAAAATCACAAGAAATAGACATATGTGTAATACAGTACGTTGATGCAGTGTCCTAACTGAATTTCATTTAGATGTAATTTGTCATTTTTTTGTGACGTGTATTTTGATTTTATGATGTATGCCGACTTTATTTTACAATGTCTGTTATTTATTTTACGATTCTTGTTACCTTCATTGCAGCTTGGTGTCAATCTTCCGTTATTTGTATAGTTATCTGTATAATCGTACTTACACTGTTTTAATATGTACTTTTAAAATATATTCTTACTTTAACAAATACAAATTATTGTGCCATTCCCTATCAGCACTACCAACATAATTTTGCATTAAGCCTAACTTAACTCAAGATTTGCCTACATTTTCTCTGGGAGCTTACATATGAAAGTTCCATTGTCAGAGGTTATAAGGCGAAACTTAATATCACCATAGTTTCATCTGAGCTAAGTGAAGTCTTGTAGATCAGAAACATTAAGTTTAAAAGTTTCGTTTCGCCTTTTCCGTGGCAAAGACATGCGAAGAGAACTTAAGATGAGCGCATCATGATTCATGGAAAAATTGGGCGGCCGTCATCCCTGACAATGAACCGAAGATAACGAAATTGAGCTGTGATATCATAGAATCTACAAGAAAAGATTATTTTAGGACTTCATAGGAAAATTTGAGAGGTCAATGACCGCATTCATGTTTTCTCTCACAGTAGCACGAAAGTCGACGGAGATTCTCTACAGGTGAAGAAGAGTTATTAGTAGTAGTATTGGTGCCACACTATTTATGTTACAAGATATAGTTTCAATTAATAAATGTCAAGTTGAAATCTCATCAGGATGGCACTCCTGTGCCCAATTAGTAATGTAAAATCAAAGACCAAAGATGTTGACAGTATAGTGTCTTCTTCCATTCTGCATAAAAGTTTGTGTCTTTTATAGCTTGTTGTATGTAAACAAGAATAATTTGTTGCCCTATGTTTAGATAATTATCCATTTTGATTCCCTTATGCGTTAAAAAGAAAATAAAAAAGAAATCATGATGGGGGAAGAAGAAATTATCTGTCAGTCCCCATGTACGAGACAGGGCGTGACAGCAGACAGACAAACAGACAAGCAAATGCAGCGACAGGAAATTTTATTAATGGTCCTTTAACAACCCTGTGACTCGACATCTCCTCCTCGAAACTCATGGTAGATTGGAACTTAAAAAAGATGGCGTTTCAAATACGAGTTAGTTATCCTCCCCCTTAGGGTGACCACATTGTTCTGAGCAGCCACAAGTCTCCCTCATTTGACTCGCGGTGAAGACGTAAACATCCATTTAACTATATTCAGGCAGGGTTGAATCCATGCGGGTTGTAATACAGGTTGAGGAACTAATTTGAGAATGCAATTTTGGCATAATTCTGTACAATTAAGTCTGTAAGATTAGATATCTACTTAAGGGGCAGGTCACATGTTACGTAACGCTATTTTTTACCAATTTTTATCCTTCCTTCCCCTTGTCACACTTTGTAACGCAAGGTCGAACACCTACCCCCACGCAACACTTTTTAATTTTTGTTTTTTCACCAATTTTGTTTATCTTAGTTATTATAATAAAAAACTAGTTTACATGGTAGTACTTTTTATTACGAAGTGCTTGTATTCTGAATGTATTTTTAGTGTTCCCACCCTTCTCCAATAAATCAAAGTATTAGAAAATGGTAGTATCGTAATAATATTTTAACCCCATAAGATTGTTTAAATAACTAGTTTTAATTCTTCAAAATTGTATACTTTCGTTTCCCCAAAGAGATCGTACCAATTCTTTTAGGTCACCGATGATTGGCAAGGAGGAACTACTGCCCGAAGATGCATGTGAAACAGGATTTAAAGAACTCACATCAACCTCTTTTTCCGGGATCCAGGATGCTTTGTGAATTTGAGGTTCTCCTGTGTCGACGATGCAAAGAAGTTCTCTTCCTCGTCGACTACATATTCGAAGTGGCTTCACACGTGAAAGAGCAGAGACATATAGTTTATGAACAAGCTTCCAAGCATCTTCTTTGGACTTTGAAATTCAGTTTACCCCTTTTCAAATTCTTGTCCCAAATCAGTGCCAAACTGCGAATAAACTCGATTTTTTCAGAAATATACAAATTCAAAAATGAAAACATTCAGTACGAGATGAATATCCGACGAATTAAGTTTTTAATATCTTATTTTGTTCTGCAAATCGTGGATCGTTCCATTTCGGAAAATATTATTTCACGAAAAAGAGTTTCTCCTGTTTCAGGTTTCACATGCGAAACCCCTTAGAAGAATAGAGTGGGTAATGATTCAAATGAAACATTTTAAATAATATTCTCAGAAATAACGATATGAGTGACAACATGAGGGCATTTTCAAGTGATCGCAGGGATCGACGGGTACCAACTTAAATTTCATTGTATTTATTTCTATGTAAGCAAAAAGTAAATAGTGTATGCATCACCATCAACTTTAATAAAAAAAAATGGATTCAGCAACTATAAAAACATTTGAAGGATTGGTTTGGATAAGGGTTCATGTAGAACTTTGAAATTTTACAGAAGAGTTTTTGCTTTTAATTTTCAAACGACACGAACAGACAAACGTCCTTGGAGATACTAGGTGCTACTAATATTGTAATGTCTATCACACGTTGATATTTTTATGTAATTCTGTTTTATTATTATTATTATTATTATTATTATTATTATTATTATTATTATTATTATTATTATTATTATTTAATTTTTAAGTTACGTCATTAGTATACGACATTAATATTTTGCACCAAAATATTAACTACACAGAATCAAATATATGAAGAAGAAGAGTGTATAGAAGTCAGCTTTATAAAGGAATATTCTGAATTACTGAAGCAAATTAAGAAATGCTATACGTAGAAATGTAGTGCCATGTATACACACATCAAGGCGAAATATTATTTTGAATTCGATCTTTTTTTCATCTCCATTACAGGATTTCTTTTACTCTCATAAAGTGTGGCATCTTCCCATTTTATCGTTTGTTGATGTTTAGCGTCCCTTTTCAGAACCAAGACTATATGAAACACGAGCTTATAGTGTAAAGTGTAATTCAAACCACAGTAGGGAGGTACGGTGGCTCTATAGTAGAGCGCAAACCTTTGGCGAGAGAGGTCGCTGTTTTGATCTCAGACCATGTAAGTTTGTAATGGAAAATATTATGTCTGGGTTTTATCAGGGATTCTCCCGTTTTATTCCTCCCTTTTATTTCACAAATTCTTTTATAATCAGTCAGATTTATTCATAACTGTCTCCTTTAGCCTAGAAAGCATAACAGTGGAACTTAAAATTAGATTTTTTAAAAAACTTCTTCCAACGCACCGTAATTCGTTGAATGTTATCCTTCGGGAAATTCCGAACCCGGGTCTACATGCACTAAATACACGCTCCCTAGCCATTAGACCAGCTGGGAAGGCACTTTCTTATTCGTTTGAGTACATCTAACGCACCTGCATCACACTACAACGGGTGAAGTTGCACGATTAATGATTTTAATTATAAGTCTAGACTTGGTTTAGAACAAGCAATCAACTTCCATCTTACCTACATGTTGTATTGAATTTACAAGAAATACCAGTTCCTTCATAAAAATAAACCATGCGACGATAAAGTGGAAATTCAATTATCAAATGCTACATTAAACTTATCCAGCAGAAACGTTTTTTTTTTTTCGCCTCCTACTTCTCAGAGTCATTCACCGCTCTTACAAACATAATGATAATCCAGACACTTACACCATGGCTTTGTTGTAACCATCAAAAGCAGGAAATATTTGTTACTTACATGTTAAGAAGCCCTGGTGGCTAATTTTATAGCTTCTTATACACCATTTCCTATCATTTATTTTATTTTATTTTTTGTAAAAGTAAAAAAGTGTTGTACGTTTTGCTTCTCTGGCATTCCAGAGTTCAAATTATTGTGTCGTAAATGGTTCTGAATTGTCGTAAACGTCTAGCTGGACAATGTCAGAAGATTCACAGGGTAATGGTCATCTTCAAATTTATTGCTCTGGAGCTCAAGTTTTTTAATTTTTTTTTTTCATCCTGATCTCTTGTCCATTTTCTCATGGAAGGAACCATTTCGCTTCTCTAGATTTACAGATCAATGACACATGAACTTTGATTTCATTTTAAAAAAGTGTCTTTTTCTTTCCTTATTGTTTCTTAAAACGAAAGGAAAATATCGAAGAGTTTTTAATGTCTCTTGCTTTTCATTCCTATTGTTGTTCGTTTATCATTATTAGCGAACAGATTTAAACACACACACACACACACACACACACACACATACATACATACATACATACATACATATATATATACATATACATATACATATATATATATATATATATATATATATATATATATATATATATATATATATATATATATATATATATATATATATATAATATTCAGTTAACGTTCCACTTTTATACCCTTTAGGCTAAAGAAGACAATGATTAAAGCAAGTGAATGATGATGGAAGAATTGGCGAAATGAGATAGTGGAAGGAAACGGAAGTACCCCGAAAAAGCTCACGTACATGATGTATGCGCTCTACCACTGAGCCACAGTAGCCCCTTCCCTGCAAAATTAACTCCCGTTTTCAGAGACTTTAGTAATTTTTCACTTTGAAGGCATTCATTAAATTCTGATATGAGGTAAAAATATTACAGAAAAAAATAACAACGGATTTGACATTGCATAATCATATATTCAGTATGTGCCTTACATAACGAATTATTTAACTTAATTTTAAATATTTTACTCAGCACAAAGTGACGATTCGCCCTACATGTTGTAGTAATCCGTATGGACAAAGCGCATGCCACGTGGGAGCTACTTATCGAAGTGCATTGTTCAAACTGTGAAATTTGGCGCAATAAGAATCATGGTATGGAATTGTTTATCATGGTTTGAACTGGAATCCTTTGTGTTCGTGCTTGGGACAATGAATACCAACACCCATCAAGACCCTTGACAATTCTGAGTTACCTATCCTTTGGATGCTCTTCGGTAGTGTGCCATTTGTGTTTCAGCATGCCAATGCCAACATGTATAATGCTTACGCCATTACAAAGCGGTTTGTGGAGTACTCTACTGATCGGCTCGAAGCCCCGACCTCAATTTTATTTAACACCTTTGGGATTACCTGGAACATTGGTTGAGGACCCGACCACACCGATACAAAACGACAACCTCTTTGCCATTTTGCAGGAAAAATGGAAAACGGTAATTGACAAAATCTACCACAACTTATGTGGAAAGTTTTCGTAGAAGGGTCGAAGTTGTCCCCATGACAAGTGGCGGACACACGGCATATTAACCCCTTATCACCGCAAGATGAACAAATTTTTGTGGTAACCAGTCATTGATAGCAATGTAATGCATAGGGTAATAAAGAAGAGCTTATCTACAGAAGACAGAATTTCGGTAGAATGTAACACCATCTTTGCAGAAGCTGGAGAAGTTATTCAGAATCTGAATCGAAAATTAATAGGATGTTGAAGAACTTCAAGAAAATCTGTGAAGACTATGAAATGAAAGTAAGAAACTACGAAGAAATAAGGAATAGTAATTGATAAATGGGTAGCTGTGTGAAAGAGAGGGAGGTAGTACGATAACTAATACTGGTATTTGTTACTTTTTAATTAATTAAGTATCTATGTAATATTATTATTGAAGTTCTGAATGGCATGACCTGAATATGCGAACGTGAAATAATAATAATAATAATAATAATAATAATAATAATAATAATAATAATAATAATAATAATAATAATAATAATAATAATAATAATAATAATAATAAACTTTGACGGAAAAGATTGCATGCCAATAGTATAAATAATCACAAAATACTAATGATAAGTAAAAGTTTACACAGCAGCAAAAGAAGTAACTAGTAAATTACGCATGCCATTTTTGGGGCCAAAAGTTCAAGCATACATATTGAACAATGATTGTTACAGGCGTCAAAACAATCCTCCTGGAATTTCACAACTATCTTATCAGCATTATATTCTTCACTAATGGAGGTGTCAGCGAAACACTTCAACAGTCTGGCATGTAATAATAGTTGCACAGTATATTGTATACTCACTTAAGGACGCGTGAGTCAAAACAATGATAGCTCTGTATTATAGACATACTTACAGACAGTCAATAATACTTTTATGGTGTATATTGTCTATCACTCATATATGGAAACATCAGCACCACATTATTGTTGTGTTCTTTTTTAAGTTGATACTGAAGTACACAGTCAATGAACCTCCTGGCTAAGGACGCAGAACTTTTGACAACAGCCAAGAGTGGTTTTCTTACTCACTTGGTGGTTGCAATAAAGCCATAGCTAAAACAATTTTCATACTACCAGTAGTCAAACCATATCATCAACACCAAGTCAAAACAAAAAAGAGAAAAGAGCTTCACAAGTTGATTACAGTATGGGGTCAAGCACATTTAACGTAGTCGCCCATTAAACAGAGTTATGAAATAAAGCAAAAGCTTCACAGACCTTAAGTATAGAGTTAGTTTTCCTTAAACACAAGCCTGCCTTTTATTTTCATTCATCTCCTGAGTATCACGACTTTAGGTTTAACCATCATCCCTCGCTTTTTTTTTTTTCTTTCTTCGCAATTTCACTTCTGTCTAAAGAAAGGCGCCCAAGTCTTCATAGTGTTGTTTAAAATGGCCCAGGCGATGACTTGGCAAATATACCGCATCATTATTTACTTTGTTTCCTTTTTTTTCTCTCTTTTCTTCTCAGACATTTTATTTTGTTTAAAATCTTGTAGCTACTACTTTATACTACAAAGCTTGCTTGTAATATTTACAACCACGTTAACACTGATTTGTTATTGTTTGTTGTTTGCTTTTGTGGATATCCAAGTAATTCGGCAAAGCCTTGAAAGACCCCCAAAGTACTTCCTGCTGGCGCAACTTCCCGAATAGAAGAAACAATTCATAATTTTTGGACCTCGTGCCACATACCAAGTGGTTCTTTTACAAGATTCTTTTTTAAAGAATTTAAGAGTTCCTAATGAGGACGAAAACAGGAATTTCCGAACACAGAGTGACGAGCAGGGGCGTACCCACCGGAGTGATCCAGTGGATCCGGACCCCTTCCCCATAAAACTTCCTAACTCAACATACATTTGTACACTTTATCAATAAAGCTATTACTTGTTTAACAGGGAAACGATTGATTTAGAATTAAAATTTGATGTTACATTTCATCTATACTCTTTCTCTTATATCAGTGGTAGAGTGTTCACCTCTGGTGCTTGGGGTCCCGGGTTCGATCCCAGCCCCCGCAAAGTGAACTTTGTGGTGGACAAACACCGTGTGTGTGGGTTTTCTTGGGGTTCTCCCGTTTCCTCCCACTTTCTTCATTGCACCATTTCATTCATTTCTCATAATCACCGTCTCCTTTAGCCTAGCCGGCATAACCGTGGGACGTAAAACTCAAAGATGTCATTTCATTTCATTTCATTTTCTTTCTCTTATAGAAATAATCTAGTTCTATCATTTTTTTTTCTGAAAATGTAGGTGAAAGTACGTATTTTAGAATTACTTATCGTCTTTTCCAGTGTAGAATAATGCCCGTTCAATACTACACAAACATAGTGGTTTGTAATATTGGATCCCCCTTCCAAAGCCTGGACTTCCCCCTCAAAAAATTCTGGGTGCGCTCCTGGTAACAAGCAAAGGTATTCTACGACGTGCCACAACCTTGTACTCAACAACCATTTTGGTATAAATATGCTCTTTTAATGATATTTTTTTTTCTAGTAAAAGGAAGGTTTTGACTAAAATAATAATAGATGATTATCAGCCATCTTTTCATGAGCTTGATCTCAGATCATACGAACTTTGTGGTGGACAGAATATTGTGTTCATAATTTATTTATTTATTTATGTTCTGCCGCTTCTCCCATAATTATCTTTATTCAACCGATTCTTCCATAATCATTAATTTGATTTATCATTTGAATTTTTCAATTCCTTCAAGAAGTTAAGCAAATATTTTAATTTCACCAGTTGTTACCCGCTAGCCTTAGGCCCTCTGTACACTATAGATTAAAATTGTGCTTAGTTAACATCTCTAATACGGAACTTTATTTATTTATTCATTTATTTATTTATTGAGTTTTACCAACACTCTCGTATTTATGCATTTGTTCAAGGACTTCGCTATATAGGCAATCGATAGGACAGGTAGCGTCATCTGTTAGCATGACATTTTACTATTAAAGCTTAGAATGATGCACAAATTGAGTTGTATTCCGTTTATTAATAGGATTGTATTAATCTGCTAGGTGGATTCAAACTACCGTACATTAATCTTATAATATTGTAATTATTTACTTAGGATTTATTTCGTTTTACTGTTATCTAATGTTCTAAATAGTACGTAAATTTCACTTTAACGTTCCCTTAATTATGCCCTTTGGAGCAAGGGAGAAGATGATTAAGGCAAATGCAAGATTTGGTGGAATGACAAAGTAGGAGAAAACGAGAGCACCCCGAGAAACCCTAGGGACACGATGTTGTCCACCACAAACCTACTTTTCGAATCGAACCAGGGAACCCATGCACCAGAAGTATGTGCTCTACCACTAAGCCACCGTATCCCCCCCCCCCCAATAGTACATAAAAGTTAGACTGCAATTATCATGTTAGCTATCTGGAACAAACTAAGATTCTCGACTATTATTATTACTATTACTTAAGTCAAGCTTCAAAAAATTGATTCAAGATCAACCTCACATCAAACTCTCAAACTCGTTTTAACAAAATCATTTTCATGTTTTTTGTTTCTCATTTTTTTATTACTCGTACTTTATTTTCTTTCAAACTGACATAAAAGAAATAAAACATGGTGATCTTATAATGATTAATCTAAGCAATTACTAATAGGTTTAATTACGACTAGAGAAATACAAGAAGAAAAAGGTGTTAGTCATAACTTATGTGAAATATTTGAGACAGCAGATTGTTAGATAATACAAACTAGCCATTCTTAGTAGAATATATAAACCACGATTTGTGTTGCGCGGAAGATGAGACGATTAAATTTTCTCGTCTCGTCTCAATTTTCGAAAAAAAAAAAAACTTTTCTCGCCTTATCTCGAACAAGAATTCTCGCGTCGTTTTGAAAATTCATAAACTTGACTTTTGGAAGTAATCCAGATAGAATTTAGAACTTAGTAATAGCTCATTCAAATTCTAAGCTTATATAAAGATAACTGGTCAATAATTAGCATTAGTTATAAAATATTCAGTACATGTCATCCAGACTTCTATACCCATTGCGTTCCAGGTGTCATTTTCCTATGTGTGTATGCTGTAATACCAAATTTTCGTTCACTGTTAAAAGACTGTCTAGACCGTTATATAGGGCATAGTTATTGTGCACGCGCAAGAAGAGCATTCACATCACTGATTTAAAAAAGAAATGCGTTGTCCTCGAAAAGGGAAATTTTGATGTTCTGAAGGAATTTTATGCTGCTTAAGGTTGGCAACACTGACCGGAGATCAAAAACAAACTTTTTCTTTCTTTTTTTTTCAATCACGAAATACGATGTCGAAGTTGCCAATCGTTTATCGTCAAAACAAACACATCGCTCCCTTAGGTCTGTCACCTACTCAGACAAAACGTTTGTTTCTTCTTTTCTGTAAGTAAAATGCTGTCACCTCAGGAGAAATAATAGAAATAACCCATGTCTTCCATGGACTAAAAAATTTCATCATCTCCAGAATTAATGCGACAATTAATAAAGGACACGTTTTCATGACATCCTCATGGATGTCATTGGTATTTTGCAACGAGTATTTTATGATATCTACCTGGGTGTCACTGAAACGCAAGGAATTCATCAAAGTTTATACCCAAACGATAATAAAAATCCTTCACAGCACAGATTTTAACAAGACAAATTTCCGGAGTATATATGAAGTGCAAAGATACTGATTAAGCTTCTTACAATTATAAACAGTAGCGGTTATTGAGAAAAATCGTTAAAAATTAAAGTTTCACTGGCTGCAAACTATGATAAGAGAGTTCATCTAGCTTCAGAAAGCTCTATATAAGAAATCAGTATATTAAGTAAGCTTTTCCCTACTTAGCTTGTACCGACAAAATTCAAAATTTTATCGGTGTGACGTACCTCAAGAGCCGCCACTACTAGGTATGAGTAATGTAATAAAAATAATAGTAGTAAACAATTAATCAAACATTAGACAAAAAGCGTTAAAGTTAATTAATATAGAAAATAAGTTTTCTTCCTTTCTGATGATTTTCTTAAAAAAAAAAAATGGTTTAAGCAGTTCAATATCTGTATAGTATTGCATAAATAGTTTAAACATAAACCAATAAATCATTTAATGATATATGAAGATAAGGGTTTGACTTCGGACCTTTATTATTTGTTATCTAGTCTATTTACATCAATAAATTAAATATTCAGAGTGTACTATGTATTCAGATGATATTAAATTAATTATTGGCAGGAAATAGAGTTAGGAATTAGATTTCTGAGGGTTCCAGCATCTATGGCCATGTTAAGCCCCTCACGTATGAGGGATGACGTTCCTCTGTGATCACACTATCCGGGGAAAGGTAAGGAAGGAAGCGGCCTGGGATCTAAAAGTTAGGTACTACCCCGGCATTTGCCTGGTGTGAATGAGAAAAACCCAGAAAAAAATCATTCAGGATGGCTGGCCTAACAAAACTTTTTACCCTTTTTTTGGACAGGAAATAGAGTACGATCATAGTGTCTTAGGTTGAAAATTTTACATTTAAACCACATTTTAATTTTTTAAAAAATGAAATGAAATCTTTGAGTTTAACGTGAGACGATTATGCCTGGTAGGCTAAGGGAGACGATGATTAAAGTAAGTGGGTGATTATGGAAGAATTGGTGGAATGAGAAAGTGGGAGGAAACGGGAGTACCCGAGAAAACCAACGAGCACAATGTTGGCCACCACAAACTTACTTCACCGGGAATCGAACCAATGAACCCACGCATCGGCGGTAAACGCTCTACACTGAGCCACCGTGACCCCTATGCTTTAATTGGAATATATTGTGCAATGACTTGTATATCTTTAAAAATACATGTTAATAAATGCTCTTTCTTGGTATTTACGATCCCTTGTCAATTTATAATTTTATATACCACGAACCATGCAATGCTGAAACTGTTTAGAGACGTAAGACTTGGGTGAACCAGTGTTGCCCATGAGACTCGTGATTTTTTTTCCCTCTTATCTCGAATTTAATTAAACACAACCGTCGTCCTGGTACAGACCCTAAGATAATATTTGATGGATCATTAAATTCTTGTATCAAACTGAAATGTTTTATAAACAGTAATTTAAGTTTTTGTGGGGCTAGTCACTAGGCCATTGAGAAGGGAGTCAAATGGTATTAAAGCGCCTGTCAGGCGTTAGTATAAATGTGAGGAGTAATGAAAAACAACTATACTTGATTTTCCTGGAATAAATTGTTTTTGTCATGTTTGTTGATCAACCCTCGCAGTTTGCAAACTTTTTTTTTGTTTTTAAATTAAGCTTAATAAATAAACACAGAAAAGACAACGGGAGAAAAGAAAGAATCATTCGCATTACACAGATAATAAAAGCTTTAATACTCTGTGTAACTGACTTTGATTCGCCCTTGAGGGAGGTGAAGTGCATGAGGACTTTGGGTCTTCTCCAAGTATAATACTTGTTCACAGAAAAGAGCTTTTCGCAGAATATGAACTGATAACGCAGCCTCTGAGTAAGTGTAATTTACACAACTCATGCCAACAGAAAGCGAATGTTGGAAATGGTTAAAAATAAAAGAAAAAATAATAATTTCTAAATTCTTGTCTGTTAGGTGAATAACAATGACTTTTTGAAGGACGGAAATTCACCGCAGACGAGGTGGATTAAGATTTTTTTTTTTTTTTAATCTTGCCTGAATTGCAGTGAAGCCAATGTACTCTTTATAAAATGTTAAAAAGAATTTAAACATTTAGTACCAATGCTAATTGTTTAAATGAAGAGGATGGTTCTTTGATTTTTAATATCAAAAGCCTTGGATATATGAAATCAGTTTTACGCTTGAGTAAAGCAAGATTGTCTAATATATAGGTGTTGAGTTTCTGAAGTTGAACCAAACTTCCAGATAATTTTCACCGTTTACTCTTCCTTTTTAGACATCCAAACTATGCTACACATAAGTATGGGAAGTTTTAATGAACGGCTATGTCCGTCTGTCTACCTGTCCGTTCATCCGATTGTCCGTCGACAGGTGGCAGAGAAAGAACGGTAAGAGATAACGAGAGGCATTGGTCTTCTGCATTAAGAGTCTTCATCCCGGCGAAATTAAAATACAGCTAATTTTACAGAAATTATGTAATATCTTCAAATAGATAAAAGATAATTGAAATATGGAACAAGAGCGCCCTAGACAATATTATTTTGCGTGAGGTACTGTTATCACAAGTCACCTAGCAGCTTTCCGTTTTCAGCTGTTTAGAACGCGAAATAAATGCCGATTTTCAAAATGGATCGAAATCGAAAGCAGATAAGTGAGTCGTGATAACGGTTTCTCATGTAAAATAATATTGTCTTGGGCGCTCTTGTTCCACATTTCGATTATCTTTTATCTATTTGAAGATATCACATAATTACTGTAAAATTAGCGGTATTTTAATTTCGCCGGGATGAAGACTCTTAACTCTCTATTCAAAACGGAAGTTGTAGAAATAAACCATTTCCGGTCTCAACGTTGATTACCATAGAACAAAAACTAATATGTAGATGGCGAGAAGCAGTTTTCTGGAATCAAAATGAAATGAAATCTTTCATTTTGATGATTATACCTGTTAGTCTAAGGGAGACGATGATTAAACCAAGTGAATAATGATGGAAGAGTTGGTGGAATGAGAATATGGGAGGAAACGAGAGCACCCCGAGAAAACCCACGGACAGGATGTTGTCCACCACAAATTTATTTGGCCGGGAATTGAACCAGGGATCCCATGCACCAGAGGTAAGCGCTCCACCACTCAGCCATCGTGCTCCCTTTCTAGAATCGATTCAATGTCTAGATTCCATCTTCGCCCTTGTCTCTCCGCTAAAACCGGAAGTAGTAGAAATTTACGACCTCCAAAGAGCAAAAACTGAAAGAGTTGGTGAGTGATATTGCATTTTTATATGGATTTCTCGACTTTTATTTTCGAAGAAATTGTAAAATATTTCCACCTATATTTTCAGGGGAAAAATGATAGAAATATATATATATATATATATATATATATATATATATATATATATATATATATATATATATATATATATATATATAAGAGAGAGTTGAGTTGATTTTAACGTCTCTTTCAACAGCGAGGCTATATGAGACGGGACCTACCGATTAACATGGAATTCAAACCACATGAGTTCCCGCTTGTAAGAGAAAGAGCACAGATGAAGTGTAAGATCATTTTCATTCTACATCAATCATTTCCCTGCTAAACAAGTATAGTTTTATGGAGAACGTGTACAAATGTATGTTGAGTTAGGAATTTTTGGAGAGGTGCGCCCCGATGAGCCCCAGTGGATGCACGTCTGCACTGATTCAAGTCTGGAACTTTATCTTCAAAATACTCATAAATTTCTTTATGAGGCTATATGCTGAGTACAAGCAATCTTGAACAAGTTGTTCTTTTAGCGTTTTTTTTTTTCTTTTTTTTTTTTTTTTAATGTTGAGAACAGGCAGAATATGGGAACCGAAAGTAGTAATGTAATTCTTCCAATTCCGGTTGCAATAGAGGAATAAATCCAAAGAGGGAAACTTTTTCTTTTTCTTTTTTCTTTCTTCTTTTTCTTTTTTCTTTTCTTTTTTTCTTTTTTTCTTTTTCTTTTTTTTTTTTTTGCAGTACTGAATTCATATTTTTTTAAACCGATTTCTGATATCGATTACCGATTTCTTGACAGTGGCAATCAGTGTTGAACCTGGAAATCATAGGCTTTCACTACTTCTAGCTTAAATAAAGGAACAGAAGTCGAGATGAAAAAACTTATTCGTGGGACGTTGAACCCATATCAAAAACTAATTGTGGACTTGGTGCAACAGTGGTCTAACCAACAGTAATTTAACAACTGAGAAACACAGATTTAAAATTCTTTCATTTGCTTCTGAGAATTATTTTACAGAGCTTATATTTGTCAGCTAGTATAAGGAAACTCTCAGCTTGTTTGCTGCACTGTAGATAATGAAGTGAGGAGAAAATGGGAAAATTTTGTGAAGATATGTGAACTAAAGAAGAATTGAATGCGACTAATTATCTTCTTCTTCGGCACAAGATAGAAAACACCAATGTAAAGCCACTTTCTATCTAAAATAAGTTAAAGTTCATAACGCTTTATTTATATACGGACTTCCAGGTTACTCAGAAACACTAGCCTTCCAAAAATTTCTTATTTCCGTAATAGAGGAAAGAATATCTCTAATTACATAGCATTTGTTCCGGAAATTATTTAATTCAAGCCGAAAATTCAGTTCTTATTCAGTATAAATAAGAAGTTTTTAAACTAACGTATTGTCTAAAGAACTTTGAATTGCACCGGAAACAGCATAAGTTTCCACAGTTGATCAGAATTGTAGTTGTGCTAATGGGGAGTTGAAAATTAGTAGACACAATTCTGCTCATATCTTTCGTTTTCCTTCTCCTTTTCTGTTTTCTTCTTCTTTCTTTTCCCTAAAGAAGGCAACAACTTTCGTTTCATGTGAAGACAGAGATCCTACATATTGTCAGCTGTTTCATTTTCTCCTCTTTCCTTGGTCGATCTATCCTCGATCACTCGTTGAACGATACCAGGAAACACCCTAGTAAAGTGCAGTGCACAGGAGGAGTACGTACTCCACACCTCTGTGACGTTGGAACAGATACTATAACAAAACAGATTTATTCTACGTTGGTGGTCTACCTTCGTAGTGCAACTCTACACAACATTCTAATTATTAACAAAACTTACCAAGTAACTGAACTGACTCATTTTCTTTTAAGCTTCCACCTGGTCGATGTAATCCAGTTTTGATGACTCTCAGGAAACTTCTTCGGGTTTTTATCGATGAATCGTTAATGGCCGGTCGATCTTTCCTAGAAAGACTTTCCCAGATTCTTTTTATTTTTTTTATTACATTTCTACTCTACAAGTTGTCTTAACACTAAATTGATCCGTTATCTTTTAAAACTGTCACTGTCTCTAGTTCATTAGCGAGATAGAAATGACCACACACATTTAGAAGCGTGTCCGAGCATATAAGAAGATACATGATCTTTTTGAACAAAGCTTTGAGTTTTATAAACACTTCACTTCGAGATTTATACGTTGAAAGCTCTGAAATGACCATATGGACATTAATGTTTTGTATTCCTTCTGTTTTTTGACGCTTTAAAAAACTATACATAAGACAAAGAACTAAGTGGTTATATACATATAAATCCAGTGTATTTATAGAGAATAAAATGAGAACGCATTTTTATGAGGTGACAACTCTTTCTCAAGCCTGTCATCAACCCAAAATGAACTGTGTTAACACGGCTACATTTTAAGCTTTCTTCAGATTTTTTTTTAAAGAAAGGATGTAAAAGAAGTGTAGCCACTAAGAAAAATGTCTTACTAAACCAACCCTCAACACGATTGTATTATATAGTCTGTGTATTTCTCAGTTTCTCTCTCTTTTTCTTATGAGACTACTCACTTATGCTTATTACTAATGATTATAAAAGACAAAAGGCAAAGGGTTAAAAAAAATAAACCACACCCCATTTCTTTCTTGTATAACAGTCCCTGTTGTAGTATTAAATGAAGATGTTTTAGAATATTTTATGCAGAATAAATGGTTTCTCCACCACGTCACAATATACATACATTAACATTCTAAAAGAAAGAAATTCCCCCTTTTTCCATTCTCTTCTTCTTTTTTTAAAAAAGAAACAATGTCCATATTAACATTCTAAACATCAATCACATGATTCAAACCCATATAACAATAATAGTCATCTTTTAATAGCCCTACTTTGGTGGTTTTGTTTCTCCCTAAACCATTTAATACTATACTGACCACCCAATTAACAACCAACAACTCATTGGAGGTGGTCACGAAATGAAACCATCTTCTCTCCCTCCCCTCCTTATTTTACAGTTTCCTTTCGTGTTCTTTGGGGTTCCTTAATTCACAGAATGAGTGAGTTAGTTAAATATACGTACTTTCGTTGCTCGCTACGATGAACAACTAAACTTCCTGAGTAAAAATAAATACAATAAGCATAGATAATAATTATGGCCGATATTCCATTTTTTTTTTAAGCAAATTTAGGTTTCTATAACTATTAAATTCAGAAATCTAGTTATTAATGAATTTATTACTTAGTGTGCTCTGTGGTTGGTGGCATGATCTTGTAATATACCTCTAGCTCTCTTGGAAGCCAAAGAGTATGGTGAAGAAGATCCGTGCTTGATGGTCTATTCATCCGCCAACTACACCGGATTTAAGTTTTCGGAACCCAGATTAATACTAGATTTCCTATTTCATAACCTCGGTGTTCCATAAGGGGGTAAAATACAAAAACTAATTCAAATTATTAGTATTATTATACCTCTGTAAAATATAGATTTTTCCTGCTATGCAATGAATAGAAAGGTAGATCACAAACTGATATTATATACATTGACATGAGTAAGGCTTTTGATCCAGTTGATCATGGATTACTCTTAAATAACTGTCAAACATAGGCGAATTCCCTTGAATCTAAAATTTTCTGAAAGTTATTTGACTGGTAGAACATACCATATTAAAATTGGAAATGTCCTGTCAGATTCATCCACTATCACTAACGGATTTCATCAAGGTTCTCCTCTGGGTCCATTACTTTTCTCAATTTTTAATAACTTACCAATAGTTTTAAGTCATTCCAATATTTTACTTTATGCTGATGACATTAAGCTTTCTAGAGAAGTAAACAATATTGAGAACAACGTTAGACCATAAGAAGACTTAAGTAGAAGTATTATGTGGTGCAAAGATGACAGTTTGAATATCAATTGTGTAAAAACTAAGTGTATGACCTACAGTAACAAATAAGACAATACGAAATACAAGGTAATACAATACAGAAAGTTGACACAATGAAGGATTTAGGTGTAACATTTGACAGGTCATTTCGCTTTACTGATCATATACAGAATATATTCAATTAAGCAAGAAAATGATTGGTTACCTGTTTAATCAATGACCTGATATTTGTCTGTCAGATACTTATGTACTCCTATATGAATTACTGGTAAGATCAGAACTAGGCATGAGTGATTTGGAACAGTCTAACAAATAATCTCGTGAGCAAAATTGAAATGGTCCAAAAGTGTTTTCTTAGAATACTTTGTTTTAAGTTAGGACTGGATTATTACTGTAGCACGTATGAATAATGAAAAATATATTTTAAATTGAAACCACTGACTGACAGGAGAAATTTAATTGACTCTGTATTTGTAGAAAAGATACTTGACAACCCACGTAAGTCGGACTATATATATATATATATATATATATATATATATATATATATATATATATATATATATATATATATATATATATATATATATATATATATATATATATATATATTTAAATGTGGATTTTAAAGTTCCAATATGCGGTACAAGGGTAAAAATGTTATTGCAACCACATGATAGGAAATATATTTTAATCTCTAGACTTTTAACAAACTATAATACACGCGTGTCTTAAAATGTGACTTTATTTTAGAATGTTTGATGTAACTTAGTAGTTTTGTTTTTTACTTTTAATTTTTGACGTCTCATTGTTTTAGAAATTGACATAAATTGCACTGTGAGAGTTTATCTTATTATCAATTAAGATATCATAAATTGCACTGTGAGAGTTTATCTTATTATCAATTAATATGTTAAAAAGTTACTCATTATTTCTCTGGTTTACTATATTATAGTGAATGTTGAAGAATATGACAAAATGCTGCATTTCAGTTGTTCTCAGCAAGTAAAATAAAGTTGTTTATTATTATTATTATTATTATTATTATTATTATTATTATTATTATTATTATTATTATTATTATTATTATTATTATTATTATTATTAAAGTTGACTAAAAGCTCCTCTAGAACTCTAACTTGCAAAGTATTCCTGTTGTCGATAAGCTTTCAACAAATACTGTAGGATCTATTATAATTTTGCGTATTGGCGGCCTCAGTGGTTCAGTGTAGAGCACTCACTTCCGATGCGTGGGATCCCTGCCTTGATCCCAAATCTCGCCAAGTAGGCTTTATGGTAGACAAATCCCTATCTTGGCAAAAAAAAAAAAAAAAAAAAAAATCCCTAAACGGAACATGTTACTATCTCGTTTAATCTTCAGATATAATTAGGTAAATTTTCCTTTAAACATGTCACTATCGCAGTTCAGATCTCTCAACAACTAATTGTGACTTCAATGAACTTAATATCACTACTTATGTTCGCGGCCTGTCCGACCCACTAAAAATAATCGCAAACTACCCAGATCTACGAGTACAATGGCTATTTGGATAGCGAGATGCAGTTCTTAAGTATTTCGTAAAGTTGTCAGATAGATGACGCCATAAGCCAACTCCGTTAAAAGTAAAGTCCGAGGCCATAGGGCAACTCCGTTAATAGTAAAGTCCGAGGCCATAAGCCAACTCCGTTAATAGTAAAATCCGAGGCCGTAAGCCAACTCCGTTAATAGTAAAGTCCGAGGTCATAGGCCAACTCCCTTAATAGTAAAGTTCGAGGCCATAAGCCAACTCCGTTAATAGTAAAATCTGAGGTCGTAGGCCAACTCCGTTAATAGTAAAGTCGGGGACCACATGTCAACACCGTTATGAGTAAAAATACGAGAATGGAAAGAAAGGAGTCCAGTTGGAAATACTTGGTATTAAATGTAATATTGTTGATTTTTCAATTACACCAATCATTTGAGCTTCATACTGGGAAGTCACCCTATATTAAATAAGAAAGTAACAATCCAATTTCAGCAGGCCGCTTGAACGGAACCTAAGGATACGTAGAACTGACAGTTGAAATGTGTGCATTCTTATATGAGGGAATTTAGAACACCTTGTGCTGAATACAGTAATGCTGTATTGTTGGTATGATTAAAACCCAAGGGTTTACAACCTACTGAACTGACAACGTTACTTTTTCATTTAGAAAACAGTAGGACACCTTATTAGTGTGAAACCCAAACGACTTATGCAATTGAAAAAAAATCACCATTTTACATTGATAATAACCTTATTTCCAACAACTTTCCTCTCTTTTCATTTTCTTGCATTTTTACTCGTAATGGAGTTGGTCTATGGTTCCGGACTTTCGATATGTCTAGCATTTTTAATCATTGTTTGCATTTTAGGACTTCTTTTATGAGGACTATGGGTCGGTCATTGATCTTTTTGTGACGGGGCAAATACCCTCAGAGTAGACGTTTCCATTAAAGTCCTCAATCAACCAATGAAAATGAATCTGGATTGCCTGTGATGTAAAACAAACCTAATTTGTTTAAGATTGTCAAAGAAAATCTCTAGATGAGATCAGATTATTTTCATTATATAATAATATTAATAATAACACTACAAAATTAGAAGTCTCCATAGACACGTTATATTATTTTAAAAAATAAACGAAATCTTACATTTAATGTCTCATATATAAGAAAGTCCCTGAAATGTAAGCTAACATAAATGTGTATTCGTGACAGTGCTTATGTCTTTCGCCTCCATTTCGCCTCTTTTTACAAATTCCAATTAAACGTATTGTAAAATTTCATTTACTTCCTTTTAACTTACGTATGTCTAAAATTACGGGAATTCCATTTACAAAATACTGTTTGTTTTGTGAATCTAACCTGACATTGCTCCTGGTGTCAGCATGAAATAGAAGGAAAAGTGGAAGACATGTGGATTTTGTGACGAACATGGCGCCGATAAAGTATTTAGTTCTGGATTTTTGCAACAAAGCTGTTTAATCTAGCGTCACTTCACAGGATTTAGTTATGTTCACTCACATAGCTCTTTCCTTGAGTTCTTCCGGCTTGTCAAGCAGTATAATCTTGGTGTGCGTTTGTATACTACGAGATAAAAGCCCAAGAGAGCTGTATTGTCTAATGTATGAATGTGAGTGTGTGTGCGCACACATGCACGCGTGAATTACAACAGCCGAAGGATTCTTTGGATTCTTGCTCCCTTTTACACTCCCAATGGGTACAAAACGGTAGTCGTAGAAGACAGTTTTCTTCACTGATTTGTGTTCGACAGCCTATTGTCCCTCTCAAACAAACTTTTTTTTTTTTGCTTATAATATTCTTTCTTTTTTTTCAGTAGAGCGGTCCCTATTTGACGTGAAATAGGGAAGTTTTGTCCACATCTCTCCCGCCTGCTCTAACCCATATTTTTCTCTACTCTAATTTGTGTGCTTTCATTCAAAACAGGAAGGGACATATTCAACTTTTGTCTACTTGAATACAATAGTTTTTTGCACATCTGGCTGGCCCTCGTTCCCGTGGACAATTCGTGACGTAGCCTATGGGTCACGCAACAGCAGAGTATTGGCTATTCTTCGTGGTTATATTTGTATCGAGCTCGGAGATCAAGTAGTAAAACTACGTTCTATTTTTAAAAGAAAATTTAATTTATTATTATTATTATTATTATTATTATTATTATTATTATTATTATTATTATTATTATTATTATTATTATTATTATTATTATTATTATTACTGTAGTTTGGAACGTTGTGAAAGAAAACGCTATTTCTGGAGTGTGAAAATGAATTAAAAGAAAGGATAGGAATGATGAAAGAAGCATTGAGGAAGAAGAAAAGTATACTAATGTACTAACAAAACGTGTGAAACTCTTATGTCGATGTACAGCCTTGCCCCCCCCCCCCCCTTCTCTGGTAAAATTTGATGTAACGCTGCTGGTAGCAAATCAGTAGTTCTTAATGCGAGCCATCAAAGGCGGCGGCAATAGAGCGTCCGCCACAAAACAAATCAATAGTGCTAACTGTTTCAAAGCTTGACGTGGCACATCATATTTTATGTCATTTAAGAAAAATTAATCTCTACTATAGTTTCAGAAAACACTCGGAATATTTGCCCTCTACCAGAGCAACGACATTGGCGTTGCCCAGAGGAGGCTCGTAGGGGAAATCACACCAAAATAAAAGTTTTTTCGCTTGAAACTAGAAGAAAACTTTCTTAGTGCGCTAATTGTTGTATACAACATTAATACATTAGATAATCTTTATTCCATTCGTTTCAAGAGATAAAACTAACTTTTATCAGTGTTATTTCCCTCACAAGCCGCCTCTGTCCTCCCATACTCTAGCAACTTTATCTAGACCTCCCCCATAGCTATAGGTTAGTGTAACGGGAGACTGGAGGATTTTAGAAGAGCCATAGTTCGGAGTTTAAGGAGCCATAGCTCGGAAACCATAAGCTGTAGAGAGATGATCTTGATGTTGATCAACACCTAAGAGAATAGTAAATATTTTGGTTCCAAATATTAACTGGTGGCCATTGTCTAACTGGCCATTGGTTTGGCCAGTGGCTAGTTGGGTAGTGGCCATCAGTTAATATCGGTACGAAAATGTTTAACATTCTATTAGGGATTGATTGACACCAATATCATCTCTCTATGACTTACCGTTTCCATGATATCATCTCTCTATGATTGACGAAAAGATAGTTCCGATTTCAGAAGATTTAAGGAGCCAAATCTTGGGAACCGTATGTCACACAGAGATCATATTGGAGTTGATCAATATCTAAGAGAATGGTGAACATTTTGGTACCAAATAGTAACCGGTGGCCACTGGTTAACTGTCTATTGGCCAACTGGTCATCGTTCCCCAGATATTGGCAAAACTTTTCGAATATCTAGATATTTAAGAAACAATATCTCGAGAACTATAAGGCTTAGAGATATGATATTTTGTTAATTCTTGCGAGAAAGAGAAGGTGCGGATAAAAAAAAATACTTCTACATCTAGAAACAATGACAATTATTCTTCCTGCTTCATCTCTCCATTCTTTTTTAAGTTCGTTCTGACAATGCTCTTGGAGCATTTTCAACTGGTTTATTTTTCCATTCTTTCGTTACCCTAGTAGTTTACTTAGCCATATAAACTAAAGATAAGACACTAACTCTGTATAAAATGGGCCCCTCTACGAAACATGCGTGAAGAAATGGGTAAGAATAATTAATTACTGTTTTTTTTTTATTATTAAACATATGTAAGAAATTTTCTTGAAAATAGCTCAGATATATTAGTGAGAACCACTTCAAAATATAACGTAATCTAAAAATTAGTTAGAGTTCCGTGCACGAGATGGCGTTAGTGTTACAAATCAGTCGCAGTGGGTCAGCCTAACATCATTTGACAACTGACAGTTGAAACTAATAAATGTGCAAGAAGTGTTGGAATTCTTCGAATCAGACGTAAGGTGCTGCGCCGCAAAGATAACGAACTTTTTTTTTTTTTTTTTTTTTTTTTACAAATTTTGCTACATTTTACAATTTTATTTCAATAAAGACGCAAATGCTGTGCAGGTCGATGAAGAAATTTATACTGATTATGGACGAGATACCTTATTATCAAAAGCAACAGCCTAAAGATGGTTCATTCACTCTCGTACTGGAAATTTTGATGTCCAAAATGCTTCTTGTAGCGGGCGACAAATCACAAAAAAAAAAAAAAAAAAAAAAATGGATGATATTCTGGCAAAAAAAATGAGCAAGACTGACATGTAAAGAGTCACGACATCACCAATTACCTAAACATCCAGCACCAGTGTTAAATCATTCAGAGCAAGTTGGCTGAAAAGTTTTCTTAGCCCTTGGTTGCATGCAACCCACCTTACTTTGATGAATGTTTGGTTGCAGCATATTTTAGAATAATTTTTTCTAGTCGTTCCAGTATTATTAAGTTATGTTTTCAAAAATTTTATACGTAAAAATCATTGTTGGGAATACTTTATTCGATTAGTGAAAACAGTATTTAAATATGACCAACCGTTCTTGATATAATCGTGACCAAACCGACAAACATACCTATAAATCAAATTGAGAACCTCTTTTTTTTTAAGTCGGTTAAAAGGGAAATCTAACAACTAGAAGCCAGATATCCTTTAATCCTTTATTATGATTGAATTATTTACTGAATTTAACCTACGTACTGATTTATCGTCTCCTAATCTCTCCATTTTCAACGAGTGAACGACAGGTGCTCTATGTTGAAGCTTCAGTGAACTCTGTTTATTGAAAAGAAACAACTCTTGATAGTTGAAGAGAGAAAAGCTGCGAATGAAGAAAGTGGAAATTGGGAATCTCAGCAGTAGGCATAATCGTTGAAGAGAAGACAAACTACGAATGAGGAAAGTGGAAACCGAAAGTCTCAACAGTCTGAAAATAGTTAGGCCCAATCTCTTCTCGCATAAATTGTTTCTAAGTAGACTGACTACATAATTCAAAATTAAGGACATTTAAGAGAAATCAGGAAATAAACAAAAGCACTTTGATCTTTCGGGCTTATTAAGAGTTATTCTGGACAGCTAATACTGTTTTCATCCAAGAATGGAACATTTTTGTTCAATGTAAGCAGGGTGGAGGTGGCAGTAAATGTTTCCAGCCAATTATCTCTTGACATTACAAGATATCGTTTATGCTGTGTATGAAATCTTGTAGAAACTTTAAACTGGTAGTTCAAATGAATACACCGTTCTCTCATTTATGAAAATACTACAGAAAACCTCAGTAAACATAAGTAAAACAATAGCAAGTATCCCCCTCCCCCAAAAAAAACTATCGAACGTACCATTTACTTTACATATGCATTCCGTTTGGCTCTTTTAGAGCTTAACACACATTTCGAGTACCGAAGAGACTATGTGCGACGTGAATATACAGCTTAATGTAAAACCCAAACCACATGAGAACAGACCGAGAATAGAGCCCGGGTCTCTCACAACGGGGGCAGCAATGCTAACTATAAACTGAAAGAGCGTTATTATTTACAGTCGATTTCATAGAGCAAATTTCGATAATCATGTCTTTCTCTTGTGTTTACTGGTCTTAACTAAACACCAAAGTTTACTGAAGTTTACTGAACTCACCTGAATTACTTGTAAATTAACGTTACACAGAGTATACACTAGCAGAATGCACGTTCTTCGCGCGGGAAGAATAAGGTTCGTGGAAAATAATTGAATATATATCCGTGTGAAGAGGGATACGGCGGCTCAGTGGTACTGCGTTCACCTCTGGTGCGTGGGATCCCTGGTTCGATCCCAGTTCGCGCCAAATCGACTTCGTGGTATAGAAACACTGTTCTCTTGTTTCCTCATTAAAGTGACCATTCACTCCCTTTTCTCGTCATAAGAGTCACTTCTTGTATATACAATTCGCATCTCTTCGTCAGTCTAAGATACACAGGAATAATTCTACAAGATTATGCACCTAATAATTTCGGAAATTTGAAACAATAATTCAAACCTTTCTTATCCATCTTAAGTGTGCCATCTCTTATCATCTGCAGTGTTAGGTACAAAGAGATTATTAACAATTTTAAGGTTAAAGGAAATAATATTTTCAGAGATCTAGTGAATATCGACAGCAAACTTTCCCCTCTTAGGTGTTGCATTTTGCAGAATCCCCTCTTATCTCCACCCTACGGTATAAGAACAATACAAGTCTCTACACCTAATAGTTTCAAAGATGTAGTGATGAGTGAACGAGAGAGTGCGTAAAGTTTACTGTTATACATAGATTTAACAAGTAACAGTGCCACATGTACAGCACAAGAAGTAGATTGGTTTGTATGGAGTAATATTGAAACCGGAAGTTGTAGTATATTTCTATCACTTCTGGTTTTAGTAGAGATATTAGAGTGGTTACGTAATATATTCTTGGGACGCTTAATTGGTTGCAGAAAAAAATCTTCTCGGCATCTATTACCGTTTCCTCTTTATAGTGAACAATGTTAAAACCGGAAGTGGTTGATTTCTGCCATTACTGTTTTGAATAGAGAGTCAAGGGAGAATATGGTACCATTTCTTAGAATGCTAAATCGATTACAAAACCCCGTTTCCCTCCATTTCTTATTGTTTTTGTTCTGTGTAGACCAGCGGTCCTTAACCTAATTCCTATCACGACCCCCATCTTATAACATCCTCTTGCCAACGATCCTCTTATAATTTGTGGTTTGTAATAAGCTCATGTCGGATTTTTAATATACCTATTGCGAAGATCTCACGATATCCATCTATTTCTACAATAGTAGAATCCATTTCTTGTACATAGTGGATACAGTAACTTCCCTAAAACAGAATGGATTAAAACCAAATTTGGTCAGTTCATTCATATTACAAATGAAATGAAATCTTTGAGTTTTACGTTCCACGATTATGCCGGCTAGGTTAAAGGAGACGGTGATGATGAGAAATGAATGCAATGGTGGAATGTAGAAAGAGGGAGGAAACGGGAGAATCCCAAGAGGACCCATGAATACAGTGTTTGTTCACCACAAAGAGTTCACTCGGCGCGAGCTGGGATCGAACCAGGAACCCCACGTACCACGAACCACTGAGCCACCTTATATTACAATTATCGAATCCGATCCGTCATACTGTTTCAAAATGGACGCCGTTTGAAAATTTTAAAACTTAATAGCTCACTTAATTTTAGGTCATATGATAAAAAATAAAGAAATTTATAATTTTGGTCAAAAAACTTGGACAGTTGTTAAAAAAGTTACTGAGTATTTTTAAATGGCTTGATAATGTGCTTCACGAAGTCTAAGCCGGACACTACCGCACTACTAGTGAAATCACACTGTGCTTAGGTATCTCGTTAGCTTCCAATTTTAATTACATGTAGGTTTCGTTGCATTTGTACAAAGCGTGTCCAAAAAGTTTTGCACAGTGGTCTCTAATTTTTTTATTTGTTGCAGGAGGAGAATGAATTTTTTTGTGAACATACTTGGAACATTTAGCTATAAGTTGGTATATAAAAGTATTTTCATTTATTTACAGATAAGTCATAATAGACCGTGAAGTAGATGTCAGGTTGCGACAACGGTCGGTGATGGAGTTCCTCTTCAAGACCGGCGATGACTCTGCCACATCGATTCACAGGAAGTTGCTCCCTGTTTATGGGGATGACACATAGGATCGCAGCAGTATCCAGCGTTGATGGCAGAGGTTTAAAGAAGGTGATTTCTCTCTACTGGACAATCCACGATGCGGTAGACCATTGACGGTAGTGAGTGGTGTGAATAAGGAGACCATTAATCAAATCATCCAAACTGACAGATGTGTGACGACGCGACAGCTAGCTGAAATGACTGGTTTGTCATTGGGTAGTGTGGTATCAGTGGTACAGTCACTAGGGTATAGGAAAATCTGTGCACCTTGGGTGCCTAGATCATTGACAAGAGAAATTAAAAAGATGAGGAAGGATTTGTGCGAGGGTCTCATGACGACCTTTACTGAAGAGTGGAAACAGTGTTTTGACGGCGTCATTACCCAGGATGAAACATGGTTGTTTTTGTCCGAATCTGAGAGTAAAACACGTCTGAAGGCCCACCTGCGCGGTAAAACATTTGGTAGTGAGAAAGACCTTATTTCCTGTGTCAAGTGATGGTGTAAAAGTCAATCACCAGAATTTTACCAAAGTGCATTTACATCATGGAAAGAACGTTGGACCAGATGCGTCACAGCTGATGGAGGCTACATTGAGTAGGCTCAGTGTATAGCTAAATGTTCCAAGTGCGTTCACAAAAATTTCATTCTCCTCCTGCAACAAATAAAAAAATAGAGACCACTGTGCAAAACTTTTTGAACACCTTTTATATTTTTCTGGTATTTCAATATGCAGTTCTTATTAGTTTTATATCGTATCATCTTTCATTTAAATTGATTTTTAAACAACTCTGCACCAGTTGAAAATGTTTAATAGATCTAATTTTTGAGGTTCTTAACAGTATGTATAAAAATAAAAATATGCCTATCAGAACAAAATTCAAAATTATATTTAAAATATTTTCCGGTATTAGATTCTAACTATATATTTATCTCTTCCACTTATCTTCGCAACTCCCTGAAACCCTCTCGCGACTCCCCTAGGGGTTACGACCCCTAGGTTGAGAAACCCTGGTGTAGATCAATAATGAAACCGGAAGTTATAGTCCATTTCTATCATTTCTGGTTTTAGTGTATACATAATGATGACTTAGGGATGGACATGAAATGTATTCTTAGGGCATTTAATCGATCACAGGAAACCACTTCTCGCTATCTATTACAGTTTTTGCTATATAATGATCAACATTAAAACCGGAAATGGTTGAATTCTATCATTTCCGGTTTAAATATATTTTCCGTCAACAAACTGTATTCTTAAACGAACGAATTTCCTACATCCTGGCCAAAATTGATGATGATCCATCAAGTACTTCTTGATTTATTTATTTATTTATTTATTTTTGTCTCCCGGACTACTGACACACGAACAGACAGAGTAAATGAGAGTTTAGTAAAGGACGCTCCTTAAAAATTGAAAGTTGTTTATGAGTAGTCTGCATATTTTCAAATAACATTTCGTTGTAGGAGCATAACAACACACATATAATCCATACAAAAATAACCCTTCTCAGAAAATGCTCATTCATAAAGAGATGTTCCCGTCTGTTTATCATGCTCAGCATCGCCATATAGTAAGTAATTTATTTTCGCATTGCGTACGCATTCTACTTTTTAAGCCACAAAATACACGTCTTTAATAAAAAAGGAAAAAAAGAAAAAATACAGCTGTTATAATAATAAAGAAATGTTGTCCCAGGTGTTTCTTAATGTAAGGACAATAAACTGCAGAGGGCATGTGAGATAATTGTGAAAACATTGCACACATACTACTAATTTTAAAGTATATATTATGTACTGCTTTTAAAACTACAACTAAATAATATTATTCATAATAATGTAATTATACCTATAAGCTGTAGTGTCTTGTAAATACTTTTTAAAGTATGTTAAATCATCAACGTGTATTCAGCTATTAAGGTTGTGTATAATATCACAAAGGTGTACATATTATTTTGTCATTATTCATATATATATAGGGTGTGTTGTAAGTTGCTTGACATAAATGGAGTTGAAATGCATTATTTATCATGCATGCATGAAATTATTACAAGATGTACTCAAGCTGTATTCAATTTACGTTACTCAAAGAGTTTTCCACAAATTTCAATGCACAAATTACGCCTTTCAGCCACAGGCACTCCCTTTTCATTTAGGTATGCTAGGGATGTCTTGCCAACATGTATGCGTGAATGTCATCCGGAGTGTCACCAATCATCGCAACGACTCAAAAATTATGGATAACAATCACATTAATACTGGCCGTTTTCGATTATTTTTACATGTCTCCTCTTTTTCACTCCCCTAGAAGTGCTAGGTGTATCTTAACCCATACATATTTTTTTTTAAATTATAAGTTATATGTGTAAAAAGTTTGGTTTACATTGCTGCAGGTGTTCTGAGTTACACTGTAACATGCTCACATATGTACGTACCTTTTTATATAGACAAAAGGTCTCCTTTCTGCCTTTAATCAGAAATTCTCTGAACCGAAGGAACATGGATCCGTTTGTTTCTAATGAATTTATATACCATTTTTCATCTTCCTAACTGGATGAGTTCGTGATATACTCAACTTTTCGCATGAACTATGACTCCCTTTAGGATATGGATTTTAATATCATATGATCCTTGAGGATGGCTAAGGTCGATATTACTAATGTATAATATTATTTCAATTAGTTTAGCAGTTATTGAGTGGTGCTACCAGACAGAAACTTACATTCGCTTTTATATAATAGAAGATGTAATGTAGGTGAAAAATAGAAAAAATGCAGAGATCTTATTAAACGCTTGCAGGGACATGAGTTGGGAAGTAAATGCAGAGAATCTAAATACATAGAAGTTTGCCGGGATCGTAATACTGTAAACTATAGATACGTCAAAATATCAAATAATACTTTCGACAAAATAGATACTTTAAAACATTTAGGATCAAAGTTAACTGAACAAAACCATTCAAAGCAGGAAAATCGTGTTATTATTAAGTGCAAAATCTTTTGTCGTCGCGAATTCTGTCTAAGAATTTGAAGCCTAAATCGTATATAAAACGATAGTTATGCCTGTTATGCTGTATGGTTGTGAAACATGGTCACTTACTATCAGGGGTGTAGCCAGCAGGTTTAAGTAGGAGGGGCCCGTCATTTTTGAAGGGGGGCCAGCTACAATGTACAAAACCAAAAAATGAGTTGCATCTAGTGTTTTTGAGGCCTGAAAAACTGGAAAATTTTGGTTTCCTTCCGGAAAACTAAAAACACTGTTTTAGCTTAATAATAATAATAATAATAATAATAATAATAATAATAATAATAATAATAATAATAATAATAATTATTATTATTATTATTATTATTATTATTGTTATTATTATTATTATTATTATTATTATTGTTATTATTATTATTATTATTATTATTATTATTATTATTATTATTATTATTATTATTATTATTATTATTATTATTATTATTATTTAGTGCTTTTTCTCCATAAATTATATTCCAGGTATTTTTTATTGTTTAACCAAAAACTACTGTCCCGGACCAATCATTACACCTTTGTGCATAATTTTTCAATTTAAGCCCTTGTATACAGAACCTATCTATATAGATAAGAAAGTTATATCGCTTTTTCACCCACCACCTTCGAACATGATATCACCTGGGGCTAAGACTACCTGGAAGATCAAAAATAGTCCCCAATGGCATCGACGACCTTCTGCCAGCGTTCTGGGAGGCCATGGATTCCATCGCGGTAGAACTTCGTGGGCCGTGAAGCGAAGAAGGTATCAAGTGCATTTTGTATCTCTACTAGGGATTTGAACTGGCATCCTCTAAGGTGACTGTTCGAGGAATGGAACAGGTGATAATTGTACGGTGCAATGTCCGGGGAGTATGACAGATCCAATAGTGTTTCCTGTCCAAGGCGTAGACTGGTGTCCCGTGCCATCCTTGCCATCTGGAGCTTAGCGTTGTCCTGTAACAGGACATGGATGCTAACCAATGATGACTTCACCGTGGAGTTTCGCGCAGGACCCACTTCTCATCATATGTCAATACCCTGTCGAGAAATGGATCCTTCCTCAGACGAGACAGCAAAGAAACACAGGTGTCTGCTCGCGTTGTCTTCTGGCCGGAATCAAATCATGTGTGACCCATCGACCCAACTTGTTGTGCTTCTCAATTTGATGGAGGTGCTGCTGAATGGTTTCTCCACTCACACTGGATTGTAGTCCCAGTTCCTCACATGTCTGGCGACTGTTAGCCTCAATTGCTGACTGAAGATCATCATTTTGTACATGTGTTGGTCTTCCGGCACGTGGTGCGTCTAGGAGTGTTTCATCACCGTCCTTAAACTAGTTCAACTACCACTGCACTATCCGCGTAGTCACGACACCCTCACCAAAGGCTTGGCATATCTTTCGCCCCACTGCAGCGGCGTTTGACCCCAGTTTGAACTTGTACAGCATAAAGCATACACGCTCTGTGGAGTTCCCATGTTCACTCTGTCCTTATGCAAGTTCACGTTCTAACTGAACTGCCACAACCAGGTAGTATGTTAGATGTACTCACACCAACAACTGACCTTCGCCTTACCTCTATTCGCATTCAACTCACGGTGTGAGGGCCAATTGAATACAGAGTTCCACAAAAATCGACAGGATATTTTTTGTTAACTTTATACATAAGACTGATTTTCTTTGAAATTACACTTATTTCTTTAAGATTTCCTGACAAAAATATTTATTATTCGCGACTAAGAAACAATTATTTTATTAACAGCTATATCTCACTTCCTGTTTTACACCAAGTAGCATTAAAAAGAGCGAATAAAATACTAACTGAAAAACTGAATGAAAACGTTATTTTTCACCAAATTTTCCATGTGATAAAAATGTTTTTTTTTTTTAAAAAAAACACTAGTTATATATAAAAAATATAATGTACTTACTAATTAGTTTAGTGCCATTGTTTAATTGTAGTACCTTGTTAAAACGTTTGACTTCAACCTGTCAAATATGAATCGCAATAAACTGTGTAGTCTGCTGTCATAAGAAAGTATACCGTATAATTTTCCGATCGGTGTAAGGAAGAGATACCATACTATTTTTCGATAGGTATGGTAAAATAATATTTTTCCATACTATTTTACGGTAAATTATTAATTATATGTAAACTTTAAAGCTGGTCATTTGGGGGGGGGGCAGGAAGTCATTTGGGGGGCCTGGCTCCGTTGCCCCCCCCTCTGTGGCTACACCCCTGCTTACTAGTATGAGGGAAAAACATATATTGAAAGTATTTGAGAATTAAATCTTGAAACGAATATTCGGGCCCAAGAGGAACGAGAATAGGGATGGCCAGACGGATCCGGATCTCAGATATCCGGATCCTATAAGATCCGGATCCGGATACTATAAGATCCGGATCTTGGATCCGGATCCGGAATTTTGGATCTTGGATCCGGATCCGAAGTTTCGAATATTGGATCCAGATCCGGATATTCGGTTCCTGGATCCACACCCGAAATTTCGAAGTTCAGATTCGGACTCCTGTTTTGAATATTTTAGGCCTTAGATTGAGACCCAGAACTAAAATATCCATTACTAGGTGAATTTACTAGGTGAATTTTATCTAACTCAGTGGGAAGACAATTCATTTTAAATGACAAAAGATTACATGAAAATCTCATTTTCACATTTTTCGGGGTTAGACCACTGTTGCGCACACCCCATCATTTAGTCTTTAGTACCTGTATATCTTTAAACGTACTACAAGTATGCCATTTTCATCTGAAGTCAGTAGTTGTATAGATCTGCCTTTTGTTATATATTAATCGAGTTAGGATTAAAATTTGATTGTTTGTGAGACCTATGATAATATTTTCAGAATGAGTTATAACGTTGAAAAACTGCATAGTAATGCTGCATATTTTCCTTGTGCCACATTGGAATTTAATGTAGTCTATCTTATACAGTCGGCTCTTATGATTAATTCAATGATCTGAACTCCTGCAGCATTACGCTAAAATCATGGATGTCTTTGAATTTTCGTCATTATTTCTATTTTTTTTATTACGAGCAAAATAAATATCATAAGCGGCATTTTACATAATACATATAGACGCAGATCAGTCAGTTGATTGTTTAAAGTTTATAGCAAAGTTATTACATTTCTAAAACACTGGCGGCCTTAGGACAAAATCCATGGCTTTCCCATAAAATCTTAAATCTTTCTATATAAAAGGGCAAAGTCCTGAGTGAGTGAGTGAGTGACAGATCACCGTACAGGCCAAATCACTTAAGCTACAAACTTGAAATTTGGACAGTTTATAGGCTTTGTGACGTAGGATACCACTAAGGAAGGACTTTGGGAAATTCGACGAGGAAGGGGGGAAATGGGGTGGAAAATATTGATGATTCTTGACGTTAGGTACTTCAAATTTGGTATTTGGGTTTCTCATTGAAAATAATTTGATACTTGTTTAAGTGCTTTTTGATATTTAAATCAGAAGCGGCAGGGAAGATGTAGAAAGTAAAAGAACTGGTGGTAATTGCAATTATTGCAATTAGTATAATAATATACCTATATCTCGGAAACTTAAAGGGTTAGAAACATGGAATTTGGTATTTAGACTTCTCACTTAAAATAATTAGATACGTATTTCAACGTTTTTTTGATGTGTGGCCCAGAAGGGAAGAAAAGGGGAGAAGAAAATTAAGTGGGGATTACAATTATTGTATTAATATGTTCAATCCTTTAAGCTTAGAGACTTGAAATTTGGTATTTGCATTTCTCATTGAAAATAATTTGACATGTGTTTCAATGTTTTTTGATGTTTTAGTAAAAAGGAAAAGAAAAGAGATGGAAAGGAAAGAGGGTGGGGATTGTAATTATTATAATAACATGTCGATATCTGAAACCTCTGAAGGTTAGGAGCATAGAATTTGGTATTTAGACTTTACATTTGAAATAATTAGGTACGTACTTAAGCGTTTTTTGATGTATGTCTTAGAGGGGAAGAAAAGGGGCGGGGAGAAAAGACTTTTATATCTCGGAATCCTGGAATGTTAGAGAAATGAAACTTATTTGAACAAAAATTCGTTATGAAATGAAATCCTTGAGTTTTACGTCCCATGCTTATGCCGGTTAAGCTAAAGTAGACGGTGATTATGAGAAATAAATGAAATGAAGAAAGTGGGAGGAAACGGGAAAACCCCGAGAAAACCCACGAGCATGGTGTTTGTCCACCACAAAGTCCACACGGTGCGAGCTGGGATCGAACCAGGGACCCCAAGCACTGGAGGTGAACGCTCTACCACTGAGCCACCGCGCCCTCTTAGAAATTCGTTATGTTTGCAGGCATATGATATGCGAGGCCGTAGACCGAGAAAATGTGTGGGCTGGGGGGAAAGCCCCATGTACTCGCACTGAAATTCGGTGTCTCGGGATACCGGAATGTTATTACATACAATTTGATATTTGAACTGAGATTCGGTATGATTGTAGGTTTACGAGGTACGAGGTCATAGGCCGATCAAATGAGATATCAGAGGGTCTAAGGGCAAATCCCCAGACATTTCTTTTTAAATTGATTATGATTAGAGGCTTTTGTGCTGCGAGGCCCTAGTAACGGGGGTCTAGTGGCGAAGCTCCCAACTAGCCGAGGTCTATTAAGTATATAAATGTATTTGCGTATGACTGGAAATTGCATGTATGCCTGTGGACAAAATTGCATAAGTAGCCACGAGAAATGACAATCCTTTAGGATAAAAATTTTAAAAAGCTACCAAAATGTACTCTTGAATGAGTTGTATATTATGTTTGCGCAGGGGCGAATCCAGAACGGACTCCTGGAGGGGGCGGATGGATTCTTAGGGGGCGGTTGGGGATGCTAGCAATGAAAAATTACTTAGATGATCTGAAATTGCCACAAATTACTACTAAAGTACACTGTTAATGGTGGCGCTGGGCAGAGGCGAACGACTTTTCACCCTCCCCCTGCATCCGCCTATGTATTTTACATGAATGATATAGCTCCTTATACAACCTATGCAGAGTTAATAGTAGTGGATTACTAATTACAAAGATACGTGTTACTGCTCGAGGCTCCATATGGTATTTTGTATACACATACAGTACATTAATACATTGATTTTGATACATTAATTGCCATTCAGAACTTTATCTCTTCTACAATTCTTAATTCTAACTGGAGTGGTACGGTCACAGAGAAACGTATTTTTAAGCTCAGGCTGCTTAATTTTCTAATTCTTTCTGAGTTATTGTGGTCACTGAATGAGGCCATTTTCTAGTCGTGATGGGCTAGGCCATTGCTAATAGAACAGCCCATAAAATATAGATCAAATCAAATCAAGGAGCAACTTCTTTTTCTTGCTCTTGATGAGCTTTTTTTAAGCTTGGGCTTGAGACTAAGGTTTCATCCCAGCATTTGACTAGTGTTACAGAAAACAAAGGACAAATTTCCATCAGGACGACCGCTTTAAAAAAGATTTACTACCTTTTCGGTCAAGTATTTCCACTAGAATCGAATCTGACAATGAGATTGCTCTCACCTAAGTCGACAGTTTTACTCAATCAAATCTCGAGTAATTGTGATATGTTAAGGCACGAAAACCAAATATCAACAGAATGAAGAGAACGCAAGGCTGTCACACGATCAGATACCAGAAGTGTCTTAAAATCTTATTTTAAGCATAGGAATGAAAATCACTTTGTCAATAATTTAGAAAATTTTGCTGATTCGGAACACCCGAATTTTCTGACACGGAGGTTCGGATCCGGATCCAAGATCCGGTTTCTCGAATACGGATCCAAGATCCGAAATTTCGGATCCGGATCCAGTCTCCGGATCTGGCCATCCCTAAACGAGAATGGCGGAAACTTCATAACGAGGAACTGCATAGTTTATACCGTTTACCAAACATTGTTAGGGTCATGTTTAGGAGGCTCAGGTGGGCAGGGCATGTATCCAGAATGGAAGAGGGTAGGTAGCCAGAATGGAACGCTTTCGAAGTTTTTACCGGAAATCCAATCGGAAAATGTCCATTAGGAAGACAGGCGCAGATGGACAGAAGTCAATGAGAGTTTATGTGAACGCGGCATTGAACCTCCGGGTTGTGTGCGTCTGTCTGGGAGAAAGAGTTTAGAGATTTATTAAATTACCAAATTACCAGCTACATCCTTTTTTTCTCAAAATTTCGTTGGTTAAATAGCTTGTAGGAACGTAAAGAAAGGTAAAATTACCTAAGGGGTCTGAAATTCCGGTTGATTTTTTCTTTTTCTTTCCTTTTATCGCCCCATTAACAATATTTTTTATACATATCTTCGTCTTGTTTTTTTTCTAATAAAAAATAATTAAGCGTATTTTTATCTTTAGAATCTAAAAACATGAAGCAACGTAGACTGAGTAATATTAAATCATCTACGTTTCCGGGGATTCCTGTGGGGCAGGCCTTCTAGGAACTTGACGAATACCGCCATGGTTGTCGTGCGTTTAGTGACTGAAGGAATAACGTTTCATTGACTAAGCAATTCTCTAACCCCGCTTTTCATCATCCCTTCAAAGCTTGAAAAAAAAAAAAAATGCTGCTTGGGGCATGCACGCTCTGAAAAAAAACAAAAAAAAACGGGAGAAATAAGATGATGTCACTCTCTCACTCACTCACCCGTTTTAAATGACCCGCACAGTTTGCAATGAACCATGTGTGTTAAGAAATGAACCATAGAGGCCCTTGCTGTCACTTGTATGTAAAAATCTCAGCTATTTGTGTGAGAAGAAGAGGAAAAATTGTTCAAGTTGACATCTTTTCTTCCTGCTTTTATCCAAGACAAATTCTGTAGAGATTTTTACATAACTGCGCCTTTCATCAGAAATCAAGTTGGTCGCATCCAGAAGTGACGTATTGAATAAAATCTAATGTGCATATAATGAATTAGTAAGACGACGATATATTACTTTATTTTTTTTTATTCATGACGCACTTTTATGTGTCATTAAAGATAATAAATTTAGAATACAAAAGATGATCTTATTTTTCGAATCATCCATCGTTATGTAAAAGTACCACGAAGAAGTACCATATAAATAGTAACATTTACTTAGATATTCTTGCGGCGGTGTACAATTTTAAAGAGGACATTTATTTATTTAACAATCACCAGATATAGCTCAGAGGCCATTTTTTAATACTGGATATCTAACAACATTAACAAGGGATAGGATTTGGAAAAGGTATAGGCAAGGACCTGTTTAGTAGGTACCATCCCGGCATTTGCCTGGTAGGACTGAGGAAAACCCTGGAAAACCCCAGTCAAGATGATTGACAGCGAGAATCGAACCAACGACCTCCCAAATGCGAAACCAACGCTCTATCATTATATATATATATATATATATATATATATATTATAGGGTGATCCAAAATCAAATGCAAAAATCAAAAATCAACTTGTTCAATATAATCCTCCACATGGCTACTTTGTTCCTCTAGTCATAACCTACTTACCTACTAAATTTCAGCCATATTGCCCAATACTTACAGGTCGCTCCATTTTAAACCTTTTTGTTCATATAGTATTACGAATGATCTAATGCTAGAATATTTGGGAGGTATATGCTAGACCGTTTACAAAAATATAGCGTATCTTACCTCCATATATACTCGTTTATTCGTAAATTTAAGGTAAATGTATGCTGCACTATAAAAATATTAGGTGGGTAATGGGTATACTCCCCATTATACTCCTGTATACTACCTTATAGGTATCAATACTACAACGTAATTTAATACAGTCACTGAGCTAATAACTGGATAGATATAAGTTCGTAGCTTTCAATATGATCACCAGATGGCGACAGGAGTAATAATAGTTCATGAAGCTCCACTTGCCAACCGAGCCCCACTCAATGGTATTAATTTTTTTGTCAGTTCTAAAAACTTACCGAGACAAATCTACTTCCAGTAATACATATGCATCATTTTCAAGACATCTCCTGCTTTTTGTCCAAACATTTATCAGGATTAGCACTTTTTGATGACAGAGTATCAAAAGAAACAAAGGAAAAGATGGTTTAAAGCCTGCAGCGGCCAACGTTACCGAACATTCCACGACGAATGAAGCAGACAAAGAAACCCAAAGAACTCAATTTGGAGGATCTAGTAACAGAGTGAACACTGTCAATATGTGATATTCTAATGGAAAAAGGCAAAGAGAAGTCTCAGTCTATTCTCAAACTCCAAAACATTGGCGAGATAATTCTCTTTTCCAGAATTTTGCGAATTATCAAAACAAATGGCTGTGTTGAATGATGTAGCTGAAATATCTATAAGACTCATCCAAAAGTACAACAAAGCCTTGACAAAAGATGAGGAACAGAAGCATTTTATTCTTCGATTGGTTGGAAACCATCATACAAATTTTCCTGCTCCACTGGTGAAAGCGTTTTTGTAAATTGAGAATACAAATAGTGACACTTTTTCTAAAAATTTTGACAACTGAAAAAAATGACAAAATGGAGCGACCTGTAAATATGATTTAACTGTATTCAAATTTTGTTTGTTCATTGTATACATCAGAAGAAATCAAATAAGCCTTGTGGATGCCCGATCACCGTTAGTTTTGTTGGACCACCCTAATATATATATATATATATATATATATATATATATATATATATATATATATATATATATATATTGCTGAAGGGAGCATCTCCTTTGCATACGCCACTGTTTTCCTGTGTAGTTTTACATAATCACGGAAGTACTAAACAATAAATCATAGAACGACTTCTCCTGAAAGAAATCATTACATCATTGGATTTTTTCTTGTCCATATTTACCTATACTACATTCTTGCGTGTATAAATCCCCATGAAAGTTTATAATAAACTCATCAGATACCTATCACAGTCTCGGTTCTGGCTGCTCCCCAAGTTTTTACCTTCTAGATACGCTACTGTCCATCACCTGTATTATTTGTAATATTTATGAACGATCTTCCTGAATAAAAAGAAAAATCCGGTAAACTGTCAATACTGATGATAGCAGGGGCGGATCCAGGGGGGGGCGATCGGGGCGATCACCCCCTCCCAGAAGAGGAAAACTTTCTTATTTTATATATATAACTAAAACCCATTCCAAAGTTTGGTGCCCTTTAAAGTAGCAGTATGACAACCGATCCCCCCCCCCCAGAAGTCTATCCTGGATCCGCCCCTGGATGATAGACTTTTGTATCAAAGCTATAAATCATTGTAAAGAAATTGCAGCTTCAATAAGATATGAGTCAAGTAATGCCAAAATAACTTCCTAGATGTAAACATTAGTAAATATGAACTCAAGATTTACAAAACACTAAGAAGATAGCTATAAATAATTTAAATTAATATACGATTCGAATTTTACATTTGAAACCCAAATTGACATCATAATAAGTAGTATGAACAGAAATCTTTGAATCATTCTAAGAATTAGTAGAGAATTTGGTAAAATAGCTACAATGCAGAATTGTATAAGATCTACTTAGTTTCCTCCAAAACTGAATATGTGAGACGAAAAATAAATGTTTTCTTATCTCATCTTGTCTCTGATCCCGAAAAGCTTCTTCGCCACTCATTTCATCTCGTCTCGGATCCCTAAGAGCTTTTTCGCCACGTGTAGTTTCGTAAATCTATGTACAAAGTTTGTGTCCTGATTTTCCCCTTAATTCCATCGAGAAGTTATCAGAATTTTTCCGCGCAACGAAAAGTCCACGAAAGATGTGATAGAACATTTAAACCACATTTATTATTGAAATATATTGTGTAATGACTGTGTTTATTTAAACGTTGATAAATGTCTTTCATTATATTCGAAGACTAACTTTATTAATTTACAGTTTTACACTATGAATCATGTAATGGTACAATACGAATCAAAAAACCTGCAACATGAAAGTTTAAGTTCATTGTGAAACTACGCCTAACAACATAGGCAACCAACCTAACGTCTTTGTGGCACTCATCACGCCAGGATAACCTTCGGCTTCGTCCCCCTGCACACTTCGTTTGGAGCAAGAAATGCATAGACCACGTGACTACAAACCACAAATTTCTCACAAGATGGAGTAATAGATTGAGGCTCTTCTCATTTCTCTTCTCATTTTACATCCTCAGTTTTAAAGAGAGAGAAAGAGAAAAAGGTCAACGTGATAAAAACTAAATAAAGAGGAATATGCGAAATATAAAGGAAAAGAACACATACGCATATATTGACAAATGACACATGCACTTCAAAGAAGACCACCACAAATTTTGTTATGAACCATATATAATAACTGTGAGAATCAGCAAACCACAAATACATAATTACACACAGTAAGTGTTATATAACACATATTTATTTAAACAAATAAAAATGCTCGCAGAAAGCTGAAAATTTCTTTAAAATCTCAACCATAACTGAAAGAAGAGATTACTTCTCTATTGTTTTTCTTCGTAGCATCCATCTACATGGAGAAATGAGAAAGAGAGAACATCTTAAGAGATTCGCACTATACAACATCGGAAACTGCTAAATGGAAAAAATTACAGTCTTTGGATGGGATTCGAACGCAGAACCGTAGCATTAGAAATCCCACGCTCTACCGATGTAGCTAATCTGACACTAATACCCTGTTCCTCCATAATTACCTATGAAAGATGGAATGGAGTCTGAAGAAAACAGCGTCTAACATGTCCATGACAGACCGCCTATAACCTATGTCTAATTGGTACTTTAAAAAAACTAGCTATACACGTGCATAGAAAAGTAAAATCAAATGAGTAGTTAGTACACATCACTTTGTCTGTCTCACTCTATCTCTGACTACAGAAATCGAGGAAGAAGAAAAAATATAGAGGTGAGAACACAGGAAGAACAAGTAAAAATAAAAGTTGCAGAAAACTGAATATCAAGGAGAGAGAGAGAGAGAGACATAGAGACGGAGAAAAATAGAAGGAACGAACCAAATGATTTAATATACATCCGAAAAGAAGGTTCACAACTGTGCTATACATTTAATGTATTGAATACTCTGTTTCTTCTAAATTGCTTGCTAGATGACAAATATTAATTCGTAAAAACGTAACAAATGCCCGCGTTGTCTTGTTTTCTTACTGTTTCAGTAATAGTAGAAAATGTGGTTTATGCAACATAATAAATTACTAATTTTCCCACAACAACCATGTAGTTGTTGTTGATGATTTTGAGTTTAACGTCCGTTCTGCAGCGAGACTATATGAGACGTGGACCTACTTATTAACTTGAAATCCGAAGCATATGAGCTGCTGCCGGGAATCAAAGCAACCATGTAGTGTTGGTAAGAAATTTCTAAGCAAAAGAAAAAAACTGATCAGCAAAATACATAAAACAATAGTCGTGCAAACCAGGCCCGTAGCCAGCCCAAAAACGTAGGTGGGGCCCGGCGAAATTAGGGGGGCCCGATTCAATCATATGATAGTTCATCACCATATTATAGTTCTTTTGCAAGCCTACTGTAAAACCTTTAGGGGGCCAGCAAAAATTTAGGGGGGGCGGCCCCCTAGACCCCCCTGGATACGGGCCTGGTGCAAACTATTACTTGAAGAGAATTTATTGTAAAATCAATACATCCATGTTTCGGTATATAGTCGTAAAGTGATTAGAAAACTTAATATTAAACAGTCGATCACATCGTTTTACTTATTTGAATTCAATGTCGTATAGGTTCAGTTTTAGCTCTAGATTTCAGCGTTCTCACTTCGATTCTTAACTTATTGGAAATATGCATTAATCGAAATTATTAAAGTATACGAAATTTAACTAGCTAAAAGAAGAGAATAACATAAAAATCCGGATTAAACTATTACAATAAACATGTGTATTTTGTTTAGGGTTTGCAAGTCATAGCTTATAGGAATTATAGAAAAAACGTTCGTTGTGAAAGCACAAGAAAAAAAAAACAACAAACAAACAGAGAATAGACACAAATCTCAGGTGGGTATGAACACGAGGTGGGTATATCTTAATTCTCTAGTACGTTTTGATAAATATTGTCTAGAGTATTTGCACTTTACTTGTTTCTGTTTTGTTGTTTGTCATATAATGTATACGAGTCGCGAATAATAGAATAGAACTGTTTTAGACGAGTTTGAACAAATTTCCCGGACGAGTTATAATCTTATATGTATCTAAATTGCACAAATAAATCAGATTAAATCTTTAAGGTGCTTCGGGAGTTTTGATGGAGGTAAACTGTTGCATAGTTACGAGTTTGTGTTTATGCTCACCACTGGATGGAAGTTATGTTCTTGAAAGATAGTAACTTATACTATATTCTAATGTGTTGGATTTAAAAAAATTGGAAAATATTTTGTTACTAACAGTGAGTGAATATTTTTGCGTGTACCATCAGTTGATTACAGGCACATCTACTTCTTCTGCGCATGCCTTTCATAATACGACGTCATGTATAGCAATATTGTGCATTATCCTATAATTAAAGACGTTCTAGCACTTTTTCTTTGGTCTGTAAGAATGGCGCAATATTATCATTCTGTACGTGAGAGTGTTATCGCTCTTATTGAACATGCAGGATTGAGTGTTCCTGAAGAAGGCACTCGATTACGCGTGTATCGTGCAACAGCGTTCAGGTGGTGGAAAAAATATGAGGAAACTGGAAGTCTAACTCGAAAATCTGGAAGTGACCGGCCATGAGTGTCTTCACTGACACAAGACCAACGATTAGTTGATAAATGCTGTCGACAGCATTTCATGTGTGCCCGACAACTGCAGCAGTCTACCGCCTTTCCAGGTGATGTAACTACAGTCTGACAGCGACTTCAGGCCGCAGGCTTAAGGTCCTTCCAGGCTGCTGTTAAGGAGAGATTGACAGAAGATCACAAACTCGATAGACTGGCGTTTGCAGAGCTAAATATTGCTCGTCACTGGGACACTGTTGTCTTTACAGATGAGAAAATATTTTCCACTGGAAACTTTGGGCCGACAAGTGTGTATCGCCCATCTGTAAGACGGTTTGATCCACAATATATGTCCCGGTCAGCGCGAATGGGTTATGTGACGATTCACTGTTGGGGGTGGATATGCAAGGCTGCAGGTGGAGGTGGTATTAATCGAATTACAGGCCGACTTAATGGTAAAAAATATGTTGATCTTCTCGACTTTATGCTCCCTGAAATAAAAGCACATGTTGGTGACGACATACTCCAGCTACAACAGGACCATAGTTCCGTGCATGATTCAGCTGTGGTTCAATCATGGATCCAGAGGCAACCTGATCTCGAGCTAGTCGAATGGGTACCTTGAGGAGCTGATTTGAATCCCATTGAAAACATGTGGGCTGCTGTTGAAAGAATACTTCGTGAACGTTGGTCGGACAATCCACCGTGAACAGCTGAAACTTTACGGGAGCAAGTTGAAGAAGCTTGGGGACTTTGTTGCACTCCACGTTTCATCGCTAGCCTTGTTAATTCAATGGGTCGGCGATTAGAAGCCGTAAGGGAAGTCAATGGCGAATATACCCGATATTAAATATAATACCCTATACACCCTTCCCAGCCCTTTTCAGGGCTACTTAATTGCAACCAAATATATGAATATGTACTCGTACTTTCCAGGTCCACGTCTCATATAGTCTCGCTGCAGAATGGACGTTAAACTCAAAATCATCAACAACAACTACATGGTTGTTGTGGGAAAATTAGTAATTTATTATGTTGCATAAACCACATTTTTTACTATTACTGAAACAGTAAGAAAACAAGACAACGCGGGCATTTGTTACGTTTTTACAAATTAATATTTGTCATCTAGCAAGCAATTTAGAAGAAACAGAGTATTCAATACATTAAATGTATAGCACAGTTGTGAACCTTCTTTTCGGATGTATATTAAATCATTTGGTTCGTTCCTTCTATTTTTCTCCGTCTCTATGTCTCTCTCTCTCTCTCTCCTTGATATTCAGTTTTCTGCAACTTTTATTTTTACTTGTTCTTCCTGTGTTCTCACCTCTATATTTTTTCTTCTTCCTCGATTTCTGTAGTCAGAGATAGAGTGAGACAGACAAAGTGATGTGTACTAACTACTCATTTGATTTTACTTTTCTATGCACGTGTATAGCTAGTTTTTTTAAAGTACCAATTAGACATAGGTTATAGGCGGTCTGTCATGGACATGTTAGACGCTGTTTTCTTCAGACTCCATTCCATCTTTCATAGGTAATTATGGAGGAACAGGGTATTAGTGTCAGATTAGCTACATCGGTAGAGCGTGGGATTTCTAATGCTACGGTTCTGCGTTCGAATCCCATCCAAAGACTGTAATTTTTTCCATTTAGCAGTTTCCGATGTTGTATAGTGCGAATCTCTTAAGATGTTCTCTCTTTCTCATTTCTCCATGTAGATGGATGCTACGAAGAAAAACAATAGAGAAGTAATCTCTTCTTTCAGTTATGGTTGAGATTTTAAAGAAATTTTCAGCTTTCTGCGAGCATTTTTATTTGTTTAAATAAATATGTGTTATATAACACTTACTGTGTGTAATTATGTATTTGTGGTTTGCTGATTCTCACAGTTATTATATATGGTTCATAACAAAATTTGTGGTGGTCTTCTTTGAAGTGCATGTGTCATTTGTCAATATATGCGTATGTGTTCTTTTCCTTTATATTTCGCATATTCCTCTTTATTTAGTTTTTATCACGTTGACCTTTTTCTCTTTCTCTCTCTTTAAAACTGAGGATGTAAAATGAGAAGAGAAATGAGAAGAGCCTCAATCTATTACTCCATCTTGTGAGAAATTTGTGGTTTGTAGTCACGTGGTCTATGCATTTCTTGCTCCAAACGAAGTGTGCAGGGGGACGAAGCCGAAGGTTATCCTGGCGTGATGAGTGCCACAAAGACGTTAGGTTGGTTGCCTATGTTGTTAGGCGTAGTTTCACAATGAACTTAAACTTTCATGTTGCAGGTTTTTTGATTCGTATTGTACAATACAGAGTAAAAAATGGTTGTGTTAATTCAACACAAATTTGCACAGGGCAGTGGTTCCAGCGTGACTACCACTATCCGGCGTTAATTCTACACAGCCCCCGCGATGTTGGCGTTTAACGCAAGGTGTGTGTTACGTTTTTAACACACAATCGGTATTGAGCGGGTTAAATTCGAATCTGTGTTAGTGTTTTCGGTGTTGATTCGACACCATATCAGGGTAGGAAGTGTGGGAAAAGTGTTGAGTGTTACTTGTGGCGCTGTTGCACCAATACGAAGAAAGTAACAGAGTGTGTAGTGTGTTAATTATTTTGTGTTAATATTACACCATGTAAAGTATCAATATAACACAGTCCCTGTGTTATTTCAACATCATTTCCTTATTATTTCAACACAAAATCTGTGTCAGAATTCAAGGTCAAAGCCGTATAAGTAACACCGTTTTGGTATTACTTCAACACTCCCTGTGTTAAAATTCAAGGTCATACCACGAGATTAACACCGTTTTTGGTGTTAGTTCGACTCCAGTTCTGTGTTAGTACGACACCTATTTCCGTGTTGAAATAACTCCGTGTGTGGTGTTGATGGAACCACTATTCTGTGTAGGAAAAGCTTGTGGCGTGCATGATTACGATTACCGAAGATTCTACTTTTAAAATAAGAATAGTAAACTACAGAACACTTCATTTAGAAAATCTTCATAGACTTTTTGTCGACCTCCCCAACATTTATTGTGAAGTATTTCTTGATGGTTCGAAACACAACCTTCACCAATATCTTGTTCAAGAGTGATAGGAAACTCTTAAAGCGACAGAACTTTCTTGGTTACCTTTATATATCTCACAGGACATAATATGTTTCGTATAGAGAATATTGTGTTTTTTCATATAGATACATAGCGTCTATATTAAACTTTAAGTTTTAATATCTCAAGTTCCGGAAGTCGGAATGTCAAAATTCCTTCAGATTCGTGTTCCTCGTGGTCTAGTTTACAAAATATATAAAAATCAGGTGGGGTCCAGTTTGCTTCCGTGGTCACTTTATATTCGAATATCTCAAGTTCAGAAATTCGAAATGTCAAAATTCCTTCAGATTCGTGTTCCTTGTGGTCTAATTTACAAAATATATAAAAATCAGGTGGGGTCCAGTTTGCTTCCGTGGTCACTTTATATTCGAATATCTCAAGTTCAGAAATTCGAAATGTCGAAATTCCTTCAGATTCGTGTTCCTTGTGGTCTAATTTACAAAATATATAAAAATCAGGTGGGGTCCAGTTTGCTTCCCTGCAGCCTACTTTTCAAACGAAACTGAATTTTCCAGAGGGTACGTTTTGCTTCAAACTGAGTTCTGTCCTGGCTAACAAACTGAAATTTGCTTCTATAAGAGTCTTTAAAGTGATACTTGAAATTGTCGTTCGGCATTCTTGTAGCTTATGAAGGGATGAATAATTCAAGTATTTTCTATGTTTGTCACAACATCTACAAACGAATATTCATTCGTATAGAACCTCCAATGCATTACATTAAAAACACATGAACTGCACAAAGAAAACCATTGTGCATTAGAGCAGATCTCTTATTAGCAAATGGCCCTGCACATGCGCAATGTTCAGATAGCCCACAGCCTGAGCCTAAGCGCGAGCCCAAATTTAACTCAATCGCGATTGAGATTGTCAGAGGTATACGTTGAATATACCAACACTTTATCAAGTAAGTCGTCTTAGATTTTTCTCCAATCCCAAAAAGCGGGTAGTTTTTCGTGATTAAGATTTTTTAAGCGGGGTACGAATATAGAACCTGAAAATCGGATGGCACCCGCTAAAATCGGGTAATATGGCAACACTCAGCTAAACAGAAAATAAGGTATATCCCTATTTAAGATCACTACATATGCAACTCTTGAAATTCAATTTCAAATCTCATCCACTTAGACTGAAATCTTTTATATTATTATTACTCTTTCCCTTTGTTTTTAAAAATAGCACTGCCACTCTTTCTTTTGTTAACAAAAAAGCACCACCTCCCTTTCCTAAAAAAAATAAAAAAGAAAAAAGAAAAGAAAAGAAACGTAAAGAAAGAAAGAAAATCTAGATCGCAATACACAATTTTATTGTTGATTTGTTGCCACTCCGATAAATGTGAATGTTGTGGTTTTGCATGTGTTGACTATCGCAAGTCCCAGATACCTGCAATAGTTTATACGTGAAGGAAACACCGATTATGTTTTGTTTTGTATCTGTTTACTTCCCAATAACGATAGCCGTGCCTCTTTGCGAGAAACTGCAACTTATTTTTTTTTTTTTTTTTTTTATTTTGCCAATTGTAAAAGTATACTCAACAAGAATTTCCCTACACTTAAAGACATTTTAAGAAAAGTACCTTCTTTCCCCTCTGCAAATTTTGAGCATTTTTTCCCTACGCCGAGGGAAATTTCTCTCCATCTGGCAACTGTGAGCCGAAGTGGGGAAAGATTCTTTGCTCTTTTCTCGTTGTTACTTGATATTATTAGTGCTGTCGAATTTTTTTAACATTTGCGGTTTTAGGTTTTTGAGAAAACTAGCTTTCTGAAAACCGAAAACCGCAAATGCGGTTTTCGAAACCGAAACCGAAAAAGCCAAAACCGATTTCGACAGCACTAGTAGTCACGTTGGAATCACTGCCCTGTGTTAAATTTGAGTTGAATTAGCACAACCATTTTTTACTGTGTAAGAAGTCAAGAGTCAAATAATTATCATAACCACCACATGAATGTCAAAATAGTTGCAGACCGGATTATCATTAAGACTCTTCTCTTTACACTTCCACCGTCCATGTTCACCAAAATATTTGCAAAAGTCTACAGTTTTCATTATTATTATTATTATTATTATTATTATTATTATTATTATTATTATTATTATTATTATTATTATTATTATTATTATGCTTCCTCAGTACAATGTTATAGCATAATCAGGGATATAATGGGGGGTATACGGGAGTATACGGCGTATACCCACCTAAAATTTCTATAGTTCAGCGTATACTCACCTTAAATTTACGAAAGAATTGGGGGTGCGTACACGCCAAGTAGTCTTGTGTATACGCTATACTTTTAAAAATGATCAAGCGTATACCTACCATTAATTCTATCGTTACATCACTGAGCATAATATCATCTGCATAGATAGTAAATAACATTAAAATAACATTATCATTTGCGCTGAATAGCATATTATCGTCAGCGTATAGAATGGATTACTGACTAAATAGCTAAATATTTTATTCGGTCTTAGATGTCGGAGCTGAATTCTTGCACTTAATGAGGAACTAAATCCTGAAAGAGACAGGTAAAAACTAATATCTGTCCATTTTAAATAAAATATTCTCCTTACGAAGATGTTTATTATAGCCAATGTATTATTGTACACCTTAAATTCATTTTTATCGCTTAATATTTGCAAAATTATACTCTAACGACTGAATAATTGTTGAAGTTAGCTTCTATGCTGTTGTATGTAAGAGGATACATTAGCATATACAGTGTATATATCTTCTCACAATCAACATGTAAGGTATAAGGATGTGCCTACGTAGTTTATGACCGTACCGCAAAAATTTCATGAGTTAGTATAGCAAGTGGTTTCTCTGTAAGTTGTGTAATCTCTTTTGTTTGTCAGTCATGACGAGCGGCGTACTTTTCTAACCATGTAAAGTACACGTATATCTTCTCTTGTCATGAGTGAAATATGTTACTCACCATCTTTTGCTAAGATACTACGTTAAGGAGAGGGTTTATTGGTTTTATATTGTAAAAAGAGCTCTCTGTTTCAGCTTCCTGTGAAGCTGGAATACATAAACTCTACATAAATAGATCCATCACACCAACATGAATGATTTTCTCGTATAGAAATTTATTTACTGCAGGAATCTTGCGACCCTTCAAAATGCGCATCCTTGTTTAAAAATCGAAAGATTGCTTAGTTAAAAAAAAAATACATTTTTTAAAAAATATATTGCATTGATTATAGACTTGTATGATATTGAAAGCAAATCCAAACTTTTTTTTCAGATTTAAAGGTATCCGTAATGTTATTGTTGATTGCAGTCAAATTTAGATTAACAGATATAGACGTATTATCTTTCTGTAATACTACTGAGTAAGGCTATATAAATCCACTCACTTGCGGAGCTACCACCCACGCGGGAGTATCAAATCTAGTTAAGTTTTAGGCTATTTGAGAAAGCGTTACCCCCTGTAGCGAACGCGGCCAAAGTGGCTATTCAGTAATTTTACTTTCAGCAGATGTGTAAATCATACTGTGAGCCAGTCAGGGTTTCCAGGTCTTTTTGCCAGGTCCAGGTGTGTAATAGCAGAGTTCCAATACTCTGCACAAACCATCTTCCAAGCACCTGTTTCTTGCTGCAATCCCTTTGCCTGGCAACACGTCTTTCCGTTTTTTCCCCCTTCCTTTTGAAGTCTTTTAAACAGCAGGCGGTCTGTTGATCCGACCCGCACCAAATACGCTCGAGCTAACGTTTTCTCAGCGATTTTATTGCTTTCGCGTTTATGATTAGCCATCTACATTTAAATACCTGGCCATGGTCAGTGTATTCCAAGAGTACGCATGAGCAATAAATACGCTTTGTGATGGCCTCAAATAGCCGGGTACTAAATGCTTACAGGGGTAATGCTTTCTCAAATAGCCTAAGACTTATATAGCTGAAGTTTGGGTTTTGTGGCCACAAAAATGTAAGAAAAATGTTATTGATTCGCCAAAGAGGTAGTTGTCCGTACTAAATTAAATTGTAAGATTAAGGACGTCTAGGGAGATTCGTCTAGAACTTCTCATATACAGTATACCGTTACAACTGAACTGGTGTTTCTGTTTTCTTTTATTTTTTCTTTTTTATCTATTAGCCTACCTGGCATAGGACCTTTCGACGGAGAATGCAAATCAATTTTAATATTCTGCTTCTCATGTAGTTTTAAAATATTTGAAACTATTAGGAGTGCCCATGAGAAAAATAATATTTATGCAAAATCTTTAAAAGTAAAGAAATGCGTGAAATATATAATGACCAGTAATGCCTTCTGCCGATTCTCGGGCCAGTTGACATGCCCGATTGTCGCACGAGAAAGGTAAGGTTAATTCAAAAATACTAAGATGTGAAAGATATGCGACCTTGAGACAGGAAAGACGGTTGGGTTGCCTATCTCACATCCATTCGGCTTATTATTTCTAACTTTTGCGTAAATTTAAATCCCCTATGCCCCCTCGAGTCGAAAATCGAAAAGATAGTTTCTATATTACTAGATCTGGTGAAAACCTGTGTACATAGTTTGATGGCTCTAACTTGTAAGTGACTCTTTTCTATGCGAAAATCTGATTATATATACATCATACAAGCAGGCACACAGACACATACAAACACACACACACACACACAAACGCACACACACACAACGTGTATTGAGAGCCTTGTCTGGATTACTGTATTTCACCAACGCCTTCATTACTATACGTACAGTTTCCTACTTCCCTCCCTACTTTTCCTTCTACCATGCATTGTATCGTGTCCTTTCAAATACACTTTTATGCAAATAGTTTTCCCTGTGTTTTTAATTAAGTGCAGATCTTTTCTTTAATATTCCCATTCAGTAGATTTCTTTTTTCTTCTAAAAAAGTTATTTTTCGATTTCCTTAATACCAACATTCGATTAAGTCCCTTAGTTGTCTTTAGTCATTTATTTGAAATGATCAGGTATATATATATATTTATATAAAAGTTCTGAGTGAGTTGGTGAGTGACTCACTGACTGATCAACGCCTAAGTCAAACCGCTTAAGTTAGAAACTTAAAATTCGGACAGGGCATAGGATTTGTGATGTAAAGCCCTTAGGGAAAAGTTTTGGAAATTTGACGGGAAAAGGGAGGAAGAGGGGTGGTAAATATTATCTTAAAATGCCCATATCTTTAAATCTCTAAAGCTTAAAGGAATGAAATTTTGAATTTCTTTCTCATTTAAAATAATTAGACAAATCTTTCAGTGTTTATATATATATATATATATATATATATATATATATATATATATATAACCAAGAAGGGAAGAAAATGGGATAAGAAGGAAAAACGAGTAGGAATTACAATTATTAAATTATTATAGTTAGATGTTCGGAACCTCTCAAGATTAGAGATATAAAATTCGGTATTTAGACTTCCCATTTAAAATAATTAGACATGCATTTTACCATTTTTTAAAATATTTGTTCTAGAAAGGTGGGAAAAAGTGGAAAAAAGGGTGGCAGTTGCAATTCTTATAATAAGATGGGTGTATCTTGAAATCCTTCAAGATTAGAGACATATTAGGGATATGAAACTTGGTATATAAACTCCATATTCAAAGCAAGTAGACATATGGCACAGTATTTCCGGAAATTCTGCCACATTGCTTCTCGAGACTGCTTTTGACGAGAGAAAATAGGCAAATTTTATTTTTTCTCCATACATAAAAGTTACTTGGAGCTAATCAAAGGAAAAGGGAACGTATAAATGATTTGAATTTTTTTTTTTAACACAACACTCGAGTCGACATGGGTTGTTGTCATTTTACTTTCGTTGAAATTCGCATTTTAAGGGAGGATGTGTTTTAAATTTTTCGCAAAGCATAATGCCAAGAACGGAAGCAAAGACTGTAGGCAAAGCAAATTCAGGGATATAGGGGTTGTTTTTAATATGGACTAAACAAGTTTCTTGTAATACGATTTTTTAAATTTTTTTTTATTTATTTAATATACAACACAACAGGCTTAATACCCAATTACAGTGTTGTGTACATACAGCAAACGTTACATATATAAATTTCTTAACTATTACTACAGAAAATTTCTTGTTTCACATATGATCTGAACCTGTTTTGTGAAAGACTAAATACATCCACTTTATCAAGCTTATTTACAATATCATTGTATAATTTACACAGCCTCCACATAGGGAATTTATATAATATATTGCTCCTGGCTTTTGCACAATAAAATGTCCCTGTATTTTCTACTCTGGTTTTGCAAGTGGGAATCCGTAATGATATTTTCGAGACCAACTCCATACAGTCAATCTTATTGTTTAATAACTTGTATAAGAATAACAAGTCCAACATCCATCTTCTTTTTTCTAGAGTTTCAAAATTAAAGTTGTTTACTAGATCATTGTAGGAAAAATATTTGGGATAATAATTAGTTTTTTTGTATGTAAGCATTTTCAAGAATTTTGTTTGGATGTTTTCTATTTCTTGAGAGTATTTTTTATTATTGGGGGTCCATATTGTAGAACAATATTCTAATTTTGATCTAACATATGTAAAATAAAGTGTTGTAAACGTTGTCTCACTGGAGAAATCTTGCCCTATTCTGTAAATTAAACCTAAGTTTCTATATGCGCTGTTTGTTATCATATCTATGTGTTGATTAAAATTTAGTTCAGGATCAAAAATAACGCCTAAATCTTTGACAGTACTTGGTTTAGACAATTTAGTTTTTTTCAGTGTATAGTCAAAAGTGATAGGATTTCTTTTTCTCGTAAAAGACAGAGATTTACACTTGGATACATTTATTACTAATTTGTTGTCATCGCACCATGTTTGGACTCGCTGTAGGTCTTGTTGTAGTTGTGTGCAGTCTTCAGTTGAATTAATTCTAGAATATAATTTGAGATCATCAGCGAATAGGAGAATCTCAGAGTTTTCAATAAAAAGTGGAATTTCATTAATAAGTAGGAGAAATAGCAGAGGACCCAGATGAGATCCTTGAGGAACCCCAGACAGAGTAACAAACTTTTCGGTGACATGCCCCTTGTATAGAATAGATTGTTTCCGGTTACATAAATACGATACAATATATTCTATTGCCGACTTTGAAAAGTTTAGGCTTGTTAATTTCGCCATTAGAACATCATGATCCACGACATCGAATGCCTTACTGAAATCGGTATAAATAACGTCTACCTGGCCGCCTTTGTCTAACTCCGTTGCTATAAAATTTGTTACAACTGCTAGGTTTGTTGCAGTAGACCTATTGTGTAAGAAACCATGTTGATGTATAGATATAATTGGCTTAACGTGATTCAGAATTCGTGTATATAAAATACTCTCAAGAATTTTGGCAAAAGGAGATAATATAGCTATAGGTCTAAAGTTTTGTATTTCGCTTTTATTTCCAGACTTTGGCACTGGACACACTAAACTTTCTTTCCATAAGTCTGGAAAAGTGCCTGTTCTTATGGACATATTGAATATAGTATGGAGCGGATGCTTGAATATATCAATACAGCCTTTGACAACATACGGAGGAATACCATCCGGTCCACATGACGCTTTTGGTTTGAGTGCCTTTATAGCCACTTCAATTTCTCGCAGTTGAATTTCACCAAGTTGAAAGTTGTCCAATAGGCTAATGCATTCCGTCTTGTTAGATATAAAACTGTCTACGTCATATTTTGCTGATACATTGTTATAAACAGATTGAAAGTAATGCGCGAAGGCCTGAGCAATCTCACTGTCCTTATTTAGTTCTTTCCCATTGTAAGTAAAGGAGGCTGATGACATATGCTTGGTTTTGCTTTTGACAAAACTCCAAAGTTGGCCCGGATCATTATGAATAGAAAGTTCAGATTCTAGAATGAATGTTTTATACGCAATTGATATGTCGGTCTTTATCTGTTTACGTAACTCATGAAATTTTTCACGATGATATAGGCTTGCAGTTATTCCACTTTTCCATTTTTTATGATGATATGATTTGGATTTTATTTTTCTAATTATACTATAAGTGAACCAGCTCGGATAATTTCCATTAACATGTTTCTTACGGGGAATACACATACTAAATACATTATTAATCATGTTGTAAAAGTTGGATAGCACATTATTGATATCATTCATTTGCGAAAGACAGGCCCAGTTTATTTTGTGCAGTTCCACGTATAATTTTTTGAAATCAGCCTTCTTAAAGTTGAAACCAGATACTTTAGTTTCTCTGTTTTCTTTCTTTGTAACGTTTAATGGGATAGAGACACTTATTGCGGGATGGTGTCTGTCTTCCTTAGTAACAAGAGGACAGTCTCTTTCAACGAGAACCTTATCAATATTTGATAATACCAAATCTAAAGTTCGGCCGTTACTATTACGAATATTATTAAATGACGCTAAATCATATAAGGACATAAAGTTATATAATTTTTTACAATTTGTTGTTGATAAGAAATCAAAAGCACAACCTGTTATTTCAGGAATATTGAAATCCCCTATGCAGAGAATGTTGCTACCTATTGGGCAATTAGTCTCAATAAATTGATAGAATTGTTCATATATTACTAAACTTGATTCAGGAGGAATGTATACTGCACATATGAATAATTTAAAACCGTGAATTACAAGTTTGACAAGAACACATTCAAAATACAAGTCATACGAATTAACAAGATATATATTATGATTATAGTGTGTTGCTATTATTACACCCCCTCCCTTACATTGATTAAACAGTTCGAGATTTCTATCCTGGCGGAAGACTTTGTATCTATTGTCAAAGAACTCTGTATCGAAATGATTTTCGGTTAAGAAACTTTCAGTGATTATAATAACATCATAATTATTTGAGAGTACATTTGTATAAAATTCTTGAGCTTTGGAACGCAAACCAAAAGTATTTTCATAAAACACCGAAAACATACATATTTGCTTCAGAGACTTAACTTAAATTGAATTTAAAAGTAATATAAAAATATACTTTAAATTTTGTATTAGGCCTATAGTACATATGTCAGCACAAAGTTAAAAAATAAAATAAAATGAATGGTAAAGAACCCCAAAAATGTCAGCACTTGGATGAATTCAAAATAAATTTATCAGATAACTCGCATACAGACAAACAATTATATCCAAAATTGAAGTCCTATTTCAATCCATATCTTAATTATAAAATATCGTCTTTAAAAACCCACAATAAAATCGGTGACATTCTAATTTTTTTTATAAATTGTTACACAACAAACTTGACAGCCTAAGACCTGTTAATGAAATTAAAATTAACGACCTATCATCGAACACAAGAAATATATATATATTTTTCCTAGTGCAAGAAAGCGAGAATCTTCAATGTCCTCCAATAAGGAGAATTTGTTCTTCTTTCAGAATCGTTGTGAAACAAATAGACTCTTAGACTACTGTATTTAAGATAGGATGGGGATTCAAGAACTAAGTTATTATGTAAATGTTTGTAATGACTTAGGACCGTAATATGCCTTTCAGTATAAATAGACCCTACTAAGCCCAGTGAAAAGGATAACGCGAAGATTCTATTTCGTCCGGTAGATGTCAACTGTTGGAAAATGTTTACTGCCATCTAGCGGCGAGACAATTATACATCTTTGTTTCAATATAGGGAATGGGATATGCATGGTCACCATTAAAGTCACCGTTGCCCGTCAAGATGGTTGAAATAATCGCTCTAGCTGTTTATAGCATAATAATAATAATAATAATAATAATAATAATAATCAAAACTTTACATTCCCTCAAGAGTTATATTATGTGGAGTAACATATGAATGTTTGAACTAACTAATATCACAATCTTATGAGGCCCACTTGTATGACCTAATAAATAAATTCACAGTGAATAATGTAAGAAATCTTTTGATTTTTACTTCCGCTGTGTTTTAAAGATCTGACTCTGAATTCCTTTTATATTTACATTTTCAGTTATCTCATGACCGAAATGAAAATCTTACCTTTGTACAAGACCTCCATTATCTTCTTTAATTTTATTTCTAATTTATTCAATTAAGAGGTGATACGTTACTTGTTTTTTCCTCCTCATTAAGATCTCGGAGCCACTAGTCTTTCTCGCGGACTATCAAATTTCAATCCTTTTTGCCCTTTGTGCTATCTCAACACACAAAAACCTAAATTGTAAATGCGTTTTGTTCTGTTTTTTCATTTTTTTAAGAACTTTTTTCTATAGTATAATTAGGAAGATTCTGCATTTAAAGAAAGAAAAATCGAAAGAAAAACATTCTAGTAGGTACCCGCTTGACTATATCGACTAAAGCAACATCTCTGTTCTTATCTTAGAAACATGTCTCATCAGCCATGACCTTCCTTAATGTAACAAGAAATGGGTAACCACACATTTGATAATCAAGATGACAAGAAAGTCAAAGAAAAAGAAAACTTTAAAGGAAAGAGATAAATACGGTAAAATATGCAGAAGAAGATTCCGAGAACAAGCTTAGGACAATAGTAAATAGTAATGCAAATTAACTTTTTTTTTGGGGGGGGAGAGAGGGGTAGAAAAGAAAGAATGTGACATGTAAGTTTGTATCAACTAGTTTTTGTTTCATTTCGTCTGCCTAAACCCTTCTTCCCCTTTTTATTTATTTAATTCTTTTTTTATTGTATTTTTCTTTCTGAAGCCCCATGGCAAGGCTCAAGACAGATAGACGCACTATGGTTGGTGATGATCTGAGGGACGACTGCAGAAAAAAAAAAAAAAAAAAAAAGATGGGAATAACATTTACGACTGCACGTTATACCTGTTTAATTGGCACATAATTTTATGCTTGGTGTTTGAGCAGAAAGCGATATAAGAGCCTAGAGAAAGACCACCCGCAACCATTCAGTAGTTATCACAGGTAACAAGGATTATAAGCAGTTGTCGGTTTCTTTAATGTCTGTTAATTTAGATTTTCCGTTCTTTTTTTATTATTATTCTTTTGCCCTAGCTTCATAATCCTTACGCAAACTAACATGGAAATGTGATTACAGAATGCTTAGAAGTCGGCCGAAAGTGACCATTGATAAGATGAAAATTATTGTAGTGTAGCATGTTGTCATGATCATATAAAACTATTTTATATCTAATTTGACCATGGCCGTGTCCAGTTGCACCAATTCGTCTCGACTTCCCCTACAGGTCGTGGTTGTTCATAAGTGTGATAAATACCAGCGTTCATAAATACACAATAAAGGATGTTGTGTTCCACGATGCATCTTGATTCTGTATAGCTCAATAACCATGTACAGATAAATTAAGGGGCCAGACTACTAAAAATTTTTCAAAGGCTAACAATTTTTCTTTTGCCAGATTTTCGTAAATGAAAAGAGATGATGAAATGTAACTTACCTCAATAATAAATAATAATGTTATTCTGCACCCGAAAATACGAATCGGAAGAAATTTTAGTGTTGCCACCTAGCAATTACAGTGTGACCAGAATTTGAATTACCCAAAAATCTAGGTTATGGCAGCGACTAGAAAAATGAACTCAACGGCGACTGATGACTTATCATGCTGTCCGTTCTTATGCTTATCATGCTTCCTTGTTAACTACTTTTTAAATAATATTTGTATTTATTTTCTAATAAAGAGTACAAAATAAATAATTTTTAATAAACAGTTGAATTAAAATACAAATATTATTTAAAAAGTAATTAACAAGGAACACAGGCAGCATGATAAGTCATCAATTGCCGTTGAGTTAATTTTTCCAGTCGCTGCCATAACCTAGATTTTTGGGTAATTCAAATTCTGGTCACACTGTAATTTCTATGGATGGCAACACTGAAAATTCTTCCAATTCGTATTTTAGGGTGTAGAATAACATTATCTATTACTGAGGTAAGTTACATTTCATTATCTCTTTTCACTTACGAAAAACTGACAAAAGAAAAATTGTTAGCTTTGAAAAATATTTAGTAGTCTGCCCCTTTAAATTCTTCAGTAGTCAGCCATACTCCAATAGTAGGGCATTTAGCACTTAAAAATATATTAAGTAAGCAAATTGTGTCTTCTCAAAGGAATTTAAAAAAAATCTGAAACCACTGCCGGATCCAGAAGGATCATATGGAGGGGACAAATCGCTGTCTGGACTATCATTATATGTATATACACGCAAACTAAAAGGTGAGAGAACACTGATCCCTAAATTCGAGCGCTTAGCACATGAAGGTGATAGCAACTACCGTGTATAGGATACTTGAATGATAGAGAAAGGTCATATGCATATTAGTTTAAAATATTGCTATGACGTCAACTGTCCACCATTAGCATGGAACTCTATTCAACTAGTAGGGGAACATGTGGTCTATATCGTAACTGAACTTAAAAGAAGTAAGGTGGCCCTTTGGGGGGAGGGTTCTCTCCCACCCTTCATGGATCCGCCACTGTCTAAAACAGTGTTTCTGTGGTCAGCTTCAGGAGTTCTGCACTAATGGCAGACGGATTAGTTTTCGGATATGAGAATTGCCACGTACGTGTATGAAGTACATGTTATGTTTTGTTTTTGAAAAATTATTGAATAGTTTATTACTTTTATCTGTAATAAATTGCTTTATATTCAATGTATGAATGTGTAATGGGATACTGAAAATACTGTTTTAAATGTGCAAAGTAAAACGGTGGCCAACAACTGGATTTTTATTTGTAATGTCACACTATAGCTCCTCGAACTCTCATTCCTCTTAATTACGCTCTATGAAGACATAATAAAGTTAAAGGACTGAATACTGGTGCACTTATCGTATACAGAGTGTTTTAAAAAATATCCTCTGTGAAAGTTCTGGCTCCATGACACTACATAAACACAGAATAAAGTCATAATTACATAATTCTTGCATGTTCAATCTTAATTTTCAACTTGTTCCTTTACTCTAGCTCTTAATGTCCAGTTTACTACAAAAATAATCTAAACCAGAAAGGAAATGGCTGCCTACTGCCATAGTGGCCCCGTCTGGGTACCTTAAGGTACGTAGTCTAATACCTTGGAGCAGAACACTAAGGCATTCGCCACCCTCCCCCCCCCCACACGCAAATGAACCCATGGTTTTCCAAGTCACAACCACTGAACAATTTTTACTTTTTCAATAAATAACCATTGGCGAAGCGTAATCCCACAAGTAGGGTAGGTCCGATAAACTAATATTTCCATTTAGCTCCACTACAAATGTTTTGAAGTGCAGTTCATATTTTCTTCTGTCGGGAATTTGCAGGGGGTAATAGGGGAATTTTCTCCTTAATTGCTGTTTTCATTTCCCACAAATTTCAAAATGGAGGGAGAGGAAAAGGAAGTACATTCTTACTGTTAGCTGTCAAATTTCTTGGATGGATGTGGGATTTTCGATTTCTGTCTTTCGGCATCTGTAGCAAAGTTAGCCCGTCACGTTTGAGGGATGACGTCTCTCGGCGAGCACACTATCCGGGGAAAGGGAAGGAAGAAAGCGTCCTGGGACCTGTAGGTTAGGTACCACCCCGACATTTGCCTGGCATGAATGAGAAAAATCCAGAAAAACATCATTTTACATTTTTTCGACCGAGTGCCCCCATCGGGAATCGAACCCGGGACTGCTCGCACCGAAGGAGACAGCGTTAGCGACTGCACATTTCTTGGATAACCGTTTGTTACTTGCAAATCACGTTTTAAAATAAGTACAATACTGTATTTAATTAATGCATCACGTGGTAATGACTTCACTAGAAATGTTAATGCTCAGAAGGAACTTCGTGGCTTCAGGGCTTAAACACTCACCGAAATGTTATCACACTTTTTTTAAAAATCGTTTTACGTAAATATATTGCAGAATTTTCACATTTCCAGGAATAAAGTTAGCAAAGCCCCTCTCGAAACAAGCGAAGTCCACCGAAACAAAATCGTAAATACCTCACTGATTCTATGAAATGGAAAACTGAACTAAAATTACACACAAATATTATTATTTTATCCTGTACGGTAGAGAACAACTCCTGAGAATATATACTTAAATTAAGCAAGTTATCACTAATAGAAACACATAATTGTACACAGAAACTTCTTACTCTATGTTAAAGAAATCATTTAATAACATATTACCATTGAAAGATGCCTTCAACACTAAAACTAAACTCCCAGAGGCGAGCCTTTGCACCGTCCCAAGAATGCGTGCAATCCCCAGCAATAATAGCTTCGCTCCCTGAGCAGCATAGCCCGTAAGCCCGTTTAGAAAGCTGGTGAGGCTCAGACGGAAGGGTCTCCAAGTGTTTCCAACCTACTATTTTTTTACCGAAAGAACCGAAATGTTGAAGTATTGATTTTTTTCTAAGAAATCAAACATGAAGAAAATATAGGGTAGAAAACAGAGTAGGCCCGGGCTCAGAGCCTCATAGTACGCTTCGCCACTGTAAATAACATGCACTGTTGCTGTCAAATATAACTCCACATCTGGCTAACTCATCACTGCATCTTTTAATATAAGGAACACAGTCGATTATTTCAGGAAAATTTTCATAACTTACAAACATCTGGAAAATCTGAATGCCAAGCCTATGTGAATGTTAATGCTGCAATTATGATCAATCATCATGCTCCTGAAAATAGTATAAATCGAAACGATGGAAATTTCAGATGTTAAATTTATAAGTATTATATGTTTCCAAACTTTAAAAAAAAAGATAAAGGAAAAATGAAATTTTGAGTTTTACGTCCCACGGTTATGCCAGTTAGGCTAAAGGAGACGGTGATGATGAGTAATGAATGAAATGGTGGAATGAAGAAAGTGGGAGGAAACGGGAGAACCCCGAGAAAACCCACGCACACGGTGTTTGTCCACCACAAAGTTCACTTGGCGGGAGCAGGGTTTGAACCCGAGACCCCTAGCACCAGAGGTGAGCGCTCTACCACTGAGCCACCGCGGCCCCCAAAAGACAAAGGAATTGGTCGCCGGATTCTAATGGTCATGCCGTATAGATTGTTTGATTGATTGATCAGAGTTTAACATGTTCCTATGCAATAACAAGGCTATACGACAAGGATCCTACAGCTTCATATGTTATTTCTTAATACCTTCAACGGGAATTAATCCTATGCCTACAGATTGAGTTTTTTTTTGTTTTGTTTTGTTTTGTTTTTTGCCTTTTATGCATTACAATGAGTATGTATGCCTATGCAATTATGCATTACAGTGTTATGAAGAAGGAAACCTGCTGTTAACATGGGTTCAAAATCATGACAAGGACTTGAATCCAGTGTAGTTGGTGGGTGTATAAAATATCATACAAGATCAACCATTACAATATAGTCCTTCTCCAGCGTTAGACACTTGAAGATAAAGAGACACAATTGTGCCCTTGTAACGCTGGGGTTCCTGTATTGGAAGCCAAGTTTTGTAATGATAATGCTATTGTCTCGGGCGCTAAGTTTTGCAACGATTGAAAATTACTAATAATTAAAGGAAAGTTTCTGCTCGGGCTGCCAAATAGAATTACTGCGTGATATTACGAATAAGCAGATCTTACGTATTCGGGCGACGATGAATATGAAACGTATTGTTTTCGGAATTCGATTCCTTATCTCTAATTTGCATATTTAATCTGAACTAGAATGAATAATTAAGGCACTCACGGATGAGCCTAATATGCATCAGAAAAAAATGAATACCTGACCTTGTACTTGAAAAGTGAATGGTACAGATGAGCGACAACTCATCTGCCTATTACACAAATGAAATTAAAAAAAAATGAACGAGAGTTTGGAAAATTGAAGTTGACTCCACGGGGCTCGAACTTCAGTTCTCCAAGATAAAAAATACAGTTTTGCTAAGATGGTTTTGAATAAAAAAAATTGATATGTACAACGAAAGATGACCTAATGTCTAATCGATCCTGTTTTCCCCGTAACGATGTCTCCAAGGCGCTAGGAAAACAGGTGCGTAGTTAATAGTTAAGTGATTTAAACATGCGGAGCAAAAATCTCACAAGCTGCAAAGCTGAAAGAAAGATTTTTCGCTAATGGCTTGTTCAGTTGGCTAGACTGACTATCACCTTGTCACCGAAGTGTGTGGAGTTAGCAAAAGTAGTTTAAAAGCAACAAACAAGGAAAGTTTAATTTAAAGTTAAAAAAATGAGTTAATTTAGATAAAAAAAATTCTGATGGTCAATGTAACCGTGCTTCAACTTTTTCTGTTCAGGGTAATTTGAAATAACTTCTAGGTATGCTAATATCAGTTAAAGAAATAGGCATATCTTTGAAATGATAACCACATAAATGCTTTGGTTCTAACGTCAAATAGACTTTTAATAAATTTAACGAGAAATAAGGTGATATCTACAAAAATCAACAAGAAAGTTAATTTGGATTTACAGAAAAAAAATGAATTAATTGACTTTACTGAAAATGAATCAGACTTTTGACTGTTTTGACCAAATAATATGATTTCTCTTAACACATTCTTCACTTACAACATAATATTCAAGTTATTTAATCTTGACTGTAAAATTTAGCAACAATCTATTTCTACTCAACTAAACTGACAATATTCGATTCTTTATAATTACCATGACGTAGTTATACAAACAAAAATTTCTATTAAACTGAATATTAATTAACAAAATGATTTATTGTTCTCCCCCTAGACATAAACGACTATTAAGTAATTCGCCCACAGTTATTACCTCTTTTTATTAATAAAGGAAATGGAAATAAGTTTAAGAATTGAATTGCGGAATGAAAGAATTTATGGTTTAGGTTGCTTGCAAGACTTACTGGAGAAATAGTTTAGAAGCAATAGTATGCTTTTGAGAAAATTTAGTGCACTGTTTCTAATGAACTCTACTGAGTCTTTAATATTAAAAGATTTGCATAAACAAAACATAGCTTTGTACACATACTATATCAGTTGGAAAATAAATTCACAATGAAAATCGTTACACAACACTAATTATACAAATATTCCATATTCAAATACGCTACACAGAAATATATATATAGTACTACCATTATTATAGTTTGGCCAATTGATCAAAATAATTATATTGTCGACACTTTTTGATTTTCTCACTGATTCCTTATTTTGCGAATACACGTTTCTCCATAGCTATGGACCCTATCTGCGTTCGTTGCTCAGATAGGTACCTCCGAAGGGATTTACTCGAGTATCTTAAGTTGTTTACCTTATTTATGAGACTCTAACGATATTACAGGATAAGAATTTACACTTATTTGTCTGAAACTTACTCAACATAGCACGTCTTTGGAAGCTTTATATTGATCGTTTCTTTTAAGAATGAGTATAATAAAAATTGACAAGTTACAATAAAATGGTATTAAGCCTGTTTACCTCTCTGACACATGTTTCCCTAACAACCTATACAAATGTTAAAATTTGAAAAACTAGACTTTGACGCTAAATCATAGTTTACTCAAAGCAGAAATTACATTACATTCACACATCTTAAACGCGATTTATGTTTAAAAGAGAAATAATCCATACTTGATATAAATAAATATTGGATTGCATATAAATGATTATAATGACGGCTTCAAGGATCTAAATATTGACACATGACGATTACAAATAAATGCATGATTGAAGATCAAATCAATGTATACAAATTTCACTAGTAAAATAATCAAAAATTTTATGGTACTTATTCAAGAATGAAATTAATAGTTCCTATATCCGTGAATTAATTTTGGAAATGCAACCAAGGCATTAGGCTATTTGTTTACTTCTTTTAAAAAGAAAGAAAAAAATGCTCTAAATGTTTACGGACAGTTCCGTATGAATAAACAATGTCCCGAAGTTTCTAGGAAAAGGTGAGTATGGAGATCACGAATCACGGAAATATTGGCCACAGTCCTTCTTCAATAAAGAAAATAACAGAATACTTTGTCCTACCTTAATAAGTCCTTCCGCTTATATTTCCACACTTCAGAAGAAAACTGCACTGTACTTAACTGACCGTCACAATGCTTCTTAATGTCCCTTCTCAGACCCCGCTGTCTTCTGGATTCAACTCCCGGAGAAGAGGTCCTCGTTTGTCTGAAGCGTCTGGGTCTTCCAGTGGCAAGGCATCTGTCTCGAGTACCGGGGCTCGAACTCGTGTCTCTGTCCCTTTCAATCTCCATGTTGGAATGCAACGATGCGTCACTTATCAAATCCATCTGCACTTAAATTTCACTCGCACAGTTTATATATCCGCCATCCATCGCACTACTTTTCCTCTCTTTCCACTTAATGCAGGAAGTCAACGTATATAGATCGATCACAGACTCACTTCAAAATCACAAATTACGTAGCGTCACCGTAAGATGATTAGAATAATATCTATGTGTTAATGTTTTAAATATTTACATAAGTAATTTTGTAATGACTATGTTGCTGTGGATAACGCGTGGTCTGAGTAGCTGGCTGCTAGAGGGTCTTTAGCTAGCCATTCTTATGAATATAATCACTTAAGTATATATAGATATATATATAAGTTGACGTATCCTTATGAGTCGCGTGTTGGTGACGTTTTCACGGTGAAGAGTCGATTTAGAGTAACCTCTCTTCCGTGTAGGCGTTCTCCCAGCTTTCTTTCTTTTCTTTTTCTTTCTTTTCTTTCTTTTTTTTTTAAAATATACGCTTCATTCTTCTCTTTGTGAATTTTGAATTTCGGATTCTGATTCGCCGCTTGAAGTTCGTGACACCATTTCCCAAAAATCGGTTGATAGCTTGGTTTTGGGTTCCTAGCGTCTGTTCTGGGCTAGTACGTGATGTTAAAGAGTTTCATAAGCACTTGCGAAGATTGTAGATAAAAAATTTTGGTTCCTGTGTGTCTGTGACGTGATATTTGCGATATCGAGGTACTTAGGTAGTGCGACAATATGGCTGGAGTAACAATAGCGATTTCATTACCATCGACTGGCGAGGTAGAAAGGTGGGTGGTCTATTAGTGCGGTTGACGTCTTATGTTTTTTTTTTTTCTGAAAAGCAGAGAAACTTCTTTACCTGGGACAAATAAAAGAGCTTCGCTTGGCTGCTAAATGAAACAAAATAAAATTTTCCTTGACTTTTTAAAATAAATTGAATTTATATATAAATATGTTTTAATTTGAATATATGAACAATTAATTGAGTGTGTGAGCGTAATTGTCACACCCTCAAGAAAATTATAAGAATATCCAGTGCGCCTCCATTTGGCGTCGAACCTAGTATCACACGTTATCAAGGGATCACACGTATATTACTAATTATAGATGATAATATGGAGTTTGTAGGATTAACAAGGGGGTACCGTGTAGAAAAAGAATAGAGACCCTCTACAATAAAAGTCATATATTTTCTATTATCTACAAAACAACTGTGAAATTAGTTTGTAATCAAAAATGGAAAAATTATACTTCATTAGAAATAATATTTATAGTATTCTGTGGGATATTGCTATGAAAGGACAACTCATGTTTCTTTGAACTACACGTATATGTTAAAAGTTAAACCCTACTTCACTTATCGATTTCCCTCAACCTATACTAAGCGTGCTGAGCTCCAATATTGCAAAATTTCGGATTACTTTTCTGGATAAATTTCAAAAGAAAAAGGAAATTCAAAGTAGTAAGAGAACTATGTGGTTGGTAGTGTGGTTCTATAATCCAGCTCTCTTGGAGCCAAAATAGTGTGGTGAGAAACGACCTAAACTGTGAGCGCTTATTTGATATGATAATCTATGAACCTGACACGTGTACGGATGTAAGCACCAGTCATGGTTTGGGGTCCACATTAATAGTAGGTCCCGTTCTTCGTAAAATCAATGCATTAGAGGGAGAGAGAGAGAGAGAAACATAATACAGCTAAAAGTAGTAAGAATTCTAACTGAAATTAATTCTTATTGGATTCAGTTTATCTGTTCTGAGATCACCCCTAACAAACAGAACGTTACTGCTTTAGTTAATTAAACTACTTTAGCAATACAGAAAACTCAAAAAGGTGATATATTGCAATAAATTCTCATAATTTGTATGTACTCATATTCTATTTAAATAAAAGAAAGCTTTCTTCCTTAGCCCTGTGGTTAGCTGGTGTGTCTTTTTAGTGCACGAGGTTCAGAGTTCAATTCCCGGTGGGAGAGCATCGAACGCACTACTTTGCTTCATATTCCACTTTTGAATTGTAGATGTATTCTACAGCCTCGCCACCGAAAAAAAAATCGTAAATACAAATCAATTGGATAAAAGAAGCATTTTGTCAAAGGATAAATTAAAATTCATATTACTATACATATGCATCCTTACTAAAATGTATGAAAGGTCGTGTGTATAGTATGTGTCTCTGTCTGTCTGTGTATGTGGTTTGTCATTGGATTTTAACACAAAGAGGAGCTACCTAGAGCTACCAAATAGGTCTAATCGCTTACACAAATATATCTTCACCAGATCGAATCGCATACAAAGTCGTTTTTTAAATTTTCGATTCGAAGGGGGATTTGGGAGTAGTCACACGTTTTGGAGGTTCAACAAGTATAGAGTATTCAGAAAGCTCTAAAATTAGACAGCCCACACTACTCTACTGCGTTGTAGTCTGCAGACTGTTCACTGTTCAGTACATGCAAAAAAAAAAAAAAAAAAAAAAAAAAAAAACACTTCTGCAAGTAGAAACATGTTTTTAAAAAATCTTGATTGCATATGATAAAGTAAAGAAGGGTCATGTATCTTGACATGAACACAATAAATTCGCAAATTCTCTTTGTTCTACAGGTAGTTATCGATAGTTATCATTGCATGGTAATTCCTTTAAGAAGCAAGGAGAAAAGAGATTTTTAATGAGCTTTTAAATGAATATTTTGACGTGAGAATAACTTTGAAATTTCACACCCTCAAACAAGCAAATTATAGACCACTTTTTTCTTATCTTCTTCATATCCATACGTTAATTGGATAATCAAACGCAATTATGTAGTTTACTTCATGCACAAACGCCATTTATTGTATTACATGGACGATTAGAGGAAGGATATTTTGTACAGTTTTTTTTTAAAAAAAACACAAAGTATTTCCTTATTCGATTTCCATGGCTTACTTCTTTTTTAAGTCACGTTATGAGGTGTAAATGATAAGGTAATTACAGAACAAAAATGCAAGTGAATTTTAATAGTAAGCGTATTGATTAGGCGTATTTGTATTAGAAATACTTTCATTGGTCAAACAAAAAAAATGTAGTTGCTTCTTGATCAAGGTCAGATAATTTTGCGGTAGTTAACCGTATAGCCTTATTATAATTTACAACTGTTAATTGGGCCTGCAATTAGCTCATAATTATAAGCTTCAAACCTTGCCATTTCTTTTTCTTTTTCTTGACACTTTTCAAACTCGAAGGTATACATTGGAAGATCAAGTTCTAATTGTAAAAATCGTACTTGAAACCTGTTTTTTTCATTACCGAAAAGTTCATTTCGAAATAGTATTTCCGCACTTTTGAGGGGCGTACGATGAAAGATTTATTACTTAGTACTCTAATTGAAATGCAAGATGTGTCTGTTTCTAGTTTCAACTATTTTTAGATTTATTTATTTATTTCATATTTATTGTCTTTGTTAATGACGCACAATATTTCGCGACATAGTGAGACTTACCTTACAGCTTTAGTGATAAGAATGATTGCCCTTGATATCGGATACCAAAGTTCGATTCCCTACTCCGAATAGTGTGATCTAAAATGGAAGCTTTGCTCTTGAGAGATGGAAATTCTAACGTTAAGTCTTCTAACTTTCTTTAAATGAATTTATGGTATTCCTAATACTTCACTTACGTTTTCTAAGTATCTATAGTTATTTATTTATTTATTTATTTATTTATTTACAAGTAGTATTTGAGTCACTGATATAGAAATCAATCAACAACAGGTACACTCTGCTGGTTAACAGTGGGCATATTTTTAATATATCTATAATAGTAGTAATGGCGATACCTGGGCGAAATTTTGTGCCCCTGGGTCTCTGGTCCAGAGGTGCATAGGACAACCCCCTCTAAAGTTGGTGGTACATTGGCCCAGTCATTAAATTTTAGAAATTGCCAATTAAAAAAAATGATATAATAGTATAAGCCCCTAATAAATACCACTATAAATTAGGGTGGTCCAAGGTACCCTTGCCAAAATTAAGGGGGTAGGCCAAGGTATCTCTGCCAAAATTTAGAGGGATAGTCCTATGCACCCCTGGCCAATGGACCCTGGTTCCCTGGTTCAAGCGACCCTGGTTCCTAGACCAGGGACCCAGAGTACATTTCGCTCCAGGTATGGCCATTACTACTATAACCCAGATAGCAGAAACAGCTTGTCACAAGCATGATATAAGCTTGTCGTGACAAGGATATAAGGTTGTTCCAAGCTTGTTATGACAATTCTGTAAGCGTATATCAATGTTGTTTCAAGCGACGAAGTTGACAGGCGACAAGCATATTTTAGGCCTATACTGTAAGATTGTTTCAAGCTTGTCAGCTCAAGCTTATTTCAAACTTGTTACATAAAGCATCCTACAGGCTTGATCTCAAGTCTATTTCAAACTTGGTACTTAATGCTTGCTACAGGCTTGTTACCTCAAGTCTATTTCAAACTTGGTACATAATGCTTGCTACAGGCTTGTCACCTCAAGCTTATTTCAAGCTTTCCATTTCATGCTTGATATGTCTCGTTTATTGCAAGCTTCTCAGTAAAGCTTGATACAAATTTATTTCTGCACGTGAGAAAATGATTCAACTGGTTGGCGTCATGTATATGTTTGATGTGAAGGTTAGTATAATGTTCAATGTGTAAGTTACATAAATGATGGTGTGTATTCTTTTGCCATTTGAGGGTGTTTGGATATTGCCACCACTTTATTGGCATTCTTTTAAATATATAGGTCTATAAGGGAAACCATACCATACTTACTATTAATAGTACACATAGTAGTAAGCTATGGTTTCTGCAAGATTTTTAAATAAACGCCAAACGCTGTTGGTCCTCGTAGCCGAGCATGCTGGCACGACATGCTAGTAATGAGCATCGTCTTTGGCGTGGGTTCAAACCCGGCTTAAAAAAAGTTTTTTTTTTTACTTTTAAAACTTTTTATAACATTTCTTTCGTTAAAATAAGATTGAAAATAATACTCAAAAATGATTTAACGATTATTTTTTTAAATTTTCATAACACTTTTTTCATAAAATAAGTTTGCAGTTTTACTATACAGATCCATAGTAAAAGTAGTAGTAGTAGTAATAGTAATAGTAGTAGTAGTAGTAGGAACGGGTTAGAAGTCCCGCAGGGGTTGGTTGGGTTCTGTTCTTGGCATTAAATAGGCAAATTAAAGACTTGCCCAAATTTTTCTGTACACTTTAAATGACCAACTTAGAACAACTGGCTAGAGTAGGGCGCGAAAATAATACAGGGTAGCGCGCGAATACTAAAACTTTTGGGATCGGCAAAAATGCATGACGCAAGGACAACTCGTAACACCCATGATCATTTGCGTAACTAGAATATTTTGCTAAAAGCATCTTACCTCTTGTCCAATGGTATTCTAGGGGGACAACAATGTTTTATGACAAGGGGTCTGCTTCCTGGCAACCTTTAATTTTACCTATACCCATACTGTTAGTGGAGGTAATGTGATAGTCATTATAATGGCAGATGGCTATTGACAAACCAGTCTAATGACATATCTAGCAATATTAAGGTTAATGGACTAGAGTCTGTCCTTGAACAGCACAATTAAGGCATAGATATAGACTAGATTCAGGGTTTAAAATGGATATGGTGTAGTTTGAAAAGTTACTTCATAAAGGTGCAAGTTGAGGAGGAATAAATACACAAAATGTCCTGTTTTGACTTCTTAAAGAGTAGTGTGTTAGTGGTTTCACCTGTTCTTCTCCATAACCTCAAACGCATAGCATGTAACAGGCCACTACATAATTAAGTATAATGCTTCTCTCATAAAGCATTTACTCTTATCTTACCTTTAATAATAAAATAAATTGTCTTAATCCTCTTCTTCTCCTACAACCGAAGGTTTTAGCTGAAATCTAAGTTTTATCTATCAAACTAAGGTGGTAGGTTTTTGCTCTGAGACATATATATATAATATATAACACTTGTAGAATTGATATCAATTTATTTTTAGAATAAAAGTGCAAATATACATATGTACATATAATCAAAATTCTGTCATCGAAGTTCTTCAGCCTTAACTAATTAACCTTTGTATCTTTTGATTAGAAAAATATCTTAATCGATGCCCACAGATTCCCAAATTTACTCTACTCGGAACCCCGCTGTCCGCCACTTCGAACAAGCTTCGACCGATGTCCTACTACTATCAAGAAAGCCTGACTACAACTTTCCATCAGTAAAAAAAATAGATTAACCTTTCATCTATGACACCCACTTGTGAACATAGAAGGTTAACTTCCTTAAAGAGAACACCATCACTTTGGTCTCCTCTGGCCTAAATAAAAAAATATCTAATACTTCAATATATTAGCCATTTGAATCTCAGAACTCAGTTAAATCAACGCTTCTGTATAGACCATCACTCAGGCCTTCCCTACATGAATTTATTTCAACATATTCTACGGCCATCACTTAGGCCCAGAGAAAATTACTTCTCTCTGCAACTATCATCACTTAGATAGTTCCCTACATAAATTTATTTCAACATATTCTACGGCCATCACTTAGGCCCAGAGAAAATTACTTCTCTCTGCAACTATCATCACTTAGATAGTTCCCTACCAGAAGACAGAATTTCAAAAGGACATCACTTAGCCCTCCTGACCATCTTCTAAAAAATTACGACTGAGGGTCTTCTTTTATATGGTCGGTGGACGCGTTACTTTCTCTTTTTTTATTAGGTTTATATTTTCGCTAACGAAAAAGAACAGCTTGGGTAGGCAAACCCTCCGAGATTCTAGTAATTCCATTCTAAAATTTTCAGCCACCAAATATTTAAAAGCTAAAGGAAAAAAGTACGTTAGAAAGAAAAAAAAATAAGCACAAACTATGAACACAATTCTATACACAAGTTATCCTCTACAATTATATATGTATATATATATATATGTGTGTCTGGCCAGACCTAATAGATTATTAATATATAGTCTTACTAATTAAACATATAAATATGTATAAAATATATTTAATCTTTTTACCTTATTACAGCAAACCAGTAAGGGCGAAGATACGTCCTTACAAGTGGATGTAATTGCGAAAGACATATACTTTCTATTTATTTTCTCAGTTAATATTCCAACTAATGGTTTTAGTAGATTTCTAGCAATATCAACTTACTAGAGAGAATAGAGTGGACACGGACTATATTCTTGGGGCGCTTAACTAATTGCAGAATGCAGCTTTTCTCTCTATTACCTTTTGTAGCGATCAACGTTTAAACCGGAAATGGTTGATTTTCTACTACTTCCGGTTAGAATATTACCTCCTTCAATAAACTCGATTCCTAATTTTCGTCCCTCTACATCACAACCAAAATTGGTAAGAGATTCATCCAGTACTCCAGGTACACATATACATATACATACGTACAAACAAGGTAAATACGATATAGAGATGTTTTGGTTAATGAATTACACGTCTTAAAAATGAAGAATGATCTGCAAAGTCAAAATGGTGTTTTAGTGCGAGGCAGATGCATCCAAATAGGTAAGGAAACGATGGTAAATAAAACCATTTTGCTTAAACTGAACATTATGAGAGAGTTAAGTTGAACTTGGTTGTATTTGGAAGTTTTATCTGTTTGTTACGATGCATTTTAGATACAGTATTTTCATTAAAGAGATTGAATTATTTCTGGATTATTTAAATAAAATATTCGCACTTTACACAAGGAAATTCTTCCAGACTATCCCTGAACCCGTCCCTAAACTACACATTCAGGGTTTAGCAAGCTGTTGCCATCTGACAGAATAACTGACTTACCCCAAGATTGCTTAATGCCAAATCTTTCGAGTTTAATACACTTATGCTCTACATTTTAACTTTTTTTCCCCCTCTAATTCGGTTTTCATTTTCACGTACTGCTTCGTCAAATTCTTGAAACGTGACTTTTGAGTTGTACACTCATAATTCAGCATGAAACAAATTAGGCTTTTGATCATAAATTGTGTTTAGACTCAAATTAACAGGCGTGGCTCTAGCTAATATTTCAAATCACATATTGAGTATTAACGTTTAATTACACGTCGTATTGAACGTGGTAAGAATTCCTAAGTTAAAAAGAAAAGAAAAAAAAACTTTTCCGTTTTTGTTAATACACACATACATTGCATTTCTTTTCACATTCTCGCTTTGTAATTTTGTACAAGTCTCAGTTTACGTTGATTTATATTGTTTCGTTTATTTTTTTTTTTTAAATTGCAAACTCAAAGGTTCAATAACAAGTACATAAAAGAGTACTCAGTACATGAAAGAGTACAAGTACATGAAAGTGTCAGTTGCACTTTCTCTAAGCATTATGCAACTTAACCTCACACCACACCATGCTTTCACTAAAACTCAAATTCAACTCAAAGCCTTAGATCAATTGTCGCCAACAACCTATACTGAAATTGCCTCAAACTCAATTTCAATTAAAAGTCAAGTCTTCAATTTCACTCAACTTACTGACGTTTCAAATACCCTTACAATCTCGACCCTCATACAAGTGCTCATGTAGATTGAGGGAAATTTCCCGAAATCAAATAAATTTTATAGCAAAATTTAGCAAATAGGGAATTTTTAAGGTAAATAGATACTGAAATCTAGGAGCGGAATGCTTGATTGCGTTGCACACCGAATTTGATGGCCCATTTTCTTTCTATTCTACAAAGAAGAATCGATAAAGCCTGAATTCTCGTCAGTATCCTTTAAAGTCTTCCTTCTTTTGATATCTCGGCAAATGATCCCCCCTCTGTTTTATTGTATCCATTCTAAACGTGTTCATCTGAAGAGGAGACAAAAGTAGTTATTTTTCTAACTTACTGACAGGCATTTACTTAGAAGTATCGTTAAATTTCCTACTTTCACCAACAGCGGAATCGAGAGAAAACATATAAGTACTATTTATGTTTTATTGCATTGCCATATGTACGAAATAACTATTACGTATCATGTTACCAGGGTCAGGTACCTGCACAACAGGTAGTCCGAAAAAATACTACTTGTCCTATTTGCCAAGTTCCATTGAATTAGAATTAGTAGATATATTTGAACCAAGGACAATTTTTATAGCTAAAATGACTTAGAGGGAAGAGAGGAAGAGCGACAGAGAACTAATTCCTTTACGTTTAATTCTTTCGATCGTGTAACGATATTCTTAAAATTTAGTGCTTCGTCTTTGCAAGATCAAAAGCCATTTAGTTAGGACTAGTATTATTTAAAAAAAAAATGTGATTTTTTTTTTTCAATATAACACATGATATATTTTCACTATTTTAAATTTTGATTTCTTTTTAAAGTACAATAACTTCATTGCTTCTTTCATATTAACGAGTAGCGAAAATACAATTTGAAGGTTCTTTGGACAAGTAGAAATGTATTGTATCCTAACGATATCATTTACAGTACTTTTTATCATTACATACTATTAGAGTCAACAGTTGAATCCGTGCTCTTGGAATTCCTTGGCTACTTCTCCAACAGTGTGATATAAATTTGCTGCAACAGTTCTTTCAGGGCATCATTTATCCAGCTCCAGTTTCTGTCCGTCCAAGAGACAAAAGATCCCAAGAAATATCTGACGAATTACTATCAATTTTGGTCAAGGTGTAGAGCAACGTTTCCCAACCGGTGTGCCGCCAATGGTCCGCCGGTGTGCCGCGAGGAAATCGAAATAAAATTATTAATTCATGGCAATTAAATTGCAAAACATAGCGGAAAAAGTATATTTGTATTTCATATTACTATGGACCTCTACTATGAATCTACAATTTTAATTTTCATACTCGGTTACATCTCTGTACATTTTTAATATTGAAAAGTGTATTTATTATTATTGTTATGACCAGTATTGCTTCTTTATTGTTGCAGACTGTTTCGTAATATCAGTCAATCTTTTCGACAAAGCAAACATACATACAAATTATCTACATTTGTGTTTTAAAGGTAAAAGAGATTTGTTTGTTCGTTCGTTATTTAGTGATCTTCCTTCTTAGTGAAAGATTGGATACAGTTTTCGAAAAAGTTCGAAAAAGGAAATCTTGAGTAATATATCTCATTGCAGTGATTTTCTATTTTTAAATTAGAATGAAAAATAAGCATAATAGTTTACCGAAAACCAGTCATCGAGCTTTCTTCTCCGTGAGGAGATCAGTAATCACAGAAATAAATTACCATGGTATTTTATATTTACAAATATTAATAATGATAATATCTACATGAGTGTGCCGCGAGAATTCAAGTTACACCTGTAGTGTGCCGCAAGTTGAAAAAGGTTGGGAAACGCTGGTGTACAAGATCAAAAGCTAGGAATAGAATTCACTGATAAAGGTTATATTCAAACCGGAAGTGTTAGGAAAATAATTATTTATGTTTTTTTTTTTTTTTTTTTTTTTTTTTTTTAATGTTTTCTACAATAGATTAAGCATCTCAAGATTACATTTCTCCTTCATCTTTAACTTTCCACTATTCATTACAGCCTACATTTCAATATTGATCTGCATAGAGAGAAAAAAAGATAAGAAGTAATGCTTTCTTTGGGAGATCGATTTAGTGTTCTCAAAAACAAGGTACCTCTATCTTAATTCTTTATTCAAACCGGAAGAGGCAGAAACCAACAAGTTTCGGTTTTATCATTGATCGGTATAGAGTAAAGGTGCTAATATATTAGACAGCAAAAAGCTGTTTTCTGCAGTCAATTGAGCGTTCCAAGAATATATTTGGTTCCCACTCTAATCTGTCTACTAAAACTGGAAGTGGTAAAGATTTACTGTCATGATTTCAATATTAATTGAGATCATATCACGCTATACAAACCGAATTCTTTCACGTTTTGTACACGTAGCACTACTACTTGTTCATTCAATTGGTTTCATAAAGTATAGGCGGAATAGGTTAAAATTTCATTTCTGTTCTCTCTTTATTGTGTAAATCTAATCTCAGTACATCCTAAGCATCATTTTGTTTTTTTGATAGCTTTTACATTATTTCACATCTATCTGAAAATCTTATTTTAGAAATAACATCGCAACTCTTTCCCTTTAAAGTTGACTGCCATGAGCATCATATGTGGTACTCACCTTATTTCTCTGTGAGGCCATGAGCACCATATATGATGCTCATGCTTGATATCACAAATAACTAACTCAGTGGTAGATCGTTCACCTCTAGTGCTTGGAGTCCCGGGTTCGATCCCAGCCCCCGCCAAGTTAACTTTGTGGTGGACAAACACCGTCTGCGTGGGTTTTCTCGGGGTTCTCCCGTTTCCTCCCACTTTCTTCATTCCACCATTTTCATTCATTACTCATCATCACCATCTCCTTTAGCCTAACCGGCATAACCGTGGGACGTAAAACTCAAAGATTTCATTTCATTTTTACAAATAACTAACCTATCCAGGTTCTTGAGCATCATATATGATGCTCATTTTCACAAATTACTGTGAAAGACCATGAGCATCACATATGGTGCTCGGCTCCCATTGGTACGTTTTCGGGAGAAAAAAATATCGCGATAAAAATGTGATATAACTATCCATAATCGAGCCAAAGGCAAGAAAAAATGTTTGGCCTCCTGGGACCAGTACCCTCAAACCACCTTGGCAGTCAACCTGTAGTGTGTTTTTCCTTTATTTTATTTATTTTTTTTTTCACAACTCTGCTTAAGACTTGTCTTCGGGTAAAATGTTTAGTGTCAAATTCGAAAACACTCGCTTCGAGCGGAGAGGAAGTAGATCTAACAATATTCTTGAAACGAGTGAATCTTTCCATCTTTATGTGCGAGAGATCAATTTATTTTGAAGAAAATTATTAACTGGTGATTTTGCAAAATTTCATTTTATGTTTCATAATAACACCTTTTGATTTTATGGCCCTTCAAAATGTTTCTGCTTCAACAGCTGGTGGCAAATTGTCCGTTCTTACGAACTTCAGTGGCAATTTGTTCTTTCGAACTTTACTGGCATATCCTATGGTGGCAAATATTTCTAGATCCATTTGAAAAAGAGCGTGGAGTGAGAAAGGTTTCTAGAACCTGGGGGCACAGTGACACAGTGATAGAGCGTTTACCTCTGGTTCATGGGGTCACTGATTCGATCCCCGGCCAAGTAAGTTTGTGGTGGACAACATCGTGTCCATGTGTTTTCTTGCGGTAGTCCCATTTAATTTCAGCTTCTCATTCCAGCAATTCTTCCATGATTATTCATTTGCTTTAATCATCCGTCTTCCTTAGCCTAAAGGACATAATCGTACGACGTTAAACTGAAATATTTAGGTCTAAACTGTGGCACCTCTAATAATAATTATAGACAGGTTAATACTACCATCCTTCCTGATATCTTCCGGTTATTCCACTCCAGGCTTCCATTTTACTTTACAGCGGTACATTAGTTCACCCTGAGAGGCAAAAGAGAATTTCATCTTTCTCCGTCGCGATCAGAATTATTCTTCTTTCGTTTGTTTGTTTGTTTTTTTTTCTAAGTTTCTGTTACTTCTTACTGCACATGATACGTCTCTCGCTCTCTCGTTCCAGATCTTTTGAATTTTCCAAATTTTGAATGAATACAGAGCTACACTCCATTCTAGTGCTGTTAAAATTCAATTAACGTATAATTCGAATAATGAGTTCTACGAATATTAATCCATAACAATGAATTAATCCATAACAATATTAATTCAGGAAAAGAAAAAAATTCTGTGCAGCTGACCCCAGCGTGTGGATTCGATGTATTTTGTTACAGCAAATTCGAATTTCGGCGATTGCCCATGTCAATTTTGTTTTATCGGCAGGGACGACAATTTTTTGTCCAAAGGAACAAAATGTACACGGTCAAATCGTCCTGGGGTTTCGAAATTTGGATTATGTGAAAAAAAAAAAAAAAAAACATCAAATCTATACCATCGGGTCCGCTGCACATACTTTTTTTTTCGTACGGCTCTTTTACGTGTATGTTCCCTATCAAAATCGCTAATGTTTTTAGCCCGTAAAAAAAAAAAAGACACGATTGATCGTCCTGAGGTCTCGAAATTTGGATTCGGCGTAATAAAATACATCAAACCCATAGTCTGGAGTTCGGTGTACAGAAATTTTACTTTTTTGTAATCATTGCGTTTTGAATTATAACAGTTTTCCTTGTTTTACGCAAGGTTGTAATTTAACTATGATTTTATGAGAACATGTGTTTGCCTGTGATTGATTAATTTTACTAAAACCTTCGAACACACATAAAAACAGTGAGGGGCGCACGCAAACAATATTTCGGGATATTCACACTTTTTTGAGCAAGATATTATGGAAATATAGAGTTTACCATATTGATACATGTTGTACAGAACAACTGAAATTATATAAACTTGGGAGCTTGAACCACCTTGACAAACTTCTGTGTACGCCACTGCATAAAAATAATAATTGAAACTTTTTGAAACAATCTGGAAATACACAGTAAAATTAAACTCATAAGCCTTTACTTATATTTTTCTTGTTATTCTTTCGCCACAACATCTTCATTTCCTTTCTTTATCCCCTTCTTCCCCATCTTCGTATCTTTAATTTATCCTTTTCTTCCCCTACTAATTCATTTCTTCTTTCGCGACTTTGGTTTAAAAGGTTGACGAATGGCCTCAAAGACAACAAAGCCATCAGTCACCTTGCTTTAGATGAAATAAAAAAAAACAAAGAAAAAACAAACGAAGTTTTCAGTTGGACGTGGACAGCATGGCTGATACAGTGTAGAAAGAAAGATAGAAAAAATACTAAAAAGATAGATTTAAGAAGAACAGAAAAAAAGTTTCAAAAAAGATAAAAGCGGAGGGTGAAGTTACATAAAATATTGTCCAATAATCAAGCATTTCTGGATTGAGAAAAACTTCTGCTTTGTGTAGAAAAGAAGTGGCTTTTTTATGTGTGTTAGAGAAAAAAAATAATTCTTCAACTCTAGAATACGAAAGAAAAGTGCTGTTTTAGTACAAACATGAAGAAAAAAAATCCAAAAAAGACACAAAGGTACGAATAACTGATTGTGGTTTTGTAGATGGAATCGTCTTTGTTCGAAAGTTTTTCTTTTCAAAAAATCCCTAAAAAACTGTTTAAAAAAATCAACGAAAGAAGCCGTAAATAAGGACAAAGACTACTACTAGGAGAATTCAATATGGGTGAAACATTGGTACTGTCAATTCGTCTTGTACTGGTACCTCGAAAACACATTTATTACTTTTTTTCCCTTCGAAAAAAAAAAAGTTATTTTACGCTTTACTGCCGTCAAGACTAACCAAAAACTTTCAAAACGTTTCAAAAAAGAACGGCTCAGGAAAAAAAAAATCATCATCCTTCAAACTCTTCGTTTTCTTGAGTTTTTTCTTCGCCTTCCCCTTGTGTATGTGCAGATAAAAATCTCAAATCCTTCCACCACCAGAGACTGTTTTTTTAAAGAGAAGCTTTTTGACCAATTAGCCTTGTTGAAGACTGAACTTCCTTTTAAGTGGCCTCGATTAGGCATGGCACACGGCTTTTCTCGTACTACTGCATACGGTCTGGGATGCACGTGCTAGCTGTCAGAGCTGTCAAAAGTTTTCTTATTCTTAACTTTTTTTTTTTTTTTTTTCGAAATAATTATATATGCACAATTGGAGATGTAGTTGCATAGTTTATGAAGCATAACACGTGTCATAAATAACGAGAATACATAGATTACTTTGAGGAGTACTTAATAGAAGAAATATTAGTACTCAAGCCCAGTTTCAGTTATGAAATAAAGGTATGGCTGAAATAAAGGTTTCAGTTACACTTGTTTGTCCGTTTTTAATGGAATTGTCCCTTTTTTCAGAAAGTCGTCCGGTATCCCGTGAGAAATACAAACATGAAGCCAAATGTACTGTACATTTTTCTTTTTTTTTTTAAAAAAAAGTCCCGTTTTTGACATGTAGTATAATGTTTATGTGTTCTCAGTCTTTGTGTAAAAACCCACAATTAAGTCTTCGTTTCAAAAAAAAAAATCAAATTTTACAAAATATTTATACTTTTCGAAGAGATGGCTCCGTTGTAAACTCCATGTTTCGATTAACGATAACTTTTCGTGGATAAATAATCGAAGGTTATTTCTTTCTCACTGGCATGATCAACAACATAACGATGCCTATGCGTAGGTCGATTATCAAATTGCCCAGTTTGTCGAGTGTTCCGGTTTTTCTTCTTTTATTTTCTAAATCTAGTTATTCTAGCTTAATGTCTCTCCCAAAATGTCAGTCGCTAGAGCGATTCCTTGCGAGATAGTTCGTTAAGGAATTGGAAGACAATTGTATTCTTCACTGACAGCATCGTTCTTTGTCACCACGCCAGCTCTACGTAATTAGAGTTCAAGAAGACATCAATAAAATTACATAATTAAATTCTAGTTCATTTAAAATAAATTCCCCATGTAAATAAATGGGATAAAGTTAAGGTGGCGTACGTAGTCAACCTATTAAGAAAATACTGATGCTTCAGTATCTGAAAGGATAATATAGTTAACGATCAAGGACCGTTATGGTGTGTAGCAACTATAACTGAGTATATTAAGGCATAATTCAATGCGCAGGGTGTTGCTGAACTACACAGACAAACTATAAGAGATGATTCCTCATATCAAAATAAGAAAAAAAAATCTTATGGACCTATTGAAAAACTGAATAGCTTAAGGGGTAGTAGGGCCGTTAAAAAGTGTAAAGAAACATCGCAATACGTGTTATTTCGAACACAAGAAACCGTTAAGTGGCAGTCCATATCAGAGTAAAGTAAGTCACACACACCATCCAAAAAACAAAAATGCATATTTTGGGAAAGTTTAATCTGCAGTGGGTGCGTAAGGCATTCACAGACATATTTAGACTTAAAGTGGGTTCAAAATAAGCAAAAAGTAACCCTTGAAAGCAGTGAATACGAAATTCGTTAGCAGAAAGTCGAAAACGTTACGGATAGCCATCTTCATACTTTCTTGTGTTCGTAATTACCAGTGCCGCGATGAATTTTTTTTATTTTTATTTATTTTTTTACGGTTTAGCTCGAAATTTATGGTATGCAATTTTCCTCAAATGCTCATATCAACTTTTTTCCTCCCTTATTTTGTTGTCGGTAATCATTTTCTTACAGCTTGTCGATCTAGTTTATTAACTCCCTGTATAAGAAATTGGGAGTATTTTCATTTTGCTCTATACTGAGCCTTGATATTTGTTAATGAAGTATAAAAGCAGTTAGCTAGCACACATATCCACCACAACACATATGGTACCAAATACAAGAAAGGAGACCAGGGAAAGCAAGACTTTAACATTAACGAACTCGGGGTTCATGCACTATTGAAACAGCGTGCTTTCAGTTGCAGCTTATGACAGCTGTTATCGGCCGATCACATTTGACTTAGTAGTGCTGGTCATTTTACATCGATGAAGGTCAGGTGTTTCACCAGATGGAGTAGAAAAGGTCATAAAACCCGGAAATGTCAAGCCAACGCCAAACAATTCAACCATCACATACAGCTATATAGAGTAATAGTGAAACAATCACTCTGTATGTCAGAAGTTATGACATGTATGTTTGATAACGTATGACATACCACTTAACATTCTCTTACGAGTCCTCAACTTCTCTCTCTCTTTTTTAGCTGATTTTTTAGGTTGTTTTAATCGGTCATTTTGACATACACAGAATGTATAATATAATGGGCTTTATCTAGACTATTATATACTACAGCAAAACCTGCTAATTTGGCAGCCTCGATCCATGACCCTACTACATGGTTAAATGAAATGAGATGAAATATCTAGTTTAACGACCCACGATTAGAATAATCCCTGTAGAATAACGTTCCTACAGGATCTTTAATGAAAATGGATACTTATAAAAGTAATTAGTGGAATGATAGTGTAGAAGGACACAGGAGAACTTCCAGAAAACTCATATACATTATGTCCGTCACAAACTCACAACGTCTGGGATCGAACCAGGGACCTCCTGCTCTCAGAGGTAAGTACTGTAACATTTTTCTTTTTAAAAGTTAACTGATTAATAAAACTTTTCCACTAACTGTATTTACCTAATTACCCCACTTTGATTTATTTCACTTTTTAGCATTAACCTTAACGACAGGGACACGAGCACAGAAATATCGAGGACTGTCAAAAATCCGACCATGCTCTTTAGAGGAACTCGAACCGCCAACGGACTGCGCTCTGAAGCCTACTTCCATTTCTGAAATTTCTGGAACTTTGCCTGTGAAACTGATCATGCACACTGATACTGATACTTCATTGCTCATATATCATATATGGTATATAATAACAATATTAGATAAGCAAGTGTTAAAAAAAAAGAAAACTATCACCAAGTGAAGATCAATACTGTTTTTAAACACGTCCAAACAATTCTGCGTTAGGTCAGGGTACCGACTATTTTACCAGTCTCAGACTTGAAAAAAGTGCGAGAGAAATCAGTATTTAATCACTAACGTTCATATGTCTATATACTACTACTACTACTATAATTATAATAATAATAATTATTATTAGTAGTAGTAGTAGTAGCAATAGTAGTAGTAGTATAAGTAGTAGTAGTAGCAGTAGTAGTAATAGTTAGTAGTAGTAGTAGTAGTAGTAGTAGTAGTAGTAGTAGTAGTAGTAGTAGTAGTAGTAGTAGTTAGTAGTAGTAGTTGTTGTTGTATATTTCTAAAAATTATGGCATCTCAGTATTTTGATACTTTCAGTTGATCGCAATTGTCATTGGAGTCTTCAGATAGAGTATTTCCTTGTGGTTCCAACTGTCGCAAGACGCAATTGCGATCGACGTAAAACTGGGGGGGGGGGAGACATGATCTGAATATTTGTATACCAATGTTAGTTTCCCTGGTTGCTTCTATCTAACACTTTGTTCGACGAAAGGTTGTATAATTAAAAAATAACTACTATCTTTTTCAGTTAAAATACAGTATAATGTAGTTCCTATTTTATTCAGTAAATTGACAAGAGCAACGCAAGTAGGTACTAGTCCTTTATACTCTTAAACAACGAAGATGTAAGAAGATATTTGATTCCTTGCTCATGAACATCTTAAAATTCTGTGTGGAAAATGGTTTGATCAGATTATTTAATAACAAATTTGCAAAACAAATAAATAGAAAGGATATCATTAATCATAGTAATGAATAATGAGGCTTGTCTTGCAAGAGTTATATTGAAACGGGGGGTTAATGAACAACTTATATTTTTAATTCCATGCATGCTATTATATGTATGTTTTGCTCTTACCAGGGAACTGTACGAATGGGGCACTCGAGTTGCCGGACGAGGTGCATCACATGTGAAAGAGGATGTAAAAAGATGTCCATATGCAAAATTGTAGCGGCTGGGGTCAACATGGACGAGCGTGAGAGGCAGAAGAAGTGGGGCCTATAGTGGGACTTAATAACACAGAAATATGCAGAATCACACGTTTCGCTCCCGAATGGTGAAAGAAATGCATGTCAAATGTATAGGGAGTGGAACATGAAAAGAGGTGGTATATTGTGGGGGATATGGACATCATGGGCGCCATCTTGAAAGTAGCCATCTTGAATTTGAATTCAAAATGTTATATGAAAAGTGAGGCATGTGGTATATCAATTAAGACTGAAATTTTACCAGAAATGCATTGGTGTGAATAATTTTAAAGTTTCTTTATTGTGAGTTGAGAAATACGAACATGCAACAACGTCTGGAGGGAATATATGGACATAGGCAACATAACAAATGTTCATTTGAGTCCTGTTAAGGTACAAGTCAATTGTCCAGGAAAGAATACATGACAAAAAGATATACTGTACGCATATGACAGTGATCGTGTGGAAACCCATATTATCTAAACCATTCGCAGAATGTAGTCACTGGATGCATCTCTATAAGAAGAGTACAAAAAGTGTGTTCACATGCAATTCACTGGGAATGTTGCAGGGGATAAAGATTGCTGTCTGTGTGTCAACAATATACGTACTTGCCTAAAACACGTTTCATTTCACCGTGAGTCGTTTGAAATACAATAACATGAATCATAACATAGGCAATTACAAGAAAATATAGGCGCAAAAAGATACCGTACCAGTCTATGAAACACAGTTGATGTGGAGGGTATCGATAAGAATGTGCTGGAAGCAAAAGACATTTTCGCAGTGTGCACACCTGACGAAGCTGGGATTAGTACACTGATCTTCCTGACAATCTGCTGCTATGTCAGAATCAAAACAAAAGGTCATTGGAGTTTGGAATTTTCCCAGATGTTCTTCAAGATATCCAACTACGTAGAAGGCATGCTTAATGAAATTAATGAACCGGGAAGCACGAAATTGAAAATGAGTGAAAGCTTGGAGAAGGATGAAGTTGTCTCGATGCCAGATATGAAATCCATCAATGTTCAATGCGGCGTCAGTGATAAATCGCACATGCTGCTTGTAAGTGCGAAAGAATCCAACGTCTACAGGTTGAATAAGTTCAGTGCATTTGGGAGGTATGAGTTGTTTGTGAAGGACAACATTATCTGGAACAGTAGAATGTATCAATTGCGCATCTTTGCTACAAGACCACGAATCAACAAGCAGCAAAAGTCGATTTTCCGTCACAGTTGACCAAAATACGTCTTGGAGAAATAACTTCAGATCATTCTTGCTCATATTTGCAGTTTTTAGAGCTAATGCCTTGATATTCGAAGGAGTGTCTCGCATTTTCGCGGGGAATTTACCTGTAGGTTCAGCAGATATTAGAAATAATGGTGATAACAGTTTACCATCCATCGCTATAATCAGCATTACCATATAAGAGTGCGTAACTGCTGTCGGTGATCCAATGCTAGAATACACCCGTTTGTTGCCTTTAGTTGTCAATGTTCTGCCTGAATGCAGTTCCTTATCAAATCGATTTTGATCTATGTTAACCACTTGACCTAAATTGAGGTTTTCTTCCATGATTATAACCTTTGTTTCCTCGACAAACACGTCTGCAGTTCTCTGTAATTCTTGCTCACTTTTGGCAGATTTGGACACGGAGTGCGTAATTTTGGGTGACACAATATTGTTACGCTTTTTAAAGTTTGCCACCCAGGAAGACGATGCCTTGAAGTTAAGAGTGTCAGTTGGATAAATGCCTTTCTTTACATTCATCGCCCACATTCAAATTGTCCGATCGTGAATTATTTCACTGATGGCCCGCGTTCGTTTAAAACGTAATAGCACCTCGTCGTTTATTTTGCTGATGAACGCTTTGTTGAGGCTGCGTTCAAAAGTACGAAGGAGCTTCAGACTCCCCTGTGGAAATTTGTTCCGTGAAAATACAGACGATGCTTTTCTTCTTTTACCGGATGTTCTTTCTGTCTCAATCCAGTAATTATAGGCTTTCTCTAACTGTTTCTTCGTACATTTCGTAGGTTGTTTTGGTGGAGAAGGGGCGTATGACGAACTATTACTCTGCTCTCTTTTGGAGAATGAGTTGACGCATTCGCTACACAAGATTCTTCGCGATGGTCACTGTCACTACTCTCACTGTAAATCTCATTCTCATCTGCTAGACACTCGTCTATAACTAACGTTTGATATTCTTCGAGCACCGTATCGTTATTTACTAATAAGCGTCTGATGCGTTCAAAAGCATTACAATCTTCTGAACGGGGATTATCCTCGGACGTCCCAAACTCACGAACTAATAAAGCTACCACTACTTGGGGACTCATGTTCACGAACAGGACCCAAATACCTTCTACACTTCAAGCACTGCAACACAAAACGTCAATTTATAACACTTATTTACCAGGAAGTGAACGACCTAGGTCACAATAAACTTCGCACTAGTCACTCTCTTGTCTCTATATTTTCGTCTACTTGCTGCTAACGCAAGTCTGTTATTCATATCGCTCGCGCAGTCTCTCTCTGTTAGCACAGAATGTTGTCGATGGCTCTGTACTACCTGGTCCAACCTCTATCGTTTGTAACTTCTTTTTCTTACGCACAACTAGTTTGCATCTAGCCACAGAGTTTATAATGATCTACATTGAAATTGCAATTGAAATGTAATGCAACAAAAATCCACATTTACAATATTTTATATTACAATATGTTATAATAAGTCACAGCATTATAATATCAGTAACTTATTCTGACATTCTTTGTGTTGTCCAGTGTTCAAACCCCTACGTGCCAAAATTCCATCATTGTAGGCTTGTAATGCAACAAACAATACATAGGAATCAGAAACTGTCGTCAGCCTCAACCTAATTAGCTTTGGATTTTTTATTCTTAAGAGGGAGAAGGAGTGCGCCACAGCGGCCGGAAGATTGGTGTTCAATTTAACATGGGATCTCAACCATTTTTTAGGCAAATCATGGTTTCATTTCGTTCTTTCGCAAAAATGTCTCAATAGCTCACTCAATATGATGCATCTCATTTTAAAGGTGCAATTTGAACGCTGTGCGTGATATTTTCTTCTTATAAATACAGATAATTATAATCCAAATTCCCATAAGAAAATGATCAAAATTAGAGGAAAAGTCTTCTGTTTTTTTACAGTAAGGAAAAGAGCTAAAAACTTCGGACTTTTTTGAAAATGGAGTACTATCTTTGTATTTGTGCGCTACTGTACTATTTTTTCGCTGTTTCCAAAGACATTCATTACACAATCGACGAGAAATTATATCCTTCATTATTGAATCTACAGAAATCAGAAATCAGATTTTTGCGTGTTCACGTACTTGGCCGTCTAACTGCTAGATGGCACTATAGTCATTCCTCATCCCACTTTCCTTCTCAGCGGGAGCCAGTCCTTTTGAAAACCTACTTTGAACTTCTTAACAGGGGCGGGAGAAAGGAAATCATTGTGAAGAATGGGAACTTCAAACACGAGGAATGGCAAAATTTATGACCTCTTTAGTTGATGGTTTCTGTTTCAGCAGTACAGTGTATTTGTAGATGGTTTCTATGAGAAGAAGTAATTTGTGTTGGTAGCGATAAAGTCAACCTTTCGACAGAGATTTGTGAAGGAGAAGCCGAACCAAAGTCTTCGTTTATCTATTCCAAGAAAAAAATGAAAACTTCCTGCAGGACTGAGAATATACATACAAGAGAAAAAATAAAATACATTATTATAATCTTATTATAATAATCGAGTAGATTAATCCCCGAAATATTCTTTGTTTACCTGTCAAAAAATCAAGAATAATATAAAGCTCTTTCATCAGCTTCCATCGTACAACATACTAAACACAAACATTATATATATATATATATATATATATATATATATATATATATATATATATATATATATATATATATAGTGGCGGATCCAGGATATGATCAAGGGAGGAGATAGTTTGTCTCTTTATCCAGAGTAAACAGGATTGAAGCCCATTTTATCCAATGTATACCTGAACGTCAAGGGGGGGGGGCTATAGCCTCTATAGCCACCTTTGGATCCGCGCCTGTATGTGTATACTGTTTACAGTGCCGGATTTACGTATAAGCTAAACAAGCTATAGCTTAGGGCCCTGCTCTCTTGGGGACCAAAAATCTAAAGAAAAACTGGATATACATTTCTAAAATATAAGAAAATTAAAAAATAAAATAAAATGTATATATACGTAGCAACAATGCTTCCTGCTGTGTAGCCTACGTTCATGTAATTAATGGGGCTCCTTCTGCTAGTCTGCTTCCTAAATTATCTCTAGTTTGTTCATTTCTGTATGTAGGGTGCCTATGTTCATCTGGACACATAAAGGACCCCATTACCTTAAACACCTTGGGGCCCCACGAAACCTAAATCCGACTCTGACTATCTATTTATACATGTTTGCTCCCTCTTTAACATGGGATCTCAACCATTTTTTAGGCAAATTATGGTTTCATTTCGTTCTTTCGCAAAAATGTCTCAATAGCTCACTCAATATGATGCATCTCATTTTAAAGGTGCAATTTGAACGCTGTGCGTGATATTTTCTTCTTATAAATACAGATAATTATAATCCAAATGTTTGCTCCCTCTTTTTTCGAAGCAGTGTTTCTTTGATATTGCTTCAGATTCCGGCAGGTTTTACCAAGGAGGGAAGAGTCCTTACTCATTCCAGGCATTCAAACTAGGGACTGGACTACTTGCTTCCAACATTCTGTCCCCCATGTATCCCGGTCTGAATCAATTGCCTAAAGCCCATAAAACATTCAAATTCAAATGTAAATGTTGTTCATCAGTGTCGACACCGAAACATTTCTCAATCAATGGTAGGGGTGTTTGGTATCCTCAATCTGTCTCCCTCTTATTAGCGGAGAAATACTCTATATTCGGTAGTTTTTTTTTTTAAAGTGCTGTTTAATGTATCGCATAGGAAACTAAATTTTTATATACCCTAGTAGTATAGAAACGCACCATACGGTACCTTACCAAAATAAACATCCTATGCCAAGGATGCAAACATTAACAATAATAATAGAAAAACATACTAATAAACATTTTAAAGACATTCTTTCATTAATCAAGTCGCACTTAAAAGTAGAAAACAATTTTGGTTATGCATGACTTTTTTTTTAAAAAAAAAATGGGATGCGCTCTAATATAGGCTTACATACAGTTACTTTATAAATTCTTAAAATGACGCGCCCCATTCTTTTTATTTAGGCTTGCATAAATAAGATTATTTTTAACTTTTTAGTGCGAATTGATTAACAAAAGATTGTCTTTAAAAGGTGTTTTATCATTTTTTTTTTTTTTATTCGTTGGACACATTTTCCAAATCCTAAAGTGATATGCAACCAGGGAAATAAGGGCTGGTTAAAGGCTAGTATTTATTTTAGGATAAAATAGTTGAAAATAAAAACATTAAAATTTGCTTTTAAAATAAATAGATATATTGCAAAGTATGAAAGTAAAAATGAAATATTGTATTGTCGCCGGACTTACGTCGCTCTGTGACAGTTCTTAGTTCTATGACGTCAGGAAATAAGTTCAATGTATACGAACACTTATTCAATGTTTGAAACAAACACCTGTTACGTCCTTGTACACTCATCTCCAAAATGATTGTCGCATATCTATAACTGTCTTCATGTAATATAATGTAATTATTTTGCTGGGTACTTTTAATACTGATACTATGTGTATAATCGGGAAATGTGTGACGCCGGATTCAAAATATGGTTACATTGCTCTTTATTGAAGGAATTGAAAAAGGCTATTTTGGGTTAATGTGCAATTACAGGACGGTTTCTCTTTTAGCTTATCATGAGCTGGTAACAGAGAGCGGAACTACGCAAAACCTCGAAGTTGATTATGGTTGTTTTACTGCGCACAAAGGTCATAGGATGTTTACTTATGCTTGGTTACTAACAGGATGAAATATTACAAATTTGTTGACGTGACCCCGCATTTGCGGAAATTTTGGTTAATAGTTAAGAATCTCTGGACCAGTCATAGATAAATGTGGATAATTCTGGAAATCCTGTTATTGAAATCTTCCGGCGGTAACAGTCACGCCATCCACGTGTGTGCTGGATCACGCCATAATTTTTGGGTGCGGTTCCTTGCTAATAGCCAATCAGAATGCAGAGAGCAATAAGTTTCCATATTTGTGAATCTGACGACCAGGATGTGATGACTGATGTGCGGTTTGGGAGTGGCCCTTGCAAAAATAATAAAAAGGGACCTCAAGGTCTAGATAATATTCATTCGGGCGGCAACGACGTAGTGACGACGTGTATAAGAACTCAGACCTTCGGGACACCAAGTTGCAGGGTGTAACAAGACTTCTATTCAAGGTATGTACATGCACAATTGCTATTTTGAGCTCAAGTAATAATATGTCAGTCAGCACTGCAAAATGATTCATCAGTTGATAGTAAAACTCTCACGAATAAGAGTAAACGTCGCATACTCGTAATTCATTTTTTTTATCTTTGCTAACTCAAATAATTGAAAGTCTATTCAGTTCTTCAAATTATGATAATGTAATCAAAGATCACTGAAGAGGCAAACATCACTACTTTTACTAATTAATTTTGTAAAATACCTAAATTAAATGTGATGTATACTACCATTTTAGTTGTATAATAAACTAAATAATTTCAATTTATGTTGTCATTTTCCCCTAGGTTAATCCACTTTTCCCATGAAAGTCATGGTGTATTTTGTTTATAATACTTTTGTGACATCCACTAACTTATAGTGCGAACAGATCTCATCTTTGTGTGGAAATTACGAGCTAAATAATTAAAAATGGAGTCTGCAAATCGTCACAAATGTATATATGGTAAATTTCATAGGAAAATATTTATAAATACGAAAATTAGAATGAGTAAATCATAATGTTGCTAAATGGACACGAAAGTTTTATTTTCGTTTTATTGTTCTTATTTACTCCTCTTTTGACATGAAACTTGCATACGTGTCTCTGCCGATTGTACACATACTAACATTATAAGAAATACCGGGTGAATTCGTTATCAAATTATATTCCTACAACAACATATTTATGGACATGCGACAATAATTTTGGACATGAGTGTACCTTCCTGAAGAAGGTGACACATCTTTTAATTCTATTGTTATTGAAGTGGTCTATTTCCCCAAATAAACCCAATACCAAGCAGAGCATATGCTCCCTCCTGTCCTTCTAAGCCGGTACCCAAGGCTAAATGTAACATTGCGCCCCTTTCCTGTTGAATAGGAAAAATTCAGGATGGTCAGCTACTGGTATCGATCCCAGGACCATTCGAATGTGAAGGCGAGACAGAGGGTAAATCTGGTGATCATATTTTGAAAAGAAAATAAAGAAATGGATTCCACTAAAAAAGAGTCACATTGCCAATACATTTCAGATCTTTGTCTGGGTTTTCTGCCTTTCAATTCCAAGTTTTTTTTTTTTTTTTAACCACGAAGGCCCAAAATAAATTAGAATATCGACTCTCCCGTTTTTTTTTTTTGTTTTTTTTTTAAATATTTGCATGGTTCTTTATTTTATATCAGACTCTTCCTGCACTATTCCCGCGTTATTTACCATAGGTAGAATCCTTTGAGAAAGAGACAGGCGACAAGTACTTTAGTTCTCTATGGTATGTTTGTGACCGTTGTAGATATTTGAGTGGCTGACGGCTGATATCATGTTGGTCCCTCTTACAATATCTCTGTATTTATTTTTTCTTCAGTTCTGTTTCTCTTTTAGCCAAAAGAAAGGAATTTCACTCCTCTGTCCCATTTACATCCGTAACCACCCCCCTCCTGCGCTGTCCAACTTTGACCACATGCAGGGGAAAACGAAGGAAAAGGAGGGGTGCCATTTGCTTTGACGGCATTTCAGCAACAACCTCATCTGTTGCCAAAATAAGGAAACACTTTGCACTGCGATATCTTCGATTTGTCAAGGTCACTTGACTCCTTCCGACTCTTAAGGTTTATTTCATGGGTATGTGACATTTGTTTACCCATCTCTGTGCTCTTTCTTACCTGCTCGTTTTTTTCTAATTCACAAGACAGTTACAATAGCAGTTTTCACACCAATGCATTTCTGGTAAAATTTCAGTCTTAATTGATATACCACATGCCCCACTTTTCATTTAACATTTTGAATTCAAATTCAAGATGGCTACTTTCAAGATAGCGCCCATGATGTCCATATCCCCCACAATATACCACCTCTTCTCATGTTCCACTTCCTATGTATTTGACATGCATTTCTTTCACCATTCGGGAGCGAAACGTGTGATTCTGCATATTTCTGTGTTATTAAGTCCCACTGTAGGCCCCACTTCTTCCGCCTCTCACGCTCGTCCATGTTGACCTCAGCCGCTACAATTTTGCATATGGACATCTTTTTACATCCTCTCTCACATATGATGCACCTCGTCCGGCAACTCGAGTGCCCCATTCGTACGGTTCCCTGGTTAGAAAGACAGTAAATACTACAAGCATATGCTACGACAGTTAAAGAAATACTTTTGCAGCTTCCCGAAACATGTTTTCGTTACCATTAGGTACAGTTTTTACTTCCTTGGAACACATCAAAACATAAGAATACTTAAAATCACTCCACACTCCAGTTATACAAAATAATCCCAAAACCTAGAATTATGTTGAATTCACTAAAGTTAATTATATATACACTCGTACACCACTTACACACCACTTCACTCGTATATTACACTACAAACCAATGGAGAAGGTAGAAGTTATTTCTTATTATTCTCTTTTTAATTAATATTCTTTACTGAGCTCATTCGTGGCTAAGTGGTTAGTGTACTCACCTTTGGCGTGGGAAACCCAGGAGTTCATGTGGTTCGGATTTCATGTTCATCAGTATGTCCACGTCTCATATAACTTCGCTGCTTAACGGAATGTTAAACTTAAAAAAAAAAAAAAAAAATCAAATCAAATCAAAATATTCATTACTATTAGAAAGAAGAAGACATTTTTGTGCAATTTAAGAATTTGTAAGGTTTTTTTTTTTTTTTTTTTTTTCGAAATGTTATCTCAATTAGTTTCAAAGCGACTGAATAACATATGGAGCCCTTGTAAGAAGGAATGAAAGTACGCTCGAATTGTTGCGCTCCAATAGGTTAATTTTGGGGCCATTTTTCGTGGCAATTAAAACACAATTCCTGTAGCTTTCTTAACTCCACAGGAAGACAACCAATACGTACTCACGCAACGGTAAATATTATATAGCATCATTTTTTCTATGAACCATTAATACATACTAAAATGTTACATTTCCAAATCAAACTATATACATTAATGGGTAATTTCAAAAAAGTGGGGGGACGACTGCTCCCCTTTGCCCCTTTAATCGCCGCCCATGGCAACTTGTCATGATACCGGAAATTGTAGCTGCAAACGACCTTGCTAAACACGTGAATCATATGGTCCGTGAAAGGTATTGATAATGATTACTGAACTGTCAGGGAGGTCAGTAGACGCCTGGAGAAATAGAATTATTCACATAGTTCACACTTGGCGGGCGCATCGATTGCACACATTATGTTTCCACGCTAGCTACTCCACAATAATTGAATGACAAAGTATGTCTGTATGTGTGAGCGATGAGCAACGTCTATGAATATTTTGTCTTATCTCCGTCTAGTCTATTAATATTTTATATCTTATCTCCCTCTCGTCTATGAATATTTTATGTCTTATCCCTGTCTTGTCTATGAATATTTTATGTCTTATCTCCGCCTCGTCCATGAATATTTTGTCATCCCCGTCTCGTCTACGAATATTTTATGTCTTATTCCCGTCTCATGTATCAATATTTTATGTCTTATCCCCGTCTCGTCTATGAATATTTTATGTCTAATCCCCGTCTCGTCTATGAATATTTTATGTCTTATCCCCGTCTCATCTATCAATATTTTATGTCTTATCACCATCTCGTCTATGAATACAGGGTGAGCACAGAAACAGTACCTGATTTTAAAGTGCCATATAATTAATATTTAATTGAATATTTACATGAAATTTTGTACAGAGCTCAGTAAACTCAAAGTATTTTCCCATCTATCTTTTCAGAATCCTAGTTCTGACCAGGGCAGTTAGAGGGCAGTAACATCGAAAATGGCGTTCACCCCACAGGAACGAAGCTGGTGCGTTTTACAATTTGCAAAAACAAGCAGTTTTGTGAGAGTGCAGCGTGATTTCAAACGACAATTTAATGCATCCACCCACACACAAATCCATTGTGAAGTGCATTGAACGTTTATTGAGACGGGGTGCATTTGTGATCAAAGAAAAGGACATTCAGGGCGACGTCCAGTCTCCGAGGAAACTGTGGAGCGCATAAGAGCAGCCTTCGTACACAGCCCATAGCCCACGTAAAGCTAGCAGAGTTGCAGATGCCACAAACAACAGTAAGCAAGATCTTACGCAAGCGTTTGCGGTGTTACCCGTACCGACTGCAGTTGGTTCAGAAGTTATACCCACAAGACAAGGTAAAGCGCAGTGAGTTCCGTGAGACTATGCAAAATTTCATGGAGGACGACGAAAACTTTCTGACGAAGATCATTTTCAGCGATGAGGCGACATTTCACTTAAGTGGAAAGGTGAATAGACACAATGTAAGGATATGGGGAACCCAGAATCCTCATGCAACTGTAAATGTGGAACGTGACTCACCGTAAATCAATGTTTTTTGTGCAGTATCAGAGCGTCGGGTGCACGGTCCGTTCTTCTTTCAAGAACAAACAATTACAGGTGAAAGTTACTTAGTATTGCTACGTAACTGGTTGATTCCGCAACTTAGTAATGCAGAGATAGACGACTTCGTTCTACAACAAGATGGAGCGCCACCACACTGGCATCGTGCTGTACGCAGGTTTCTAAACGAGAACCTCCCAAACCGATGGATAGGGCGCTCTGGAGTCAATGATCAAGTTCTTTGCAAGTGGCCTCCAAGATCACCTGACCTCACTGTTTGTGACTTCTTTCTGTGGGAATTTGTGAAGGACAAAGTGTATGCACCTCCACTACCCGCAACTCTGAACGATCTCCAAGAACGCATCAGTGATGCTGTCAACTCCATCACACCGGATATGCTTCACAACGTGTGGTTGGAGCTAGATTACCGCCTCGATATTTCCTGCGTTACAGGTGGCGCGCACATCGAGTGTATGTGATTTCAATTATTGCTACAAAAACGTTTTGAGTTTATGTATCACTGTTCAAAATTTCAGCAAAATATTCCTTCGCATATTAAATTTACACTAATTTGAAACCTGGGACTCTTTCTGTGCTCACACTGTGCAGTATTTTATGTCTTATCCCCGTCTCGTCTATGAATATTTTATGTCTTATCCCCGTCTAGTCAACTTGCATCGTTCTTCTCTGGCGGCTTAACGGAGGTTGAAAAAAATAGCCCTCGTACTAAGATTGTTACCGTTTCTATCAAGGATAGCCATCATTTCCTGAACCAGTCAATTACATATTCTTATGCACAAAATCACATAAAGATTAGTTTCCATCTACTTTTTGCAGTCTTTCATCTATTTCTTTTTATAAGCTCACATTTTTTTTTTTCTCTTTCATTCATGCAATTTCAACATCCTGTATATAATAACTAAGGCCATGAATCTCTCTTTACATTTGCCCTGCTTCTTTTTTACCCTTATCCCGCTTCTGGTTGGACAGTGAGAATAAATGCTCGTAGCATTGTCCCTTGTAGATAGATATAAGTCAATTTCCTTAATAAAGGAAATGTAGCAATCATTCTCGGTGTGCAGGGATGAGGGGGAGGAGGAGACTTTAAAGAAGGAAGATACGAGTCATTGCACCATCCCTCCGTTTTTCGGTGTTTTTGTACTATTATTATTTAAGTATATGACATATGGCAGAAGGTCACAGGGCTAGATTGCACGCCATTACAGGTTTCCTGAAGGGTGGAAGCACCACTTGGCTTAAAGGGCAATTTACTTAAAGCCGTTCCTATCTTTCGTTTCAGAAAGCAGTTTTTATAAAGGAAGTAAGCACAGAAAAATTCATTCATCCTGTATGCTAGTACCATTGACATCGTTCACAATCCTACAGGTAAGAAATACCTTTAACCTCCTTCCTCCCTTCTCCAATAAAGGAAGTGTTGTCAAACAAGTATGGTCTGACTCCTATAACGTTAAGGGTTTACAAGTGTCAAAACCTAATCCGCAATATATCTCGTAAAACTTTCAGCTAACAAAGATGTGATGGTTAAGACACAAATTGTAAAAAGAAAAGAAAGGGAAAGAAAGTGTAATCCAGGCACGTACGCAGAATTTATTTCAGGGGAGGGGGAGCCAAATTCAATATGAAAATAAATTATACACTGTATTATAATTTGTAAAATCATTCCAAAATTAGACTAAATTTACAGAAAAAGTCGGGTTTCGTGAGGAGGGGAGTCTAGACGTACGTTCCTGGTGTAATCCCTGTACAAGATTCATGAAATCACTTTCAAAATTCTAACATGTTTGAATAGAATACATTAATAAAATTATATATATATATATATATATATATATATATATATATATATATATATTAGCAAAACAAATTTATGGATCAAGAAAAGAAACTTGTGAATGATTCATGCATAATTTTGTTAATTATATTATAGACCTATAAATACGCATAATTTTCAATGTAATGAACAGAGTTCGTAAGAAGATGGATTACATTATTGGATCCTAACATATCGTTTCACATTAATTTTGTTTTCGTTATTTTATTACTAATTTTTTAAAGATCATTATTAGTATTTTCAGAGATCATGTGTATGGTTTGAGGAAGAACCACCTACAGTTTTTGAGAACATTGAAAAGAAACACATTGTTACTAATTATTCGGATTCTCTCAAGAATTTTGTTTGACAGAAAACTATTTAATTTTCTTCAGATATTAGATGTATACATTTCACGGCTGTATGAATCGTAATGAAAAACTGTAAGAAGCTATATTTATCCAGTGAAAAAAAAAGTAAGAATATTCTTACCGGCATGACAGAAATACATGTGCAAATAAATGTAGAGTAAGATAAGATGTTGTGTATGAACAAGTCTAAATGCTGGTTATTGAACCAACTTTAATGAGACACCATCGATGTTTGTCCACCATAAAGCCCACTTGGCGAGAAGGCTGAAATCAAACCAGGGACCACACACAGCTGTGGTGACCGTTTTTACCACTGAGCCACTACGCTCAGAGAACCCCCTTAAACTTTTTCATAGAACAAATATTAATAAAATAGGTTAATGATCTAAATTTTAACTAATTTCCCACTTATCAGCATTAATCCAGGATCTCTTCATTGCGCCACCATACAACCATTCCATCATATCAGTATCTATTAAAAGCAGACGGTTCTATTTTATACCAGAAGGATTACCATATGAAAGACCTTCAAAAAAGAGGATATTTTTAGATTTCACAAAAAATATTTATATCACTAGACAAATCTCTTAGTGACATAGCGAGCAATGACGGCTCTTGAGGGAAGTCACATTGGTAAATATTAAATTTTATTGTGCAAACTAAGGGAAGAAAGCTTACTTATAGTGTATAAATTCATGTATACGGCTTTCCGAAGCTTATTTCCCTTAGCTTGAAGAATACTTTATTTTGATGTGGCTTTTCTCAAAAACCCGTACTGAGAGCGAGAAAATATATTTTGGGCAACTGAACTTTTACAGTATCTACTATGGAAATAAGTTTCTTTTCCTCATGCTTCCAGCCAGATGTGTTATGTTTCCTCGGAAACTGAACATTGCAACAATATTAATATCAACAAATAGGTACAAATGTATATTATAAATCTTCAAGTAGAAGCAGTTGTCTCTGTTCCCCCTCCCCCACTCAGGAAAGAGGATATTTCCATGTTTTGGTGATCCCCACCCGAACCATTTTTATTTCCCGTCGTGCTTATCCATCGCAAAGCCCAGCTGGCGGGAGCTAGGATCAAACCAAGGACCCCACGTGCCAGAGGAGGTTTGATAACTCTAAAAATAAGTTCAAGGAGCCATAGTGATTCAGTGGTATAACGTTCCTCTGGCACGTGGGGTCCTTGGTTCGATCCCAGCTCCCGCCAGCTGGGCTTTGCGATGAACAAGCACCGTGCGCGTAGGTTTTCTCGGGATTCTTCCATTTCTTCCCACTTTCCTTATTCCACCATTATCATCAATCATTATCAGCATTTTCCTTAGCCTTAGTGCATTAGCATGGGCTGTTGAACTAAAAAAATAAAAGCCCAACGTCATCTAAACCTAAAACAGCATTACTCTTTCAATTCCCAACAGTGTGAATATATATAATCTGACTGATAATCACATACAATTACATATAGCTACCGACTCCACATAGTTGACCGCACACGTATCACATGTAGTATGTACGAGAACAAAAAAGCTATTATTCAGAAAGATGGTAATATGGAAGATACCGGCAGTGTTTCTTTATGATAAGAATAAGTAATTCATAAATAGATATATGTGAATTAGGTTGTGTAATGTTAGACCTACGAAGAAATAATAGTGTAACTGAACTTCGAGATTACACTACAGTTGTATCTGTAATGCAGTGCACATTAGCAAGTTCAGTGAAATGCACAAGACAAATTTCCTTTTACCAATATTATTCTTTCCAACTGAATAGCCCCTGTTGCAACACATTCTAAAGAAAGGAACCAGACAAATAAATGTCTTACAACTGTGCAAGAAGTTTAAACAGCAACATTGCTATGCAAACAATGATGCGACTGCACTCTATGGGTGTTAACGAACAGCAAGTTAAATAAATTTTCACTCTATAAACATTGTCCATTTCCGCAATGCTCTCAGCCTCTGAGATGGTGCATCTGCTTTCTCACAACAAGCTTGGTTTCCTTGTTTGTTGCCAGTATTTAAAGGAATGGTAACGGCTTTCTTTTCTTTTCCTAAACTTATATAATATATTGATACCTGTTTTGCATTAAATAATACACGTAAGGTTTGATGAGCCATTAGATAGAACATTGATAATTTTCCACTTTCCGATTTGTTTAAATACTAACTTCGTGAAAATGAAATCTTTCAGTCTAACGTCCCATGTTTATGCCTTTTTTAGGTTAAGGGAGACGATGATTAAAGCAAGTGAATGATAATGGAAGAATTGGTGATAATGGAGTGAGTAAGTGGGAACCCCAGAAAAAACACGGACACGATGTTGTCCACCACAAATTTACTTGGCTGCGGATAGAACCAAGGAAAGATTCGATCAGGTCAAAATAAAACGAAAATATTATATACAGTAGAACATCCTCCGGGGCCTCCTTCAGTCATTAGAGAGAATCCAACGTTTCATTATGTGGCAACTTCGTATATTAACTTAGATCCATTAGCATTGCTCTACGAATCTATGAAACAGATATATTGATTGTTACGCTAAGAAGTAATGCTAGTGTCAACGTGTATCGACTTTAACTGTCATCTGGAAAAATCGATGTATCTATTTGATGGATTGGTAGCTCTACTCTATGGTTCTTTATTTGTGATATTGTCACATATGAAAATTCATGTCTATAGACGAGGACCCGAAATGCATACAATTATACACTTTTTTGCTTTATTTTGACTTGTAGAATAATGCTTTGTAGTCCGTGGGCGCCATTTATATGTATATACGATATATTACATATGGTTACTATCATTTTTAATTTTAAGGAAGAAAATGGTATCTTTCATTTTCTTATACATTATGTTCCAGTTGAGATCAAAATATGATTACTATATGCAAAGAACACCCCTGTGCTATGGCCGGATTTATAATACTCTAATATAAATTCATGAAGTTTGTTCGAACTACTTAGCAGGTGGTAATATAAGACATATTCTTTGGTAATTAAGGCTAATTCAAAATAGGATTGCTTATGAATCATTTTGAAATAACCTTGTAAAGTTGCCCTTTTATACACAAGATAATAGAATAGAAGAGTACTGTTTGATGGGCTATTTTCAATGTTGCTAGATTGGATTGGTTTGGTTACTTGGCGTGTTTAACACTTTTTATCTACGGACAGTCTGCTTACTCACGTTCTGCTTGCTTTTGCTGTCTATAATTGCTAGTTGTGTTGAAATGAAGGGGGCTAAAAAAAAAAAAAAAAAAAAAAAAAAAAGGAAATGGAGGATAAATAAGAAAGAAAGGAATAAGAGAAGAAATAGTGAACAAAAGATCTATGAATTGATGACAGACAATAGATAAGATTGGTGAGGGCGGAAGAGGGCAGTGCCACAGACACCCCAACAGGTACAGTACCTGCGATCGTGTGTTCTGGTAACTACCCTTTCAGTTAAGTTCCATTCGTTTTCTCTTCCCTTCTATTGAAAAAAAAAAAATCTTTATTTTTAAACCTTTTCAACGAAACGGAAGAGGTTTCCTTATAAAAGAAAGATAGCAACTCAGGTTGTTTTGAATCAAGAACTTAAAAAGAACGTGTATTACGCACCCTCATATATGATTCACCCATCTTCTTTGGTGTTATTCAATAGTTTTACGTTTCATTCATGGGAAGAATAGAAGAAAGAAACAAGAGAAAAAGAGAGATGAGGATACATGGCTCAGGACCACACGTACTACAAGGTAATGGCGCGATCAGAAGATATTTCTTGTCTTCAATATCGGTGAACAGCTATGACCGAAAGAAATGGTGAATTCTAAAGCATGTTTGCTAGTACTAGCAGAATCTTTTTTCATTTTTCTCTCCTAAATTTGTGTCAGAATGCAAATAAACTCCATTTCTCCAGGAAAATTCAAATCCAAAGAGCAAAGAAATCAGTGCGAGATGAATATCCGACGAATTTGATTTTTAATATCTTATTTTGCTCTGCAAATTGTGAATCGTTCCGACGCGGAAAATATTTCACGAAAAAGAGTTTCTTCTGTTTCACACACGAAACTCCTTAGAAGAATAGAGTGGATAGTGATTCAAGTCAAAAGTTTTGAATCATATTCTCAGAAATAGCGATACAGTGGGAACACGAGAACATTTTTAAGCAGTGGTTACGATCGCTAACAACCAACTCCAGAAAAGCTTCGTGTACCGTAAATGTAATGCGCCAATAACAACAAAGTGGAGTTCTATTATATTGTAATACACGGAGGATTCGTCATCAGTCATGCTGATGTCTTCGAATTCCTTCTGCATAATTCATTTTATATAGGCTATATGTTTACAATTTCCCAAAACAATAGAAATATTTATTTATTTATTTATAAAAGGAAAAGAACTGAATAAAGTTATTTGCTTAAACTATTGCATATAAACCCGAGAATAAAAATGAAAATTACAAAAAAAAAAAAAAAAAAAACATTACGCAACAAAGACGTAAAGCCCCTATTCCTCCTTTGTCCTACTTTGTAATGTAAGGCCGAATCCCTTCCCCTGCCTTCCCGCGTTACGTAATTATATAGACGACCTTCAATTGGGGAAACCTTCATCCAGTAATGGATTTTAAAAATTCATGATAATGACAGGTGTGCAGATTCCTGACAAACTTTTACAATGGGCCCAATCTTTTAGTTTCTATAAGTGACAATAAAGATCTTTACACATTTTACAATAGAATAATTATTATACCCTGCACGTTGGAAATATTTAACTCAAAATATTATTTAATGCAAAATATGTAGAACGTATTTGAAGGTTAATATTCATTTTTTAAAAAATTCGTTGTAATATTCTGTGATTTTTTTCCATATCTTAGAATCATTTCCTTCTTGCTTTGGCTTTAGCAAAGTTATCTTTGTACTTCTTAAAAGTCCAGTTCCCGACTCAATGATTACTCAATGGAAAGAAGTGCTAATCCTTTCGATCTTTCTTGACCTTGGATAAGTCGATTTGGTAGCGTTTCAATTTTATATTTAATTATTTTTAGTTAGCTTAAATCTCTAACTTTGTCTAAAATATATTATGGATCGAAGAGTTCAATCGATTTTAAACATTTAAAAAAGAATTGGTCACAGTTGACTTCTCCAAAGACACCCCGCAGACATTTGTTCTGTAGGATTACAATAAAATCGCAACTAACTTGGTTTATAACTGAGTATAGTATAACCAGCCATGAGTATACAGGCAGAATTAAACAGCGTACAGGCAAACAAATTATTTGTTACAATACAATTGATCAGTTATATATCAAGTTACATGTTTATCTAATAAAGTGATTTGTTTCTGTATTTTATCACTTGGACTCATTTCCTGTCTGTGCGATCATTTAACCAGGAAATTCCTTTCTTAACTGTCCTAGTGACATATTATATCACTCACGGCCGACCTTGTCCCAGGTCATTAAGATGGTTTGAATCACGTGACGTTCTTTCATCAAGAGCACTTCTAATTAAGAAAAACAAAGAAAAAGAAAGAAGATTGCATTAAGACTGCAGAAGAACACGCATGTACAGTTCATGTCATGTATTTCAAAGTGCTTACAAACAGAAGTTTCATATTGCTAAACAACGAAATCGAAGACAACTAAATATTTAATTGTAGTTCCCACTATTCTGCCCAGCCAACACCACCTAGATTTGGTTAGGTGGTGTTGGCCCAACAGGCTAAATGAAACAGGTGTATACTCAAACAAACGAACGAATAAGGAACTAATAAGTAGGAAGGAACGGGAGAGTCCCGAGAAAGACCACGAACCAACTTACGTCCATCTGTAAAATAACAGCAGCCAAGGATACATTTAATGACTGGGCAGAAGTGAGTGAGCTACTACTAGTCTGCTATGCTTTTAAATCTCTAAATGTTATTTTAGTTACTACGTACCTATAAAAGAATGCCTTTCTGTAGAGAATTCTTTTATAGATACGAAGAATTCTTTTACACACACACACACACACACACACACACACACACACACATATATATATATATATATATATATATATATATATATATATATATATATATATATATATATATATATATATATATATATATATATATATATATATAGGGTGTCAATGAACTATACCAACAAACTATAAGAGGTAATTCCTCAAAATAAGAGAAAAATTCAAATGGATCTGTGGAGATTAGTGCATAATTTCAGAGCTAGGGCTGTCCAAAATCGTCAAAAAACTAATATTATTTTCTCAGACCTAACTCATATTATTTACTACATGAACATCCAGTTCACAATTATATACAAAAATTACAGATTATAAAATGGTATATCTTCCGTATCGATAACCACATCAAACGTTCTAGTCCCACAATACATATTTATATGAACGCAACACTTTTTCTTATATTCCTCGAATCATTTCGTATTTGATACATAGTGTGCGTTGATAGGGTAAACACTCTTATTGGAAATTATGAACGCCAGTACAACCTATTATACAGTACATCGAATCTTCTTCAAGATCTCTTTTCTCTGTTATTTTCCTCCTGGTATACTCTTCCCCTCACAAGTGTAACTTCTTTGTTACCGAAACTTACGGTGTCACTGCTAATTTCTCCTATATCTGACCATATTTTGAGCAGCAAATCTAAAATTCGTCATCAACTGTCATAGATCTTCCTGAGCGAGAATGCCCAAAGTTTTAAAACAGATAAATTTTTGAAGAGTCTCCATCTTCTTATAACAATCATTTAATACAATATCTTCTTGAAACATAGGGTGTAACTTTGTACAGTAGCTAGCAATATATCCAAACATGGTAAATAAATCAATAAGAGTTCCCATCGCTAATTGTATCTTCCTCCGTCGTTTGTACTCCTATTATAACTTTGTTCTTTGGTTCATATACTTAAGTTTCTTATCAGCCCTCCATGCTACTGGTCTTTAAAGACCATGTGATGCAGGAGAGAGACCTGGGTGAGATTCCCTATCGTGATGCAGAACCCATTGGGAGTTCAAGTCCCTCTGAAGAGTATAGGGATCTTTTAAACTGTTCTGGACGTTTCTGTGTTCGAGTCCCTGTCATATTGGATTCACTAGAAAAATGAGTGCGATTACCTGAAAGAAAACAGAGATAAATGTCTCGGTTGGGGTGATTTTTCTTCTTAAGTGGCTCTCGTTAGCCATTGGTGCACCAAGGTTTGACTGCCGGTTGGAGAATAGGTGAAGTTTGAACACACTGCAGGGTTCATCCAAGTCTCCGTGCTGAAAAGCGACGCTAACCCTGTAGGTTTTAATTCAATCTAATAAATTTCTTATCGCTCCTAAGTTAAATGTAAGAACTTTTTTTACATTATGATAGGAATAAACATTTTCTCTAAGCGTAACTGTAGGCAAGGAATTGCAGACGAACCGAAGGCTTAGAGTACGAACAACTAATCTTCTTAAATTTACTTCAGACTTGTTGAAGAGTGGGCCGTTGAAAAAAAAAAAAAAAAAAAACGTACGTAAAGTATCACAGTATCTACATGTAGTTATCTGCAATTAGTAACTTTTCTATGAGAAAAAAATGCAACAAGAAAAAGAAACAGAAAGACACTAAACAAAAAGTAAACGACTAGAGTATCTACTCATTTGCCAATTTGTTTCTCTACCAATTAAACAATTTCTCTACTGTGTTATAGTAAAAGTAGGTTTCTGTATCTTTTAAGCACTGTCCTCCCACGATATATGAAACAGCTCAACGCTCAAGAACTAATTAACGTCTGTGTACGCACTTCTGTCTCAACCATTTTCTGCATGAACAGTTTCTTTTATAACCCATTTATTTGTATAAGTTGTTAATACAGTAAAACACATACAGTAGAAGAAAGGAAAAAAAGGGGGCTTTAACAGAAAATAACTGTGTACTGTCTTCACTTTTTTCATGTCGGCATAACGAAAAGGAAACAAGCAAAAGGTTTAATTAAAACGTCTTACACTCGGGACTCACGTTTTGACATCAGTCAGAGAAAGGAACCAAGGATGTGTAACATGCATATTCTATATACACCTACGTACATGGTAACTCACGCACCCATCCACCTACGCAAATATATAAAATACGGCCGTGTTCAGAAGATTTTGCCATCCAGTTTTCTTACTTTTTTTATTTTAATTTTGGCGTGTATGATAGCAGTAGCAGAGGCAGAGGTTCATTAAGGAGGAAGGGTTAAGTTCCCAAATTCATATCGTTTCAGGATTTTTGTGTACAAATCTTAATACATAAATGTTCATTTTTTTCATAATATCTTGTTCATTGGGGAGGTTAAAACCCTGATACTTCTTCCTTGCGTACACCAGTGCATGAGTGTAGGAATAGTCCAAAACAAGGTTGTGAACACTTGTTTTCTTTCTAAGATCTTCCTGTGAATATAGGCCTACATATCAAAGTATCCTTGTACAAGTGTGGAAGTCAATCTCTTGCAGAGCTAGTGGTACAAATTCGAGAAACTATATGAGCTTAGGAGCTTGAACTTCCCCTTCCCCTTGAATAGAATTCTGAGTACGCCACTGTGGATAACGACATTAAAGAAAGCAATCTCCTTGCTCCTCAAACCAACCCTTCTGATTTGTACGTTAAGTTCTGTTTTTGTGCCAGTGTGTTCCTTTTATTTTCATATTTTGAAGATTGTGTTTGAACAGGATATTACACAGGACTACATACCTGCTGTTTCAGCCGGGACAGTCTCATCGTCAGTTTGAAAACTCTTGTCCTAGTGTCCCGCCGGATTACATCTTAACCATGTTTAAGTCCTGACAATATTTTAATTTGTGTGTACGTGTGCCCTATCTTTATTCTAAAATATTACTTTTGGTATTACATAGCTTTGTGTTAAGAGCTGCATATGTAATCTTAATGTCTAGAAGAGTCTACACTTGAATGTTGGTAAAGCGCGCCACGTCGCGATATACAGTTCATGTATATTATTTGGGTTTAAAAAGAAGATGCATCCATCATCACTGATATATTCAATACGTATGAAATCAAAATGACTCTTATGCTAGGTGCTTTATAGCGACAAAAGGAGTGAAAGTAAAAATTACCACCAAAGTATCAAGGTACAACAGTAGAAAAACGATAACCACAACGTGACACACAAATGAAAGAATATTGGTCGTTGCGGATCTTTTCTTTCCCTTAGCTTGGAGTCGCTGTACATCACTCGCATCTATCGAATTCCTTCTCTATACACACGAAATCCTGGCATGCTCTTGTATTTACGAATTCATGTCATTTAGATCATTGATTGAATGTGTGATCCAGGAATCTTCCAGAGATGAGCAACCCCAACTGTTGTGACCCACAACCGCAGTTAAACTTCGTAGTCCAGTAGCTATAGATATTTTTTTACTGCATTAGTCCCCCTTGTATGTACACTATTTTAGAAACAACCTGCAAATCAATTGCATTTACATAGAAAGAACATTTAAAAAGTCAATCTTATTCTCTTTAGACAGATCTCGCTAAATGAAGGGTAGATACGAACATTCATTCCCTTAGACAATTAAACCTACCCTTTCCATCAAGTTTCCATTACCTAGTCTTGTGAAACTGTTCTGTGAAGGGTCATTTGTTTAAAACAAAAACCTTTGAATATACTTAAAACAAAAGAGCTGAAAACGTCTTCACATGACAGCCACGCCAATGTTAACAATACTTGTGCCAAGTGGTTTCAAGTGTGTATACGTATATGTAAATTGTTAATTTCTCGTCTTCGTTTACATGAAACACGCACAAAGATATTCATTTGGACACGTAAGAAGGGCGGCGTATTTCCGAAAGCAAGACCTACAATATTTAGCATAAAACCTAAGAGAAGACATGGTGGCTCACTGTTCAAGCACTCATTTCTGGTGCTCGTTCGAACCCAGACAATAGCATTGTCTTCGTATGTTTTTTCGGGATTCTCCCGTTTTCTTCCACATTCTCACTTCACCAATTCATCATACATTTTCATTATCTGTCCCCTTTAGCCTAAACCATATTAAAATGAGATATGATGAGGTATCAGGTACGTACGCAGGAATTTAGCTATTTGGGGGGGGGGGGATAACTTCAATGTAAGGATAAATTATATTAAAATTTGTAAAAATCACTAAAATTAGACTAAGTTTACAGAAAAGTCGAGATGTCGGAAAGGGGATCTGGGTCCCTAGGATGCAATTCCTGTGTATGTCCCTGATGATTTTGGTCAATGGAATAAACAATAATGATATTTTGCTTTATAGAACACACACACACACACACACACACACATACACACGCGCATATATATATATATATATATATATATATATATATATATATATATATATATATATATATATATTATATGAACTTATGCACAGTTCAAATTGATAAAAAAAAAAAAAAAGAGTTAAAACTGGCCTCCTCGGAATACCTACTTACGTCTCATTTAATTAGTAAGTCCGATAATAAGTTTTTTCTTCGTGCAATTGTAAAGAATTTCCTGCTTCAAGAAAGAAGCACCAAGCTGATTAGAGAAATAAACAATTGATAATCTCTAGAGGTCAGTTGTAAATCTTCCATATATAACGTCACGCGATTATTATACAACAGCAAAGATTCTCCAATATAGAATACGTACAGTAGAAAAAAGCAATATCACTGGATTTAATTGAAGAAGTACCAAGAAGTGATGTGCATGTAAGTATAAAAATGGATTCACTATTATGTCTAAATGTATTTATACCACATAGAGTACTAAAATATATAGATTATGCAAAAGTCGAAAAAAAAGCCCTGCTATAGGGGTTTGTGTCGAATTTATGGATCAATGATAATTTTAGAATATTTCCCCCGGGAGAGACTTTCTCAATAAGGTTAGGTGGAGGAAGTGGTACTGCGAAAATACTAGGAATCCATATTGAATACGATCGGAGATATCCCCCAGGGGAAAATTTCGTAGCTGTGGGAAGAGAATTTCTGTCCAGGGCCATTCCCTGAAATTATCATCATTATTCACAAAAACCTCTTTGAATTTTGTAAATCTGTTAGCTTATTAAACCCAATAATTAAATTCATAACATTACAAAATAGAAATGCAGTGTAGCAGTGTCGTTGCCAATCGTAAAGGATGACAGAAAAAGTTTGATGCAAAAATCAGGTTTAGAGACGTTCCTAAGTGAGACTAACATATTAAAGTAAATACACTTCTACAAACTATTTTAAATGACAAAATAAATTAATAAAATTGTTTCCGCAAGTAACAGGCGTAACCTTCTTTGAAAATGGAATGAAATGAAATCTTTAAGTTTAACGTCCCACGGTTATGCCGGTTAGGCTAAAGGAGACGGTGATAATGAGAAATGAGTGAAATGAAGAAAGTGGGAGGAAACGGGAGAACCCCGAGAAAACCCACGAGCACGGTGTTTGTCCAGCACAAGGTCACACGGCGCGAGCTGGGATCGAACCAGGGACCCCAAGCACCGGAGGTGAACGCTCTACCACTGAGCCACCGCGCCCCCCAACCTTCTTTTGATTACTAGCAGTAGTTAGCATGGTTTTAAAAGATCATACGCGTTTTCAATCTGCAAACCTCTTTGGAAATTACCATCCATACTTAGTCTATCGAAAGATCCTTATTTCCTAGCTACCAAATATTACTATTATTGCAAGTCACTAAGAACTAAGAATAGTGACTTTTTCTCTTCAATTTCTGATAGTAAATATGATATAATTGCGGTAACAGAAACTTCGCATTCGTAAAGACTACGATTATTTCTCAGATACATATATCTATTTTAGAGCCGACAGATTATATAATGAAGAGGCGTGTCAAAGAGGTGCTGTATCTGACAGTAACAAGAAGAAATTTTATCGTGAATCGCGAGTCTGATCTCGAACTTATAAACGAATGTGTACGGATTGAACTAAAATGCAATTTTGTGAAGAATCTTTTAATATCGTGTGTTTATTTTCACTCAACCTTTCCCTCCCTGAGATCTTTGAAAATTACCTGAATCACATTTCCAGCAGGTTGAATCCTCTTGAGAATGATATGCTGATATTTGTAGACTTTAATATATTCTAAATTGAATGCTTAAAGTAATGAATAGTTTCTAGGTATATATTATTACTCAGAGCTTAAGTTTCAATTATTATCCCTTTTTTCTTTTGGATAGTTCTAACCTGTGTGTTTAACCTGCTGTCTGCGCTCTTGATCTTGTTATCACTAATGCTACCTATCACCAATGCTACCTAAGTGTCAGGAGAAACTAGTCAGTATATAACGCATCCTGATTCTTTTTATTATCTAATTGAAACTATTGTATTTAGAGTTGTAAAGGTAATACGTGTAAGTTCCCTGAACGTTTTGATTATTATTATACATTATGTTGACAATTAGCTAATACTGACTGGCACAATATTTTGCTAAGGAGAGATATAAATGAAGCGATTTTGGATCTTGAAAATGTAATTGTAACAGCTATGGTAAATAGTATTCCGAAATTGGGTCCTAGAATATTAACACATCCTTATTGGTATTCTATGGTGGTCTTCACATCCTTATTGCTATTAATAGCTAAGAATTTTAACTCATAAAAGTTTAAAAATTGCATCCAATCATGAAGACTATCTATTATTTGTCAATTATCGTAAACCCTTCAAGAATCAACTTAAAGACGATAAACATATTTACCGCAGTAAAATAGAAAACCAGTCAAATAGTAATCGCCAGAAATTTTGGAGATAATATGTAATGGTAACCACAAAGTTTCGACCGGAATTATTAAATATAATTCCTTGATTACTGAATGTGGGTTGTTGGCAAATTTGTTTGCCGAATGAGTACTTTACATTAATTTATCAGTAATTTCTTACTATTGATAATATAAATAATTACAGTATTTAACATTATCCAAAACCTTCTATGAAAAAAACCATCTCTGATTACATCTAAACATGAAAGAGATGCTATAAAATCCTTAAAGATCAATTTAGCATTTAGTACAGATGAGATACAAGTTTTTATTATAAAAGAAGTAGACAAAGTAATTTAACCAGTGTGAGCACAGTTGCTTAATTGGAGTTAAAATGCAAATATTTATCCTGAAGCTTGGAAGGTAGTAGCCATAACACCAATATCCGAGACTAAAGGTGATTACATCAATGATTATAGGTCTATTTCTACAAGGAATGTTATTCCTAAAATTTTTGAAAATAATAATAATAATAATAATAATAATAAATAAATAAATAACTTGTATAGCACTATCTGCGATCAGTTGGACAATAATCAACATGATTACAACATAACATCTGGAGTACTTCAGTGTTATAACCTGGGTCCTTGCTGTTTTTTTTTTTTTTTTTTTACTTTATATAAATGATTTACCTAATAAGTTAACCTGTAAATATTTTATATATGCTGATGACATTAAAATCTTACGAAAGTAATACTTTCTATGACCAAATTATGTTGCAAGAAAATATTGATTGATATATACAGTATATATATATATATATATATATATATATATATATATATATATATATATATATATATATATATATATATATATATATATATATTAGTTAAATGGGCAATATCTTACCTTTGAATATTGTCAAAACTCAAACTATAACTTTTTCCAGGAAAACTGATCAGGAAATTGAATTTGGAATTTATGTTCAAGATCTCGGAATAATATTAGATGATTTCAAAGACATTTACAGGTAATCACATCTAAGGCCAGAAAAATTGGCTTTGTCGTAATATTTCCTATATTATTACTTGCAAAATTGTCTACATATATAATGTACGTTTTCATTTTTTGGAATATGGTACGGTGATTTAGAACAATGAAACCAAAGACTGTAAACATCATTCAGTTCATTCAGAATAAATTCCCAACCTAATTACGATTGAAGTCCAAAGATTTCAAAGATATGAGTTTGCCTAGTATACTCAAAGAATTAAATTTCTTGTCTTTAGCCGATAGGCGATATATTTTTGATCTTATATTTTATTATACCATTCTTCATGCAGGTTTCTTTATTGATAGTTTTGTTTCGATAATAATTCCTTATTGTAACACTGGAAACTTTGTTCCTTTTGCCTCTAAAGCTTGATGCTGGAAATAAACTTTATTCTATTCTAGTTAATTTCCAAACGAAATGTATTAATATTCGTTCAGAACTTATTCATTTATTAAAAAAAAACCTTTAGTGTTATCTGTTTAACTTAAGAGTGGTGTCATTTGAGTTTTTTTCTTTGTAATGGTTGTTAGTTCTGAATTTTAACAATCTCTTTCTCCTTTTTTTTCCCTCTTAGGTTTAAGATTTGGTATTTTTTAGTCGCATTATCATATACTATATATTCTTCTTTTATCTTAGTTAATATGAGTTTTGTTTAATTATAAGAATTGACTCTTCTTGTAATCTTCACTTTTTTAATGATATATTTTATTTTATCTATGAGATGAATGGTGGCTCAGTGGTAGAGCGTTTACCTCTGGTACGTGTGGTTTCTGGTTCGATTCCAAGCTAAGTAAGCTTGTGGTGGATAACATCGTAGCCATTGTTTCCACGGGGTACTTCCGTTTCCTCCCAAAATTCTTATTCCACCAATTCTTCCATCATCATTCATTTTCTTTAATCATCATGTCCCTTAGCCTACAAGGCATAATTGTGGGACGTTAAATTGAAAGATTTCATTTCATTTGAAAGATATTTTGTCAATTTAAAAAAATCATTTATTAAATTTATATGTTAAAATTTTGTAATTTCGACTGTACGTGCTGTACTGAATGTATAATTTATTTATTACCAGATATATTTCATGTAATTATTGCATGAGTTTGATTGAAGGTACTGAATATGTATTACTTGTATCATATACCTATTACCCAGCCGCACTGGTGACTGTAAATGTTGTTTGCAGGTTAATAAATAAATAATACTTGTTATTATCATTAAGATTATACTTCATCTACGGTAAAATATAGCAAATGGGTGTCCTTCGCTCCCATTAAATACAGAGAGAGAGAGAGAGAAAGAGAGAAACGAGAAAATCGTGGAAGGTAACAGCTAATTATCTGTGAAGAATGAAGAAAAAGACTCATCATTGTTTTTTCTGGCCTTCTGCCATGGCTGCGTCACATAAGTATATGAAAAAGCGTTGATGATTATTTTTAGTCCTTCTTCTGGCCCTATTCACTTACCTTCCAATACTGACACACATTTCCCTCATTTCCATATCATATTTACTCTGCGTACGTACGTACATACGAAGAATTTTCTAATAAGGTAAAACAAGACTTTCGACTTACAGTAACAGTTTTGCATGTTACGTACAATATTGTTTGAGTATGGGAGTGTTAATTAAGACTTTCTTCCGGGGCGAACTTTCACAGTGGCTCAACGGTATTGCACACCCTCCTGTGGTGCGAAAGATTTTGGTTCGATTCCAGATCTTATGAGTAGGTACGTGTACAACATTATATCCGTGGAGATTCTCCGAGTTCTTTTATTTTCTCTATCTCTAGTCATTCTAGCGCAATTCTATAACGTTGTACTGGAGGGCATAACGAAATAAAGTGAAATTAAATTACTAGCTTTACGTCCCATACGCCTGCACGCTAAAGAAAATGAGTGATTAATGAACAATATTGATGGAATGAGAACGTGGAAGAAACGTAAATAGGGTACTAAAATACGTAGACTATGTAAAAGAGGCTGGATTCACATGAACTGGGATATAACCAAGGACCCCTCGCACTAGAGATGGGCCCTCTTCCACTGAGCCATCGTGCTCCTGCAGGGCATAATCGTAGATTTTAAATTTTATTTTCATTTTAAGAATAAATAGTTAAATAAGTCACTGGAAATGACGGCAATAAAGGAAATTGCAAAGAGAATAGACAGCAAATTATTCTAAAGGGGGAACATATTTCATCAGGAAAAATGGATTTTTTTTTAACAAATCCCTCTACTGCGAGTGGTCACAAAACGGTATACACTGGAATGGGAACCTCAAAACAGAACCTGCATGGTCAAACTGAGATTTATAATTCATTTTAATTATGATCCCAGTATGAAATGGTACTCTTATTATAAATTTTAACAATTACATATATCAACAAAACAGGTAGGTTAGACTGTAGTTTATCGTCTCTTTCAGCACCAAGGCTGTATAAGACGTGCATCTGCAGCTTAACGTGAGATCTACACCACATGAGTTCCCACTGGGAATTGAGCCCTGAACTCCTGCGCCAAAGGCACTTACATCAATCATACTATTTTCTTGGTTGTACTTTTTTTATTCACCCCAATTAGGACATTTGTCTTCATATGGTCTTTTCATTAATCTTACTCAATATGCTACTTAATTTAGTACGATAAGGACATGAACACAGACACTTCGAGGACAGTTAACCTGTTAACTGGGGAGTTTCCGAATCAGAAAGTTGCATCCTTCCATCGAAATTTACCCTTCAAATATACCATACTTCCCCAACTTATCATATTTCTACCCAAATTCAGCATTCTCCCCCCAAAATTTACTCTGATTCCCAATTGTACCTTTCTTCTCCCAAATTTACCACTCATCAGTTTGATTGTGCCATTTTCAATAATAAAAAAATATGTCTCCTCAATTACTCTCATGGGCACAACTTACGCGTTAAAGCCTAGCTGTGGATACCCTTGATAGATGATATTGGTTCACTATGAATGACATAGTTTTCAGCACAGTAAAAAATATTTTTTGTCGATTTCGTTCGAAAACAACGCATGAGGATTTACAACATGCATGTAATGTTATTCAGTTCGATTAGATCTGTTGATTAATATAATCTTATCTATACATATTTTCTTCATTACACGCTAATACATACTATTTTTCAGAATTTCGCAAAAGTTCTTAGATAGGTTCATGAGGGACATAGAGCTAAATCGGGAGTCCAACATCTAAACGCCCTCCCATAGCTATATCACATATTCCAAATAGGAAACAAATAACATTGCAGATAAATGCTTAGCACAAATGCTCGATTTGTGTATATGTATCAGTCTGGAAGAGAGAGAGAGAGAGAGAGGTATACGCAGATAGACAGACACAGGAAGAAAGAGTTACATCCAACGTGACAAGCGTGTGGATCGTATGTTCTTGCAGGTTAGCTTACGTCAAATACATACATAGCGTATACTATATACGTAAAGAAAGAATGGTTCCAGTCTTTTTCAACTAAAAAGGCTAGCCGATGTCAAGCCATATATAGTGATTAATAAAAAGGAATAAAAACGATATTCTTTTTTGTGTAAACCTAAGACAGTAGAAATTTACCTTTTCCCTTGAAGAATGGAAAGAAACGGGGCAAAACTAAATCTGAAAAGGATGACTTAAAAAAGAAAATCAGAATCTTACACACAAATACGTGATTTGACTTTAGGTAGGAATTGAAAACAAAAGGTCATCTTCACCCCATCCTCTACCATCTGGACCATCTATTATGTGTCTGTGTTGATTCGACAACAGAAACATATGACAAGAATCTTCCCCCTTATAATATATGTAAAACCCCAGTTCATGTATTCTGTATCTTCTTGAATTCAGCTTCCACAAGCACTTCAATCAACAAATCCTTTCCTTCTTTCTGCCTGAAGGTTTAAAACAAAATAAAAAGAAAAAAAGGAAACAAAAGACAATAAAAAAGAAATTAGGGTTATTTAGAGAAAGGGAGAAGTGAGAGGATTTTCTTTTCTTTATAAAAAAAATACGAAAAAAGTCCTTCTTTCTATCTTAGCACTCTTGTTTTACAACTTCCCTTCGGCACCAATACAAGGAGCACTCGCGCCTTCTCTTGTGAAGTAACGGAGAGAGCAATTCTCTCTTGTATGGGTTTTAATGCTCGCCTATACGATAAGCACTTACCTACAACTATAACATACGACGTACTTTACCTACATTATGTACACATTGCTTCTTTTTAAAACAATGTTACTTTTGAAGTTGGTGTCAAAATTAAGGGTACAGTGTTACAAATAAGGGTACTTGAAGGTTTTCCCTCAACAGTTTTAGCCTATTTAAAATCACTAGAAAAAAAAGTAATTCGGAACTTGGATTGTTCCGACAAATCGAAATGACGGACCGGATTTCAGAAATATGTATTCTGTGAAATCTAATAAACATGTGTTACTGTGAGACAGTATTGTATTTTTGAACAATTATTATTTCGTCTGGATTTTCTAAGAATTCCTTCTCGCCGTCGTCTCGATTCTCGGAAAGGATTTCTCGTTTTGGCTTGAATTTTTCTTGTCTCGTTTTGTAAATTATGTACCTACAAAATTTAAGCCCTCACTGTTTTCGTAATTTCATCTAGAAATTATTAGATTTCTTTAGTGTTATGAGAAGACCACGGAAGGTGGCATATAACATTTCAACTGTATTTATTATTGGAGTTTATTGTGTAATGACTTGTGTAACTTTTAAACGTTGATAAATGCTCTGTTCATTGTGTTCGTATATTTACTTTATCAATTTACAATAACTTTTTGTACGATCAAACTAAGAAATGAAGACTCGAGAAATTTCTCGTCTTCTCTCGAATTTGAGAAAGCACTTCTCGTTTCGTTTCCGAAACGAGAATCGAAATGAAACGAGAAATTTTCTGTCTCGTCTCGAATTAAAAACGTTACTAATTTTGTTTTCGAGACGGGAATCAAATGAGACGAGAAATTTCTTGTCTCGATTTTTTAAACCTCTTGGTTTCGAGACAAGAATCAAAATGGTACGAGAAATTTCCTGTCCCGTCTCGAATTTAAAAACCCTATTCGTCTTGTTTTCGAGACGAGAATCGAAATGAGAAGAGAAATTTTCTCTCGTCTCAGATTTTTTAAAAAATTGTTTTCGAGAGGAGAATCAAAATGAGAAGAGGAAATTCTCGTCTTGTCTCATATTTGAAAAAAAAAAAACACTTCTCGCCTCGTTTAAGAGACGAGAATCGAAATGAGACGAGAAATTTCTCGAGTATCGTGAGAAACATTGTTCACACCCTGTGTATTGACAGTCTCTTTTTCTCCGCAGGGGAGATATGCTCATACTGTATTACCACTGACTTGCCCCGTCTTTTCGATAGAAAGCAGTTAGGTAACAAGATTTTTTTAAATGATCGTAAGTGGACGCTGACATCCGAAAATATTTTCATGATGGCACGTACAATCTATTAAGAAAAACGGACAATCTATTTTTAAAAAAGAAACTTTACCTCTAACACCAATTATTGCTTCAAATTTTATTTCTTCTTTCCTCTTCCCAGTTAGGAAGGGAAAGAATAGATTCATCATTCTATTTAATTTAAGTAAAGAATTAAATTAAGTTTATCGAATAAAACAGGCGAACGCTGTCAGTGACATCTATCATGTTCCATCAAGTTAATCAATTGAATGGGTCGACGGCCGTTCTTTCCGAGTCTTGTCGAACAAAAAATTAAAATCTTGTCGATATAAATAACGTTTATTAATTTTAAAAAAGAAGAGAGAGAGAGTTGTTGCGGTGCTTTTAACAGGCGTCAAATCATGACTGGCATTATGATAAACTCTTTTAAACTTATGAGTCAGACATAGAGAGAAAAAAAAAGAAAGAAACGGGCACCAACGTCAGATAACTAGAATATGAAAACGCCAAAGAAATGTGAATATTACGTAAGTATCTCATATACAAATGTTTTACAAAAGTAGAAATTAGCAACCAACTGAAAAACAGAGCTCAGTTAATATTCAGATAGTATGATTTATCCAAATACCATATATGCGTATTTAGTTGATCTGTCCGTCCATTCGGCAGTGTTCGTAGTTTAAGGGAAATTTCATGGGTAAATTTAGCAAAAAGGGAAAAAGGGGATTTTTGATAAAGCTTGAAAATCCAGGGAAATTCTCGTGTTGGCTGATTGATCAATATAAATACTTAAATTTTTCTTTGATCTTCACAAATAAACCGATACAATAGAAATATTGTGTATGTGTGTGTTCAAAATAGCATAATTTGCACCCATTGTTAGCTGAGTGTATTTGTTTTGTTTGTATTTTTATTTTAAAAAATAGAAGCAAAAACCAATTAATAAAACCAATTGGTTATTATTTCCTTTAGTATTGCTAAATGAATCTTATCATATAACTTCTGTCATAGAAATTAGATACTGAGTAAGCTAGGGAAAATTTGATAAGAATAGGGAAAATTTTGTGTCAGTCGAGAGAAATGTTGTTAAGGAAATCTACGAACACTGCCATTCGGGAGAAAAGAAATCTGATGAACTACTTCTTGAATCACTATCAATTTTGGCCAGGATGTGGACATGATATGTAAACCGAAATTGGTAGAAACAAACCATTTCCGGTTTCAACGTTGGTCACTATACAGCAACAATGGTAACAGATAATTAGAGACAGTTTCCTGCAATTGATTAAGAGCCCCAAGAATACATTTCACCTTCATTCTTAAGTGTTGATTAATTTTGAGTTTACCGTCCCTTTCAGCAGCAAGGCTATATGAGACGTGGACCTACTAATTAAGTGGAATCCGAACCACATGAGCTCCTACCGGGAATCGAACCCGGGTCTCCCACGACAAAGGCGCGTACGCTAACCGCTTAGCCACGAAATAACTCTCTTTATCCTAAAGTCTCTTCTAAAACGGAACTCTCTTCATCCTAAAGTCTCATCTAAAACGGAACTGATAGAAATCCTACTATAGCTTCCGGTACCAATATTGTTCTGCATACATAGGGGGAAAAAATATAAAAGAGATAATCAGAAGCTTTTTTTTAAAAAAAAATCGTTTCAGCGTTCTAAGAATTGGAAATATTTTCTTTCTTAACCCTCTATTCAAACCGGAAATGCCAGAAACCAACTATTTCCGTTTGTAACGATGACTACTATAGGGTCTAGAGTGAAAACTGTAATAGATAGCGAGAAGCGGTTTCCTGCGACCACTTCAGCGTTAAAAGAATGTATTCTATCTTCACTCCAATCTATCTACTAAAGCTGGAGGTGGTAGATTCATATGACCACTTCCGATTTCTATATTAATAGAGAAAATATCACGCCATACAAACCAAACTTCTTCATGTGGTGTACACGTGGTAGTGTTACTTGCTTTTTTTTTTACGATAGTACAAGCAAGGAGTTAAAGTAATTAGCAAGTAAGTTTCAGTTTTGATTGTCTGTGATGTGTGTTTTGTGTCCTTATGCAACACCGAGGTTATAGACGACAAAGGTCCTACCATTCATGTGGACATGTGGGCTCCGAAAATCGATTGTAGTTTGAATCCTATGCAGCTGACAGGCACAAACTATTCCCCACTACATTATCTCGCCCTGAAGAGAGCTGGGTTACAAAACACCGCATCAACCTCGGCTAACACTACACATTGTGACACTACAGTAGAATATCCAAAGTATAAGTGTCCAGTATTAAAATCAAACATGACAGTGAAACCTCATCCGGTTTGAATAAAGAGATAAGGTAGAACTTATTATTGTGACTCTGAAGTCATATAAAGAAACTATTCTTACTATGTCTTCTTACAGTTCTGGCTCTACGAAGATCCTTTAATGAAACCGGAAGTAGTCAAATTTACTTATTCCGGTTTCAACAGAAAATAAATATCACGGTGGAATCTATTCTTGAGAAGGATTCTTTACAAAAGATAAAAACAAGCAAGTTTCGTATGATTTTTCGGTAGAGTTTCAAACTATGAGAATTCAGTACTCAAACTTGAAGTACTACGTCTATAGCTCCTGGTTCCAATATATTAATATGATCAAAGATTAAACATGTCACGATATCTCCCACCGTTTCTGCTGTACGAAAATTAGTATTGAAACACGAAGTAGTAGTAAATTTCAACAACTTCTGGTTTTGGTAGAGTGTTACGGGTTATTATGGTATGTAATCTTGATACCCTTAATCGATTGCAGAAAACTAGGTATTACGATATATATTCCCATTTTTATTCTATGGCAATAAACATAGAAACCGGAAATGACATTTCCAGATTCAATAGAGGATTAAGGGAGACGATAGAACCTATTCTTGGGAAGCTACATCGATTGCTAAAGAGCTTCATCTCGATATCTCTTACCGCTATTGCCCTACGGAAATCAGTATGGAAACCAGAAGTAGTAGCAAATTTAAACCACTTTCGATTTTGATACAGTGTTACGGGTTGAGATGGTATGTTCTCTTGACGCCCTGAATCAATTATAGAAAACTGTTTGTAGTTAAATATAATTATTTATGTTCTATGGCAATAAATGTTGAACCCGGAAATGTTTAATTTCAACCACTTCCGGTTTGAATACAGGGCCAACGAAGACGGCGGAACCTATTATTGGGAACCTGAATCTGTTGCAAAAAAAACGCATTTGAGCGTTTTTATTCTATGGAAATCAGTATTAAAACCGGAAATTGCTAATTTGAACCACATGTGGTTTGAATAGAGGGTTAATTAAGAAGATTGATCCAATTCTTGAGACAAATTGATTGCAGAAAACTGCATTCGATCTGATATCTCTTACTGTTCTTCCTCTGTGAAAATCAATATTGAAACCGGACGTAATATTAAATTTGAACCACTTCTAGTTTTAGTAGCGTGTTCGGGATAGTCATGGTATGTTGCCTTGAGAGGCTGATTCGTTTGCAAAAAAAAAAAAAAAAAAAAAAAAAAAAAAAAAAAATGGAGGAGTTCTGTTACTTAGGGAGTATAATAACGAGCGATAACGGGTGCAAACAAGATGTGAGAACCAGAATAGCTTAGGTGTAGAAGACATTCGAAGAAAAACAGAAGCTGAAGTATCGGCAGAGAACTGAAGAAAAGGCGGGTGTGAGACATGGACAGTAGAAGAGGAGAAAAAAAAAAGGGGGGAATGGAAGGTTTTGCAAGCTGGTGCTATAGAAGAATGATGAAAATTAGATGGACGAACAAGGTATCAAATGAGAGGGTATTGGAAATGGTAAGAGAGAGAAAAAAAGGAGTATTCTGAAGAATATTTCAAAAAGACGAGATAGGATGATTGGACACATTATGAGACATGGAGGAATTACATTATTGACTACAGTGTGAATTGCAGAAGGAAAAAAAATATCTAGAGAAAGGCCGAAATTGAAATATACAGTATATGGACCAAATAATTCAAGATATAGGGGAAAAAGCTACATACAGGATATAAGGAAGAAAAGTTCTGGTCCAGATTGGCATCAAACCAATCGAAAGACTGCTGACCTGGGATCGATATACTGTGCACAATTGAAAAGTCTTTGGGAGGGCGGTTGCCCCTACCTCTCTCCCCGTGAATTCGCCACTATGTACAAGAACTATTAAGTGCACGCGTGCATCAAAGTAAGGGTGGATTCGCGATTACGTTTGATCTCGGTCTCTCCTCATCCCCCGCAATCCTTGGAAAACAATCCTGCGGACGTCCCTGATAGATGGGCATCCATGTGACCTAATGGAGACAGAGACTATTAACTTAACCAGAAAGCTAAATTTATTAGAAGCAGACATTAACCTATCAAGAAGTTTCCGTATGTGAACATGAACATACACATACACACCAAGTTAGGAACAAATGCTTGCCGCGATATTTCTTTCTACGTCACATAATAATATAAATTTTTCTTTAAGATCTATTTAGATATTATACTTATCAATCCCATATTTTAAATTTTACACACAAGAAGGATGTTCACCACAGACATGCATATGAATGATAGTACAATCGCACTTAATACTTACTATCTTTTGGCATACTTCTTTATAAAACAAAAAGAGTAAGAAGAACCTTTGCACCGGTTGACCTTGAATAAAACATGTTAACAAACGTCTAGATGTGGACAATTGAATAATGTGCATTAAGAAGTATTGTATACCTACCAGAAACCAATAGTATTTGCAGTTGTCCGTGTATGTCTTAATGAATATGCAATTACATTCAATTCTGCATGCATGTCTCATACAAATTTAATACACCATTACTAAAATGGTTACAAAATATAATGGATAGATTTCTCTCACACTGAGCTCATACGAAAAGTGCACATAAATGTTAAAAATAGTAATGACGAGCAAGTATTATTATAATAAATATATTATTTTTAAGGAAAGGTTGCACAATAGTAAATATATATAGAAAAGTATATTTTTCTGTATTTTTATAAACATCGTATTCGAAGATGCGCTCGAATATAAATTTTTAAAATACTTTAATGAACTTCAGAATAGTATTTTAAAACATCCGTTTCGGTGTATCAACTCGGTAACCTGATTCATTATAGGGTTTCCTTCACATGAATCGTTTTAAAATTCTGAATTTCTTCCGTGCAGTTACGTATTACTATCTATCTAACTAACTAACTAACTCTATGGCCTATGGAACCCGGAGGTTCAGTGCCGCGTTCACAAAAGCTCTCCACTGACTTCTATCCTTAGCTAATTGGATCCAGTTTCTACTTTGTATTCCTATCTCTGCGAGATCCATCTTAATATTATCCTCCCATCTGCGCCTAGGTCTTCCTAATGGTCGTTTTCCTATGGGTCTACCAGTCAAGACTTTGAAAGCGTTTCTACTTTCTTCCATTCTAGCTACATGACCTGCCCACCTAAGCCTCCTAGACTTGACGACCCTAACAATGTTGGGTAAACCGTATAAACTATGTAGTTCCTCGTTATGAAGCTTCCGCCATTCCCCATTCTCGTTCCTCTTGGGTCCGAATATTCTTCTCAGGATCCTGTTCTCAAATATTTTCAGTCTATGTTCTTCCCTCAGAGTAAGCGACCATGTTTCGCAACCATACAGAACAACAGGCATGATTATCGTTTTATATATTTTAAGCTTCAAATTCCTCGACAGAATTCGCGACGACAAGAGATTTTGAACCGAATAGTAACACGAATTCCCTGCTTTTAGTCGATATTTAATTTCTTCGTGAATATGATTTTCGTCTGTTAATATTGATCCTAAATATCTGAAAGTATCCACTTTATCAAAAGTATTATTTAATATTTTAACGCCTCCACAATTTGCCGTATTACGGTCCCGACGCACTTCCATGTATTTAGTTTTCTCTGCATTTACTTCTAAACCCATGTCCCTGCAAGCGTTTAATAAGATCTCTGCATTTATTTCTACTGTTCTCCTATCATCCCCTATTAAATTTACATCATCAGCATATGCCATAACCTGGTGAATGCCGTTCAACTCTAGGCCCTGGTTGCTATCTTTGATTTTCCTTATGGCGTATTCCAGCACAAAGTTAAATAATAATGGCGACAACGCATCTCCTTGTTTCAGGCCATTTTCGACGTGGAAGCTCGTGGACAAAAATTTTCCTACCCGGACTTTACTTTGGGATTCTTTAAACACATCTTAATTAATCTAATTAGCTTTCTCGGTATTCCAAGCTCTGTAAGGACGTTGTACAATGTTTCTCTCCTAACCGAGTCGTAAGCCTTTCTAAAATCAATAAATAGTTAATGTACCGGGGTATTGTATGAACACGTCTTTTCGAGTAATTGGCGAATGGTAAATATTTGGTCGATAGTTGATCGATTTCGTCTAAATCCGCACTGATAATCTCCAATAATTTCATCTGCGTATGGGGTCAATCTTGCTAACGAATATTTGAAAGGATTTTATAGGATGTTGACAGAAGAGAAATGCCTCGATAATTTTTACAGTCAGTTTTGTCGCCTTTCTTGTGAATTGGAACAATGATTGACTCTTTCCACTCTTGTGGCAATTCCTCCTTGTTCCAGATACGGAGAATGAGTTTGTGTATCTTGCTCCACAATTTTTCGCCTCCAGCTAAAATTAACTCAGCCGGTATTTCTATCAGGCTACCGGCTATCAGGCAAATTAATTAGCAATGATTCGATTATATGAATGGTTTGAGTCTTTGCTATTGTTCTGAGCGAAAATCTTAATGATTGTTTGCTATGGAGCTCAATGTAATATAAACACTTAAACTCTAACATTGTAAGCATTCTTAAGAGGCAGACTACTAAAAATGATACAAAAGCTAACCATTTCTTTCTTTTGCCCGTTTTTCGTAAGTGAAAAGAGATAATGAACTACAGTTTACTACAATAATAGATAATAGATAATGTTATTCTGTCTGAAAATACGAATCGGAAAAATGTTCAATGTTGCCATCCATAGAAATTACAGTGTGGTCAGAATATAAATTATCGAAAAATCTAGGTTAAGGCAGCGACTAGAAAAATGAACTCAACGGTAATTATATCTAATGACTTATCATATTGTAGTGGTTCCTTGTCAACTACTTTTTTCAATAATATTTGCATTTATTTTGTAATAAAAGAAAAAGTGTAATTTTAATAACTTTCTAATTGGGAGGAAACGAGAGTTCCCGTGTAAACCTATGGACAAAATGTTGTCCACCACAAACTTACTTGGCTGGGATCGAACTAGGGACCCCATGCACCAGAGGTAATCACTCTACCACCGAGCCACCGTGCCCTCAAGAAAGATATTTAAACATTAAAGCTTAATAGTTAATGATAATTTCAGGCAAGCAGATGGGTCCTGGGGTGCTGAATCCCTCCGAAATTCCAACCTTTCTGTAAATTTAATTTAAATTTAGCAGTGATTTGACAAAATTTTAATATAATTTATTCTGACATTGAATTTGGGCGTCCCAAAAGCATTGAACACCTCCCGAAACACATGCATACGTATGTGCCTGATTTCATCATGTATTTCAATTGTCATAATATAATACTGTCATAATGAATGGTTTGATAGCGGTATGTATTAACGGCGTGACAAATATCTTGGCATTTGAAGGCGGCGCTCCACGTTCCCTTTAAATGCTGCTAGCAAATGAGAGGCCAGCGGTATTGCCACGTTTATTTTGCACACATCCACGTCTATCCCCTGTCACCTGATAGCACTGTAGTTTGTCTCATTCACCTATAGCCACACCCCTTTACCACTTAGCAACGTCACGCCAGAGCTTGCTTGCATTTTATTCGTTTAGCTGAAATGCCAAGATGTTTGTCACAGGCCTTAGTATCAATTTTATCTTAAATATGTGGCGTGTTTTCGAACCTGCTTTTGTTAGCCATGAATGACCTACTTTTTTTAGGGTCATAAAATTAGTTTTTTTTTGTCCTTTTTTCCTCGAAAACTACGAATGAGAATGTACCCTCCAGCATACCATTTTCTTAAGCTCGATTAGATATATCAATTGATATAGGCCTATTTGTGTTGCTTACAATATGAGAAATTTCTCGTCTCATCGATTCTCAACTCGTTTTTCGAGACGGAAAAGTATGGTACCTTTTAGAATTCAAACATGATTATTTTCGTCTCGCTTTATAAACAAGATGAGAAATTTCTCAAGTCTCGTGAGCAACACTAGTTCATAATAATAATATTAGATCTCAAGCACTGTTTTAATGTTACATAATGCACAGTATAACAACTGTAAATTGATAAAGTGATTGTAGCAACAAAATGAATAGCATTTATCAACGACTAACGATACACAAGTCATTACACAGTGTCCTCTAATAATAAATATGAAGTAATATTGTTATATAAAGTAATATAAATATAATGTGATATTGTTATATACACAGTCTTCGTGGACACCTCGTCATACAGAAGAATTCTGAACACTTCTAGATAAAATTAACAAAAAAAATAAAGGATAAATTTTGTACATACATTTATAAAACGAGAAGTGACCGGAAAAGCTTCTCGAGAACCGAGATGAGATGGTACTTGTACAATTATGGACAAAAGTTTTTTTTTTCGTTTGGTAAAATTTATTTTTGGGAATAACGGCCTTAAGGCTGGAATGTATAACGGTAGTATGGTTGGAACGTACACAAAATTACATTCTTTTTAATTTATTGAAAACTGTACTCAAATTGTCCTTCCATTCTGAAATTATTTACGAAACTAATTTCATCAAACAAAAAAAAAAAAACTTTTGTCGCTGACTGTACCAAATTTACAAATCGAGACGAGAAATAAAGTCTTCTATCACTAATTGATTTATCTCATCTTTGGATATTCTTTTCAGCAGATGCTAATATAGTATTGTTTTTTTTTTCGATGTAAGTATTGATTACCGAAGTAAATGACTTTCAGACATTATATAGATGCATACATTTTTTATAGTATAGCTTACCCGAAAATTTATTCAATTCATTTTATGAAATACAAACGACATCGAAAAATAACCGTCTTTAGTTCAACCACCTGAATGACATAGTATCTTAAATATAGACATTTTTCTCGTCATTCTTGTTGACAGTTAATTATTATTTTCTGGTATTAATCAGCCTCGCAGATTTTTTTTTTTAAATGACAATCATGATCTATCAAAAACGCAAAATACTCTTCTTGTACAGCTACTTATTCGAAAAAGCACATGCGGACGGAACACTTATAAAAATGCCACCAGATCTGAAAGCCGGGAACAAGGACTAAAGATCGTACAACAGAAAGCAGGGGGTCGAAAATGACTGACTGTAAGACTATAGTGCTACTTAAGTTGATATTTTTGTTTTGTAGCTAACTCTTCTTGAAGCACTCCACCAACCCAGCCAACAATCGTTCTTCAAAAAGTAAACGGGGCATGGAGAATCCAGACCACTTAATAGAGCATTTAGGAAGAACACCATACTTGCAGAAGGATGGGGTTGAGGAAAAGGTGCATAAACGTAGACCTTACACAGATTAAGTTAAAAATAGTAAAGAGAAGTAGGAACTTTGTTGTGGAAGATTTTCTTTAAGAAGCAAAATAGCTATCAGTGTAGCTTCCTTTGTAGAAATGTCCCATCGTGGAAATCTAAGCATTTATTTATTTATTTATTTATTTATTTATTTATTTATTTATTTATTTACTATCTACATATTTCTGAGCATGACCAGCACCTGTGATTTGTCACGTACAGGAAATTACGTTCCTCGGCCAGCACAGTATCCGGAGCAGAGGGAAGGAAGAAATAAACCGCGGGAAGAGAGAAATCGGCCTGGGACCTGTATTTGCCTGGTGTGAATGAAGCAAACCTAGGGAAAAGCTAACTCAGAATGGCTGGTCTGAAAAAAGTGTGACACCTTTTCGACTGAGTGACATCACCGGGAATTAAACCTGGGACTGTTCACACCAAAAGTGAGAGAGTTAGCGACTACGCTATGGGAGGCCACAATCTAAGCATTCAATGTGAAAAAAAAAAAAAATATATATATTGAGTAAATTGTTTGCTCTAAACTATATACGTATTTAAAAGATCGTATCCTATATTAATCTGAACTAGAAATACATATTACTGCTATTATTACTATCATTTCTCTTTGGTACAAATTCTGAATTATATTTTAATGAACTAGATCGCACATATTGGCTTCTGTTTACAGTAAACTAGAAACAAAAATGTTGTAGTTTTTCGTTCCTTTCCTCAGTGCAGCATCCCAGCAATATTTGTGTTATATTCCAAAGGTAGACTAAAGTGAGAGTAGAGGAAGGCCATGAAATGGTAATATTTAACGACCCACGGTTATGTTCTTTACGCTACAAATAGGCGGATGATTAATATACAAGTATGATTATGGAAGAATTGTATGAATACGAATGTGGGAAGAAACAGAACGATCCCGACAACAAACTATGACCACAATGATGCCCATCACAAACTAATGTGTCCAGGAATCAATCCAGGGACCCTTTGAACCAAAGGTGAAAGCTTTGCCGCTTTTAAAAATTACTAAACTCCTTTTCGCACTTTTAGTTTCTACTTAAGTCTTTCTATGCGGAATTCCTACCAGACTTGATAGCAACATGAACACAAGAAATCGAAGACAGTTGAAACTCCCATAACCTTAAGTGGGACTGGAACCCACAATAAGTTTTACCTGATGACTATTAGTCTAACGTCTCACCCGTTTGACTACACCACTACATCGGATTAATGGATGTGTATACTCTCCGTCAGCAACGAGGGTATATACCTGGACTACCGTGGATTCGTTCGACTATATCCCATCGAGAATCGAACCTGAAACCTCTTGCATCAAAGGTAATATCGCTAGCCATTAGACCAGAGACAACTTCCACCAAAGGAAATATGAAGTTTACAAACAAAGTGACAGCTGAAAAAGATTAGGAACAGTCACACTCTTTTGTGGTAAACTATCTTAGGCGTAGCTTTTAAATTTCACTATATATAGCAAGCAATCCTTCCCACACAGAAGTGTCTGTGTAAAATTAATGCCTTATTCACAAAGAAAATGTTGTTTGATTTTAATAAAATACACAAATTATTTTAGAAGATGATCATAAACACGCTCACTCTCTCACACAGAGTTAACCGAGAAAGAGCTTGAAGAGCGTGAAGGAAAAGGAACATTCGCACATAGCTTTGTAATGTTTATATGACTTCATGACATGCAAGAGCTACTGTGTCTTTTAATAGCAATTCATTACATTTATTACAAACACACGCTTAAACATAACGATTATGTCATTTACATTTTCAATAACAACACAGTTTTTTATTAACGAAAGAGCAACGTTTCTTTTTTCAAAAGTATGGAACATCATAATATGACCTTTTGCTTAAACATAACGCTAATCCACTTAACTTTCTTTTTGTTTCTTCTTGTTTTTCATAAAGATTATTATTAGCTCTTAAAATAAGACTCAATTACTTTCCTTGTGACGTAAAAATTCTTGTACATAAGGGGAGGGGAAAAAGTTATGTTAAAATGTTGCACTTATTATAAACAAACAAAGATGCGTTTATGGATGAATGAGATGTTAGTTTATCTCTTAAGCAGAAATAACTAGGTTAACGGCGAAAGGACTTTGATTCTGCATTTCTAGCTGGGTCAAGCGATATCGATTGAAAGGTCAGTCATAATCTGCCATAAAATTATTTTTCCAAAGAAAAAGAGTATGGTAAATAACGTAATTTAGATTCTAAGAAGGAAAAACAAAAAACTCCAGTATTATCACTTGCAACGCTTTGATAATGGTAGAAAAATTGTAGGTGTTGTCTATGTGAAAGGAATTTCATTAGACAAGGTGCTAACGGAACTCAATAAACTTCACACTCACAAGACCCCGGATCTGTATTTGCTCTCATTCAAACCTCAAATTCGTCAATCTCAATGGAAAGCACTTTTAGTCAAGTTTCGAAATTCGGTGGCGTTAAATAATCTCGCGCTCAACTCGACTAGTAGCGTCATTTCAAGTTTTGCTTTCTGGATCAAAGAACGGTAAGGAACAGTGGCGGATCTTGCCTCGGGCCGGAGGACTTATCCCCCCCCATTTTTCAGTGACAATAATATTTTTAAGTTATTGTTGATATATTTAAGTAAACTCATGATATCATACTCTGGCTGGCCCCCTTGTTTTTATCTTCTAAATCCGCCCCTGGTAAGGAAGGCAGAAGACTCTACGGTAGATGTAGAGTTTATATATATATATATATATATATATATATATATATATATATATATATATATATATATATATATATATATATATATGTAAGTGTGTGTGTGTGTGTGTGTATGTGTATGTTTGTAGGGAGGGAGCAATTTCACCCCCTAGAGTTTAATGATGCCTTCCAACTCGTCCTTACCTTCCCCTTCCTAGCTAACGGCTTAAGTAATTCCTGATATCCATGTTAATATTATTCTCCAATCATTATGTTTCACCTATCAAAACATCTTATTGTTCTTGAGCCATCCCTAAAAGAACTGTATTCACTTAACGATTCTTTCATGCGAGCGAGCGATAGTCATATAGCTCATATTATTATTATTATTATTATTATTATTATTATTATTATTATTAATAATAATAATAATAATAATAATATTAGACCGTAGTGGCTAAGTAGTAGAACACTCAACTCTGATACATGGGATTCGTGGTCTAATCTCAGCTTTCGACAAGTGAGTTTTATGGTGGAAGAACTTTGTGTGCATGAGTTACCACTTTTTTCATTACGTCATTTCGTTCAGCAGCATCATTATCGTCTCCCTTAGCCTAGGTATACAATTGTGAAACGTTAACCTAATAAATATATTATTATTATTATATTACGTGATTCTAAAAGCTCTTTTTTTTTTAGTTTAACGTCCCATATTATTACCCGAGGCTAAGGAATACCGTGATAATGATCATGAACGAACAATTGGAATGAAGAAAGTGGGAGGACACGGGAGAATCACGAGAAAAAACTTCCTCTTGTTTACCAGACACTTCTGGTGCGAGCTGGGATCGAACATGTGACCCCACGCACAAGAAGTGAGCACTCTGCTGCAGAACCCACGGTGACTGACTACGCTGTGATTCTGAAGTTCAGTTGTGTAACTCATGCGCGTCGACTACGTGGGTGCTCCGGGACTCCGGTACCCACAAGATTTTTAGTTTGAGAGACACAAAATAAGATAATACTTCTTACTTGCTATTATCAGAAAATAACAAGCAATTAAAACATTGAGATGGAAGTTAAAATTTCTAACGTCTAAAACATAAATTGTTTCAAATGTGTCTCTGCAAAGGCAAGTAAGCAACATATTCCTCCTTCCTTGCCTGTCTCAGGCATAGTCAAAGACAGTCCTCCTCAATAATAAATGGAACTATATTACGAGGGTCATTCGGAAAGTAAAGAACGTTTTTGTATAAACACTTTAATAACTGATATAAAAAAGGCGAAATTTGTGTTACATACTATGTGATACTTAAGTTACTTTTCGACATAGTCGCGGTGTAAATTTAAACACTTGTCATACCGTGGTACAAGTTTTTCTATGCCTTCGGCATACACAGTTGCCGCCAAACTGTTGAACCAATCACTAACAGCTTCCATAAGTTCATCATCACTGCCGTAGTGGCTTCCACCCAAAAAGTCTTTCAACTTTGGGAATAGGGGGAAGTCACTGGGGGCTAAGTCTGGACTATAGGGTGGATGCTCCCAAACTTCCCACTTAAACTGCTGAAGCAAGTCCCTCGTCAATGCCGCGGAGTGAGTACGGGCATTGTCGTGGAGGAGGATGACGCCGCTGGTCAGCATCCGCGCCTTTTGTTTTGAATCGCGCGGCGAAGTCGACGTAACGTCTGACAGTAGGCAGCTGCATTTATGATCTCACCTCTCTGCATGTAGTCAACGAGCAAAGCACCCTTACGATCCCAAAAGACCGTAGCCATAACCTTTCTGGTGCTTAAAATTTGTTTGGCTTTTTTCGGCTTTTTCGGAGAATTTGAATGGTGCCATTCCATGGATTGGCGCTTTGTTTCTGGAGTGATGTGACGTCTCATCTCCAGTAACAATACGATTTAAAAGTTCATCGCCATCCTTATGGTAACGGCTGAGAAAAGTCAATGCGGCTCCCACTCGCTTGGTTTTGTGTTCCTCCGATAACAGTCGAGGCACCCACCTTGCACTAATTTTTTTGTGACCAAGTTCACCACTGACAATTTCGTAGAACAAAGTTCTTGAAATTTCAGGAAAGAATTCGTGCAGCCCATCAATAGTGAATCGCCTATCCTCTTGAATTTTCCGCTCAATTCTTCCTTTGAGTTCGTCAGTCACAACAGAAGGCCGGCTCGAGCGTTCCTCATCGTGCACATTCGTCCGTCCGTCATTAAACATAATGCACCACTTACGAACTGATGCTTCATTCATTACATTTCCATACACCTCACTGATTTGTCTATAAATTTCTATCGGACGCACTTTTCATTCAAAAATCTTATCACACTACGAACCTCACACTTGGCGGGATCAGTAATTGTATCGCACATTTTACAGTCGCACAGCGAAGCAATAACGGACCGTAGCGGATCGCAGCTGGTGCCAGAATGAGGCTAAAGCATGCCCAGGTCAATAACACAGCGGCAGCGGGGGTGGAGGGACACGCGCACGCGCTAGCGCAAAACGTTCTTTACTTTTCGAATGACCCTCGTATAAATAGAATTGAGCACAGCCATTTATGACAGTGTTCATAAAAATCATTTAACTAGAGGCCGCGGTGGCTCAGTGGTAGAGCATTCACCTCTGGTGCATGTAGTGCTTGGTTCGATCCCAGCTCGCGCCAATTAAACTTTGTGGTGGACAAACACCGTGTGCGGGAGCGCTTCCGTTTCCTCCCACTTTCTTCGTTCAACCATTTCATTCATTTCTCATCATCACCGTCTCCTTTCGCCTTGCCGGCATAATCGTGGGACGTAAAACTGAAGATTTCAATTCAATTCATTTTAAAAGATTTTAACTAAAAGGAAATTAGTCAATAAATATCGAGAAACCCCTGAACACGACCCTCCACTAATATGCACCCACATGAATTTTGGAAAGTTGGCGCCGTTGGTGTGTAACTCATTCATTTTTTTTTTTTTTCACCAGACAATATATAGGTTCGGAAAACTAGTTTTGAGTTCAAAGAAAGTAGCAGTTATTCATAAGCTTACTTTGTTTTCGCCTTTAGTACCCAGGTTTAATTCCCGGTGGGAGCTCTCTAGTTCATTTATTGGTCCATGTCTCCATTAGCCTTAGAGCTGACACATGTTCACTTGACATCGCGCTCGCTGACCTCTCTTGACCTCGCACTACAACACTAAATATCCCGTTCGAAACAATGTGAAATTCTAGTCTCACAACCACGAAATTGCACTTCTTTGAAGCAAACACAAAAGATGGCAGGAACTCATATTCCATAAGATACAACAGTAAGATTTAGGATTGCAAGAGTTTTAGTTAGTGAAAAGACACTTAAATTTTAATACACAATGTAATTATTTTACACATTTGAATTAAAGCTAGATTACTATTTGACTATGAATTTTGCTGAATGTTTGTTAGACTACTCCCCGTCGCAGAATTTGATTTATTCTTCTAATGCAAATTTGATAGCGTATTCTATAAGTTTAGTTAATTTAGTAGGTAACTGAATGCTGCAATGTGTTGAGTGCAACGGAAGTTAGATCCTTTTCACGAATGAACAAAAGATTACACGTATCAACTGAAACATATGTTTCCTGTAAACAATATTACCCGTGAAACGAGAAACTTCTCGTCTCGTCTCGAAAACGAAACGAGAAGTGGATTTACAAATTCGAGACAGAATGAGAAATTTCTCAAATCTCGTAGATTATACTAGTTCACTCAAATCTTAACTCTCAAACGCTGTTTTTGTGTTACATGATCCATAATTTAAAAAAAAAAAAAATCTCTAAAGTGATAATACAACAAACTATGAATTCAAAAAATAAAAATTCAAGTTCTTATCTTTTGTACAGAAGCAATACAAGTTCAAGTTCTCATTTCTTATAAGGAAAAAAAAAATCAATTCTCATCTTTTATACGGAAAAAGTAAAAATTCAAGTTCTTATCTCTTATACGACAGTAATAAATATTCAAGTTCCCATTTATTATATGGAAAAATAAAAGTTCAAGTTCTCATCTCTTATACCGAAAAAATAAATATTTAAATTCTCATCTCTTATACTGATAAATAAAAATTTAAGTTCTTATCTCTTATACAGAAGTAACTAAAATTCAAGTTTCAATCTCTTATACAGAAGTAATAAAAACTCAAGTTTTCATCTCTTATACGGAAAATATAAAATTTGAGTTTTCATTTCTTATACGAGGAAAACAAAAATTCAAGTTCTCTCCTCTTATACGGAAGTAATACTACAAAGATTTCAACTTGTCTGCTTTATTTGACGGGGGAATTGGGGAGGGGAGTTGCTGCAGATAGTGGTGTAGCGTAAACATACAGACACAATTTGAAAGGCATGCATACTAAACAGGGAAAAGAAATGGAAAAAAAAAAAAATAGAACGCACATGAACAAACAAACACAACCTCGGCTGAAGAGGCAACAGAAGAAGACAGAGAGCAAATATGGGCTTTTAATTAGGCTTACAGTATCTGCAAGGTCGATGTCTTTGAACTCACAATAAAAAAGTATTTTATTCCTTGTGCTCGTATGGAAGACACAAGGCATGCAGGCGCATAAGATGCAGGATTGATGAAAATAACGAGCCGCTATGGCTATATAACTTTCAAAGTAAGCAACAAAAGACTGACAGCAGCACCAAAGACGGAAACCAGACGAAGCTATTTTCTAATTGAGAGTACACATCTTAGCAATAGAGTTAATCAACCATCACTTCATCTTACTGAAATAAACTTGCAAAATTTGGTATGTTTATTTTAAATGAAAAGATGACAAAAGTGATTTTTTTTTTTTTTTTTTTTAAGAAGCTAGCTGCTCCTAATTTTAAAAGTAGACGTGAAGAAATACCAAGGGAAGATACTAATCTAAATTTCTTATAAGAGTAGTATAAACAATACCATTAGTATTCGTTGAATAGACAACTATCAAAATTTGCTATATCTGTAACATTTTCGTACGGTTACGAGTCTCTGTAGACTCTTAACTCCACAGACGTACGTAACTCATAATTCCAATTTTTGCACTCATAGACTCTTTGTACTCTTTGGAGTATAAGAAAACGTTCACCCTACACATTCAACTGCAACACATTGTATTTGCTATTAAGAGTTCGTCAGTCCTATATCAAAGCAGACCTCTTTTTTAATATCAAAGAATCCCATGTAGAAACTACCAGTAAGACAGAAAAATATCACTATCAAGAACTCCGGGCTTGAGATATGTATACATCTTAATCAATAATGTAGGATTTGGGATTAAGATTTTTGGGCTTTCGGCATCTATGACCATGTTATCCCGGCTCGTTTGAGGGATGACGTCCGGGGAAAGGGAAGGAAGGAAGTGGTCTGGGACCTATATGTTTTCATACGGCCCTATATGTTTTCTACATTTGCCTGGTGTGAATGAAAAAATCCCAGAAAAACCTCATTCAGCATGGTTGTATTGTAAAAGCATTTTACACTTTTTCGACCGAGTGGCCTCACCGGGAATTGAACCCGGGACTGCTCTTGATCAATAATATGCTAATGAAAAACATGAAAATATCTACTTATACCGGAGAAACTTGCCCCCTCCCTCAAAGCAAAATCTGAAACCCTTTGAAATGAAAATGAAATGTTTCAGTTTAACGTCCCACGATTATGCCCTTTAGACTAAGGGATACGATGATTAAGGCAAGTGAATCATGGTGGAAGAATTAATGGAATAACAATGTGGAAGGAAATGGGAGTACCCCGAGAAAACCCACGGACACGATGTTGTCCTCCACGAACTTACTTGGCAGGAAATCGATGCAGCGACTTAATGCACCAGAGATAAGCGCTCTACCGCTGAGCCACTGTGGCCCCAAAGCAATATCTGAAATGACGCCACTGGTAGGAATGGAAATGAAAAATCAATTCCAAATTTTAAAAAATATATCTATATTCTTTATCTCTACGGACATTTTGCCTAATGAATGTACACTAATAGTTAGCCTTATTGGTTACGAGGGTTTTACCTCAGCTCCAGAAGTAAAAGTGACCGGGAACGCGAGGGAAGTCGTTCCCCCACTTCCAAAAATATCTACGGCGTCCCTCGATTCCTAAAAAAATACAATGGTCAATGATAGGCACGGGGGGTGGCGTGACGTCCCCTTACTTTTTCAGATCCACTTTTACCCCCTTCTCAGCTCCATCAGGCGGATTTCAAGATGATACCTGATCGACTTCTTCAAGATTCTTTTTCATTGTAGTTGTTGCATCCATGATTGAATTGTTAATTGTTAATTATTCCAGTGTAAATTGGTCGCGTAATCGTATTTGGGTATTTGTCAATAAATAAAGCTTGATCTCAATATTTATGCTAATTTCCACATCATTGATCAAAAAGTAAACATAACTTTATGCGAGAGAACCATCTTATTTATTTATTTAAGCTTACTTCAACACAACAGGCATGATGCCCAATTACATCCATATTTCAAAAAAGATTTTAGGACTTACAGAGAGGAAATCCTCAACCCTTTACGAGATCGGCGTTCATTTAAGGCTGTTGTCTGAAGTGTCAGCAGAAAACACGAAGCACGTGAGCAAATATAAGCCAGGCTTTAGTTACGCTCACTGGATTTCCAAAATCACTGTATTTGAATTCACAATAAAAATATAGGGGCTATTTGTTAATAGCGCTTGTGTGAAAGGCGCTGTAGTTATATAATTATCTTTCTTTCCTGAAGAAACAAGGAAACTAACTGCCTATAGAGTGTAGAACAACAGTTAATAATAAAATGCTAGTGCAATTGTTCCTAGATCCAAAAGAAATAGACACGTCTTCATTTCTTCTATCGTCAGTAATCTATCAAGGTCAGTCTATTCCAACTGGATACTCTGTAGAGTCACAGTTGGGTGCTCATATTCTCAGGAAACCATACAGAGAGAGCAAGGAGAACTCAGCAAGCGACGATGACTGGTAAGCAAAGCGTAGTCGATGGTTTTGAAGATACAATACTTGTCAATTCATGACTAATCGCAGACTAAAAACACTCGCTCGCTCATCTGTTTTGCTCAATCTGTTCTTTGCTCTGACTCTGATCATAAAACCCCGCTCTTACGTCATACATCGGACTGGGCTATTAGGTTAGTGCGAATGAAATGTCAATTTTGATATTTGGTAAGAAACTTACGTCAGCAACACAACATAGGGATGGACTACGATCATGCGTTTAACGTCACAAATTCTGTACACGTCCATCAAACAGGTGGGGTACCCATGCAGTTAGCAGGCCCTGCGTTGTTGAACCGCGTCGTACGAAACTCAGCTTCGGAGAGTGATTTTTCTTTGCGATTCAAACTGGGACTGCATAACAGTCCGAAAAAAAATAATGCATTTGAGTCAGCAATGGTGAATAAAGGCACTATTCGCCGTTGGATTGTTATATTTCGTTCCAATGATACAGTATTGTAAAATGAATTCAGTGGATATTGACCAACATGTTCGAATGAGCTGCAGGAAGTGGTTCCTAGAAAAAAAAATGTTCTGCTATTACAGACAAGTTAGACGCATACCATACTAATATTTGCCTATTAATTGATTAACGATATATTGTATTTTTCATTTTTTTTTTTGACATTTGGAAATAACGCACTTGGGACGGACATTTCATTCGCACCAACCTAATAGACATCCAACGATACTCTATAAACTTCTTATTGTGCTGCCAAAATGTCTTGAGCCGTGGCAAAAATGCGAACTAAAGCTCACACCCTCACACACCCTCGTTTTGAGCCAATACGGGTTCAGCTGTTGCTAAACGAGAGAAAGTGAGTGGAGTTCCTTCAGCCGATAGCAGCGCTTACAACGGAAGACTAGGGATCAAGTCTATGTGGTATATGTATAGTTGCTTTCCTATGGTCTTATTTTCATAAAAGAGAGAAAGTATAGTTCTCTAACAAGTTGATAGTTTTCGAGTTATCTTTTTCTTAACGTTACAAGAAAGTGACTGACTATCTCCCTTCTTAAAACTAAATAATAAAAAGAAAGCCCACTGTGCCGATGTGCTGACTATACATCAGGCCAGTAGCGAGAACAGGGGGGACTAGATCATCCTTAGGGAGTGTAACTAGACTAGGGCCACCTAACGTTCATACATATATCCAAAGCAACAAACAACTGAAAGTTTCAGTAGGGCTGAAGTTGGTCGCAGGTGGATTCAAACCCCCTGGCTACCCCGTAGCTAAGGGAGTGCCAGAGTGCCACACACAATGCAACAAACAAGCAGCAAAGATTGTCGTGAGTTGTAGCGCCAAAGAACATTAAAAAGGAAATCCTTAGTCCCTCAAGTCTGAATGGTTAGCATTATCGCTTTCACTATTCAGTTAGTATTATCACGTTTCTCCAAATCCCTAATCGGCTGCCGTGGTGGCTCAGTGGTAGAGCGTTTACTGCTGTCGCGGTGTCTCTGGTTCGATCCCAGCTCGCGCCAAATGGACTTTGTGGTGAACAAACACTGTGTACGTGTTTTTTTTGGGGGGGGTTCTTCCGTTTCCTACTACTTTCATCTCCTAGGCTAAAGGAGACAGTGATGATGAGAAATGAATGCAATAGTGGAATGAGTAAAGTAGGAGGAAACGGAAGAACCCCGAGATAACCCACGCATTCGGTGTTTGTCCACTGCAAGGTCCACTTGGCGCGAGCTGGGATCGAACCTAGGACCAATGCATCAGATGTGAACGCTTTACCGCTGAGCCACCGCGGCCTCCAGCCTGGAATCGAAAAAAACTAACACCAGAGGGAGTGCCAAGGTTCCAGAATAACCCAGTATGTTCCCAATTAAAGAGAAAAGATTTAGTTATGCTCCTGTATTTTTGTATATTTGTATCCTCATAAAATAAATAAATAAATAAATAAATAAATAAATAAAAATAAAAATAGTTTTAAGATCTGGAAACTATATGCTTGTATATTGCACTTGACGATGAGATGAAATACGGGTAAACGGTTTCTGAGTTAACCAAGCATGACCTTTGATAATATGATTTATGTAAAAGTAAGAGAAAGTGATCACGGGACAACCATCTATGAGACCAGAAGCCGGGATATCCTTTATGAGATCAGTCATGCTATTGTCAAGTCACTTCGTGTGCAAATCGCAAATAGTTTTAGCCACTCTAAAACTTAAGACTAGATGACTTAACTCCAGTGACACTTCTTCGATTCTAAGTGTCACATGACACCTTATTTTCTTTGCAAGTACAGTGTTTCATTACAATTTCTCGCACTATGGAATGTTCTAGGTAGTCAAGTGATTACTACATGCATTTCCTGTCTCCAATTCAATCACAAATTTGGGAAGTCATGGGTCCAGTGTTTCTTCCAGACATGTTTTTTTGGGGGGGCACTGCCACCCCGGAGCTCTGAGTGTACCCCCGGAGGAGACCAAAATAATACGTTTATAATATAAAAATAAATAGAACAGTACCAGCAATGCCCCCCGGAATACTAAGTGTGCCCACGCGGAACATTTTTTCTGAAAGAATGAGTTCATGGGTCGAAGCTGATTCACGCGATCAGCCATCACATAAATTGAAATTTAAAGTACGTTTGTTAAAAAAAAAAAAAAAAAAAAAAAAGTCAAAGACATGAGACTTTGTTACGATATCACTAACCCGCTATTTACCATCCGTGAGAGTGCACTCACAACTGACGAATGAAACTTCCTCTACGGGAGTCGAATCAATTCTAATTGTCCAAGTCATAGGTACCACCGAACAGTACCAATGGGCAAGCGCATGAAATGAAAGAAAAACATCGAAACATGCATTAGTACTTACCCATTCAACTTTCGAGTCACCACCTTCTATAGACTGATTATCTTCTTCGCTGTCAACATCTTCATCATAGAAAGAATCGTCCTTCGTAGTAGAGGACGAATCCTGTTGCTGTTGGTATGACAATGAAGACCGATACGGTGACAGATTGCCGTTCCTCCACTGTGACGACGAAGATGATGATGACAATGACGTTGACAACAAAGTTTCCGATTTGGAAGATGACAATGATCCACTTACATTGTTGTTACTTGTTGTTGCACTCGCCAAGGCAGCATTGTCTAATTTATTTAGCAGTCTGTCAAAATTAGGGTATTTTTGATGAGTCCTGCTAGTACTACTACCTTGATGATGATTGTTATGATTATGATGATTGCGATGATGATGATTGTTCACATTACGATGATGATTAGAGTGATGATAACTATTGTATCCAGCATTGGAATATCCCTGAACATTCAAATCTGTTACAAGCAAGCCAAACACTAAAAGAAACACTGTCATAACACTTATATCACTATTTGTTACACCACCACTAAACATAGGCGCCATAATAACGCACACACTATAAAACAATTTGCAATAATATCAATTATATATTTATTCGTTAATACCAGGGCGTGTTCACAATACAAAATTACTATGTAATAGTTCACGAGATCATTCCGCGTTAAAAATCACACCGTTTAAGTTTAAAATGAAACGCAAGAAAGCACCTCCAGTTTGAAAAAAAAATAGACTCAATCCGAAATCTAATTATAATGTCACTTTTTTTTTTTATTTATTCAAATCATCTCGAAGCACTTAATTTAATCGGGTAAAAATAATACACAGAATCGTCACGTTGACTTTGTATCTAAGCTTATACCGAAATACTTTTTCACATCAAATTCACTTTATCTTTATGTAATTATGTATTTTATTGTTTAAAAATAAATGAACGCGTAATGTGAGACTTTTCTGCCTTTTATTGTGACAACAAATACATAATTTTACACATAATGGTCACCACAACTTTCCGAACCACGAGACAAATTTAATTTTTTTTTCTTTTGGAAAAAGCGCGTGAAAACACTCGATCGGAAACGAACTCGTGTTTGCGCGTGTTTCTGACCGCCTTGTGTAACGAGACTTTTCTACCAGCTACACATGAATGCTAGCAACAGACTTATCAGTTGCACGGTGAGCCATGCTTTTCTGCTTCTCTCCGTGAGCGAGAGAAGGTCGTCATTGCGCACGTGTTCTACGCTCCCTACCTCTATTGGTCCATATCTGTCTGCCGGCCGGTCAGCTCCAACGTTGCCAGTACATACTTATTTTAGTTTTCTTAGTTACTGTCACTCCCAATAATTTATTTTTTAAAATCTTTTATTACAGAAAAAGTTACTACATTCTATAAAAAAAAATTACTAATAAATCGAATTTGTTTTTGTGACTCTTGAATAACCAAGTGACCTAAATGAACAGTTTGTGCTCTAGCTTCTTAAAGGCAGGTCTTGGTTCGAATCCCCAGCACAACATTCTGAGGTATTTCCTCTCTCTATAAACAAGTTGAATGCAGAAATGGTACTTTCAATATCTGATCAACTTCATTCCAAAATATTTCAGTGTTCATTGACTCAAAGATAAAATGGTTGCATACCTGTAGCTGGACATCTTCTTCTTCTTCTTCTTCTTCTTCTTCTTCTTCTTATTATTATTATTATTATTATTATTATTATTATTATTATTATTATTATTATTATTATTATTATTATTATTATTATTATAGCTTTAGTTACATTACTGTATATTTGAACTTCAATAAAATTGACAGAGTATCATCAGTAATAATATTGTCGACTAAATACTATGACGCTCGGTAACTAACAGGCTAGCATGTTGGGTTCCCCACGAGATGAGAAATTCAATCGCAAATTTCGAGTAGTTAGAAAATGAAATCTTTAAGGTTTACGTCCCTCGGTTATGCCGGTTAGGCTAAAGGATACGGTGAAGATGAGAAATGAATGAAATGGTGGAATGAAGAAAGTGGGAGAAAACGGGAGAACCCCGAGAAAACCCACAAGCACGGTGTTTGTCCACCACAAAGTCCACACGGCGCGAGCTGGGATCGAACCAGGGACCCCAAGCACCGGAGGTGAACGCTCTACCACTGAGCCACCGCGCCTCCTTCGACTAGTTAGAATCAAAGCATCAACGAAAGGAAGTATTTTCCGGAATCAGCTAACTCTGAAATATTTCATAGCACAATAATAAAAAAAAAAAATGAAAAAATCAGTGGAAATATCCATTGAAGTAACATCTTCGAAAGCTTTAATTCTCATGCATTATACATGATAGAAGTTATTTCTGTCAATGAGTTGAGTTGAGTTGATTTTTAGTTTAGCGTCCCTTTCAGCAGCGAGGCTATATGAGACGTGGACCTACTGATTAACGTGGAATCCGAACCACATGAGCTCCCGCCGGGAATCGAACCCGGGTCTCCCACGCCAAAGGCGCGTACGCTAACCGCTTAGCCACGAGGAAATTCCTTCTGTCAATGAGTATTATTGATGAATGTCATTGGCATGGTTAGTTGCCAGCGAGCAAATTTATCGGTAAATATGAGCTGTAATACAAATCTAACGTATGTGAATGTTTGGGATGAAAGTGTCGTGTACCATGGGATCATTTCTCTTTATAATTAACAACCGTTAATTATATATATTACATTATAGTTATTTAAAAGTATTGAGAACATATGCTATCTTGCATTTTCTTTAGCCTATTGGTCTATATATGGAAGTATCATTTTATCTTCTGTGAAATGAACTTGAAATTTTAAGATTTTTAAGAAGTGATTTCTTCTCTAATTTTATTTAAATGTTTCTTGATTTGTAGTAATTAAATTGCAGTCTGTATGTAAGGAACTCAAGCCATAATCAAATATATTTAAATTATCTTTAAACTTTTTCCCAGAAGCTTCCAAATAGGTTCTTCCAACATATAACTTCTGAATCACGAAAATACGAGTATTGAACTCGTACATATCGAAAACATAGTTTCTCGAGTATCAGTAATTACGTTAATAGATTTAAATGTTTATAAACGTTAATAAATTTAATTTGCATAAATCAATATTAAAATTCACACATAATGCAAACTCATTTTGGCAAAGCAAGGGATATTTTACCTCAAATTAAAGAAGAAATCAATAGAATCATTGTTCATTCAAAGAAAAGGGAGCATTTTTCCCTATAAATCAATGGACAAGTGAACAAAATCGCAGTGATGTTGAAGACCCTTAGAAAGAAACTGTCCTTTGTCGTTGGTTTCCTTGAAGTTATGTATTCCAGCAGAAGGTAGACGTGAACCGGGTTGTATATGTTTCAGGCAAACTTTCACTATCACATCGTGCACCCATTTTGATTATTCCAAATCCGAACAACTGTGATATCAAAATCGGTTTAGTGGTTGTTCCTTTATTGATTGTGTATATGCCACCAAGAAACACCATTTGCAGTGAACAATTTTTTAAAATAATAATTCAAGTCTTGAAATAATAGGTCAATAGTATTTTTACAGTGTTTCGATGTTTTAAATATAAAATTAAATACACATCACAAGAAATACTGAGAAATTGAATGTTTTGAAACGCGATTGTAAGTAAGATTTGAGCTTTTATAATATTCTCCAATGTTTTGAAATGATTTGTATAGATTTTCTTCGGAGTGGAACAGAACAGAGCATTTGATGTGTTTCACATTCTTTACCAGAAGATTCTATCTCTATTAAGAAAATTCGAAAGTTTTCTGATTTAGAATGTTTTGAAGATAAGTAATTAGCTGTCAGTAGATTACGTTTTGTGTTAAACTAGGGTAAAATAATAAAAAAAAAACATCCTTTATCCTCAGCGTCAGATTTTCGACTAGGCAAATAAGGTAGGCTAACTAGAGCCGCAAAATTTAGAGATGGAATTGTTATTGTAATGTTTTAGGTTTCGCTTTGTTTCGCACTATTTGAACCCATATAGTTTCTTCTAATATAGGTATAAATAAAATACAGAGTTTGTTTGTGTGCTTGTCTGTGTGCGGCTTGAGAACCAGACGAGTGGACCGACAGTTACCAAAATTTGGTCACGGATACCTTGATCCAGGCCCCAGATCAAGACGAAGAGTTTTTTTTAAGTTTTTTAACCAGGGAGTCTCAAGGGGGGCGTTTACCGGGACCGGCCTGGGGACCAGACAAGTTGACCGAGAGTTACCAAATTTTGGTCACGGATACCTTGGTCCAAGCCCCAGACCAAGGGAAAGAGCTTTTTCAAAATTCGAACCAGGGGAGTCTCAGGGGGACGTTTGCCGGGACATGTAAAAGTAGTAGAAAATGACCGGTATTAATGTCGAATTCATAGTTTTCGCGGCCGGTGAGATCAATCGTGAAACTCTGATCGCACTAACTTCCAAATTGACCCTATTCGGCTGCGGGCCGGGTTCACTGGTGGGATACCGAGACATGTAAAAATAATCCACAATGACCGATATTAGTGTCAAATCCATAGTTTTCGTGGTCGCTGAGATCAATGGTGACACTTCCATTAGCGATGACTTGCAAATTCAGCTACCATGCGAAGAATGGTTATACTCAGCTAGTTATATAATAAAAAAGTAAATGTACTATAGAACAGTCCGTGATTAAAGCAAATTTGTCAAAAATTTGCTGGGAGATTTCATTAGTAGACATCTTATCACGGGGTATGTGTAGTAGTGGGTGAGGGGCCTATAGCCATTAATTGCTTAGGGCCTCAAGGTGCTCAAGTCCGCTACTCTTTATTCTTTCTTCAGTGTGAAGTCTGCTGCTTATGACCGACTGGCAGTGACACTAACGCCAAACAAGGGTTTAACTTATGATTATGATCACACAATATTAGGAATTACGTTAATAAATTTAAATGTAAATAATTAGGCTTTACAATATGGACTAGAGTCGCAGTGGCGTACTCAGTAAGGCATCTGCCTATTAATGGAACAGCACAGGTTTGATTTTCCGTGAAGACGGATTTATTAGGAAGTTCGTGCTCACAATGAAACAAAATTTAAATTACCGTGCAATAGCTCACGAGATTATTCCTCGTTAAAAATGACATTGCTTAAGTTTTAAAGGAGTTGAGTTGATTTTAAGTTTAACGTCCCTTTCAGCAGCGAGGCTATATGAGACGGGACTTACTGATTAACATGGAATCCGAACCACATAAGCTCCCGCTGGGAATCGAACCTGGGTCTCCCACGCCAAAGGCGCGTAACGCTAACCGCTTAGCCACGAAGGAGCTCAAAGTTTTAAAGGAAATACAAAAATATAACCCATCTCTAGTTGGAAAATAAGAGACTTAATCGAAAATTGAATTATAATGTCATTTTAATTCCTTAAAATTATCCTGAATTATATTAAATTGGATAAAAATCATACATTTAAACGTATACCTCGTATACAAGCGTACATAACAGTAATGTATTGGATGACAAATTTCGTAACCCATGATCCGTAAGACTCAGAGGCAATCAGACCCTTGACCCACCTGACCCGATCCAGACTGACTTGATCTCACCCGGATACTCATGGGGATTATGAGTAAGTTTACTAATGCAACTCTAACAAATATATTCTCCCCTCTCTCATTGGATTTTCGCCAAATACTGAAAGCACTGCAGTGAAAGATAAGTACAAGATTTATCAAACTACAGATGCGTCTGAATCACACAAAACTAAGCCACACGTTTCTCTTATGAGAAATCGTCAAAGTTGTGTAAAATTTCCCGTTTAGAATATATAAAAGATACTGCTGAGCCCAAACAGTGTTTTGTTAATTCTTTTTGTATAAGCTATGTTCCAAAACCACATGTGGAAAGAGGAATAAATATGAAATTGTGTTTGAAATATTCAAATCATGATATCCTGATTAAGAAATGTCACACCAACAATCAAACAAATGAATGTTCACGCTCGAGTAGTGAACACGTTTAATCAATTACGAAATTCTGCAGTAATGCCGCAGAGATTATACTGTACATTTCGGCTGTTTGGGTCATGAGTTCTGTCGGAGTCACCATGTCTAACTGGGTCACACAGTCCGATTCTCCGAGTCTATCTTGGTCACTGATTCTGTCCGGGTCATCGATTCTGGCTGGATTACCGAGTGTCTGGGTCTCCGATTCTGTCCGAGTCATCAGATCTGATTGGGTTACAGAGTTTGTCTAGGTCTCCGAGTCTATCTTGGTCTCCGAATCTATCTGGGTCTCCAATTCTGTCCGGGGCACCGGGTCAGACTGGATCTGAGACAGAAAACCAGACCCAGATGACACGGACAACAGTCGTGACCCAAATGACCCGACTATGGCTCGGTGGTAGAGCACTTACCTCTGGTGCGTGGGATACCTTGTTCGATCCCCGGCCGAGTAAGTTTGTGGTGAACAATATCATGTCCGTGGGTTTTTTCGGGACACTTCCGTTTCCTCCCACATTCTCATTCCACCATCATTCACTCGCCTAAATCATCGCCTTCCTTACCCTAAAGAACATAATCGTGCGACGTTAAACTGAAAGATTTCATTTCTCCCTTCCAAGTGAACCGGTGACACATGATCTATTCTATTTCATCATTGATATATAAGTAATTTTTTAAAATCGAATCCACTTTCATTTTATACATTTATTTACAAGTAGTATATATATATCTGTGACTGTTAGAAAAAGATAAACAATAATTGACACAGTGTGTTTATTCGTATATATACAGAAATAAATAAACGATCTATTGCAGCACAGTAAAAACTATTGTATCTATTACTATTGGCAGCAGGGCCGGATTTAGGGGATAGTGCACCGGTGCACGTGTACCCCCCTTCGTTGTAAATATATACTCTATCTAAAGTGAGAAGCTAGCAGTGAAAATAGGAACATTTTCCTAAACTTTCTGCCGTCATGTTTCCGTCCACTTAAAAGAAAGAGGAGTTTTGCAAAAACAACGGTTTAAGTCGATTTTCTGAAGGTTGAATGAAAAGGATTCACCAAGCAAAGCAATATAACATTTGCCAAGTAAGGAAGAAAACAGAAGCCAGGAAGAGAGAAGAACGATTTTTCCTGCACATCATTTGCAACCCTCTTTAAAATACCCCTCGTTTTATTTATCAGCGGTGTTAGGTGTAAAGTATACTGTCATATGTCACTTTGAAGAGTTTCAGTGTGATTTGTTATTTTGATAGTTTTGGTGCACCCCTCTCACACAATCCTGGATCCGGCCCTGATTGGCAGCGAATGACATATTTTCAGTCCAAGTCCTAATTTGAATTTTTAAAATATAGATTCCTCTCTGAAGTATTGATAGCTCTTAATTGCTTTGTTTTCTCTCTCTCTCTCTCTTTCTTAGCTTCTTATATAATCTTACTTTTGGAAAGGTTTAGTCATTTAAATACCAGTACAAGCCTCGTAAGAAATTTAACTTAGATTATTACCAGAGCCGGATTTTTAATGTTTTGCCGCCTCTCATCCCGACGTACAAAATTTCAACATAGCAGAATTTTTTAAAATTACAGCTCACAGATAACGAGAAGAACCCTAGCAGAAGTAGTGTGACGTAGGTATGGGCTCGCCCACTCTTCGCACGGGGGTTTCAAATGACACCACGGAATAGCACACAAATAACTACCCGTAGTGGCAGACGACATCTGAGTATAGACCACACCTCAAAAACCGAAAATGGACTTGACCGTGTCGTTGACCTTTCCCCGCTTCCCTTATTTTAGGGTTCTTCTCGTCATCTGTGAGCTGTATGTATAACTTTGTTTCAACGTTTTTATATTCATTTTAATAAATTTTCACTTTAAATCTGCTGCAAAGACAGATTTGAATTGTTACAAATTTCTGTTTTCAAAAAATAAATTTACAGAGAATGCTTAGTTTCACTTTAACAATACTTACACTAGTGCAATAATGAAAGAAATTGTTATTTTTGCACGTATTGATTTTTTTTCGTTCTTAATAGTATGAATATTTAAACATTGGAAATATCACTAAAATTAATAGAAAAGTGTATTATTGAAATTTATGTTTGTACTGTAATAGAACATGATTATATTGCTTATAAGAAATAAAACCAGTTTTTTTTTTTTTTTAATATTAGCTTTCTTTATATTCGCACTAAAAGGTTAAAAGTGAACGACAAAAGAGGAAAGGAGCTTATGAGACAGCAGGTGTGCATCCACGGGGGGGGGGGGGTATCCCGGGTCCAGACTTTCCCCACCAAAATAATTCCTAACTTAACACACATTTGACCAAATAAAACTATACTCAATGAAGCTATACTTGTTTAACAGGAAAATGATTGACGTAGCACAAAATTTTGATCTTACACTTCATGTGTACTCTTTTACTTATGAAAACAATATAGTTTTATCATTATTTTTTTCTGAAAGTATAGGTGGAAGTATTTTGTAATTACTTATCGTCTTTTCAGTTGCAGAAAAATACTCCTTCAATACTACATTGACACATTGGAGTCTCTGGCGTATAATATTTGGGAGCGACATCAAAGAAAGTGATATAAATGGTATTACCTAACCCAACCTGTTTATTATTTTCGATTCCATTTGTTATCTTTCTGCTTGCCTTCACTGACTCCCCGAGGTATATCAAGAACTCTAATTGTTTCACAGCCTAAATATATTCCAAATTAAATATAACTATTATTATTTATATGTTATTTTGTCGTTAGTAAATAAATTAAATTAGAATACAATACATAATATTTTGTACTTCAAAATATTGGGGGACGCGTCCCCCTCGTTCCCTTGCCAGAGATGCCCTTGCATAGACGTAATGGCTTGTAGTATTGGACCCACTCGCAAAAACAGGCACGTGCATGTCTGTGAGACAATGTTGAAAAGAATGTTATCATTGCCCAAAAACAGATTTTATGAAGTATTTATCTTCAAAGTAAATTAAAGTTGAATTTTTAATTTTTCGTCCAACAACGTGCGATTCTAAGCCTAGGTCTACTGGAGTTAGTGGTTAATCTAATCCTGATTATTGGTAAATTTGCAACTCTGATTTTGAAAGTGAAGGATTCAGTAAATGTTATTAAACTCTTTATTTCGTTCGAAGAACTGCTAAATATTTCTTTGAAGTATTCACCTTATATAGTATTTTATAAAAAGCGTAAATAAAATTACTTTCTTTTTTGCTACACATAAACCGGAAGTAGAAATGCTGACAGAGCAAAGCACATGCCAAACTCCATTTTTCTTTCAAGCTATTACTAGCGCCGCCTAGTGTTCAGTCAATTGACCACGAGAGTCAATATAATATAGTACTTTACTTTCTTTTACATTCAATTTCCAACAGCAGGTGCTCTGGTCTTAAATCACCAGAATTAGTTCATCCCTCAAGGGCATGTCGCTTAGTCTATAATATGGACAGCAATTGACTTGTATTCTGGTCGTGTTTCAAACCAATAATAACGTGTAGCGCTATGTTCATTATCAAGGGCATGACTTTACATATATATGTGTGATGCATTGATTCTAAAGGACTTCTTTTATGTATAGGAGATACAATACTTGTGTCTTTGAATGAAAAAATCGTTTCTAAAAAACACACCTTGATTATTAATATAACAGAAGTCTGAAGATGTATACAGTGCTACTTTTTTTTTTTCATTACTAGTTAAACTAAACACGTTCTTTTTGTATGTCTAACTAAAGGGGAAAAGGCGTTTCCTATTGTCGCCCCTGTCCTGTTCAAATTCAAATCTTCCAGTTCATCAAAGGTCGCCTCAGCAACACCTTGACAAGTCACGTATAGCACATATACGTATCTTAATTTGGATGACATGTTACTATATCAGCAAACGGGTTATGTTTTATAACGTACTCGTGTCTTGTTTCTCTAAACAAGGGGTTCTCAACCTTCTCTGCTGACGTACCACCACATTTAATATAGAGAATATTAATGTACCCGTAGTCAAAGTTATTTTGGAGAAGTATGATTTCTTTGTCCCAGGGGGCAAAATTACACAAATACTATGCAACTAAATTTTAATTTTTATTTATTTATTTATTTATTTATTTATTTATTTATTTATTTATTTATTTATTTATTGTCAACACAACAGGCTATAGCCCAATTACAGTGTTGTAAATTACGCAATTACATGTTCGTAACTCTTGATAACATAACTTGAGTTCACAACTCTAGATAACTCATGATAATGGCATTCCGAAATTTCTTAGGCGACATATCACATATATCAAATTCATTGTTATTTGAACATATTCTATTATACAAAGCTGTTGTCCTCCAGATTGGTGATTTCATCATTATATTAGTTCTTGATTTTCTGCAGTAATAAAGACCGGTGTTTCTACGTACTTTTAATGTGGGGACATGAAAATTCAATAAAGAAACTAAATCAGGACAATCCAAAATATTTTGCGTTACTTTTTGAATGAATAATAAGTCCATCATATGTCGCCTTTGTTCTAGTGTAGGAAGATTAAAGTTAGCAAGTATGGTTTTACAGCTGTCAAATGTAGGATAAATGTGAGTTTCTTTATATGTTAGAAATTTAAAAAATTTTGTTTGTATTCTTTCTAATTGCTTGCGATGTTTTATGTGAGTCGGATTCCAAATAGTAGAGGCATACTCTAACTTTGAGCGAACATTTTCTTTCTTTAATGCACATACAATATATATATTCTTTGAACCTACTTATGAAATACCAGATCTGGTATTAAAATATACCAGATTTTAAGATTGAAATGAAGTGAAATGAAATATTTCAGTTTAACGTCCCACGTTTACAAGGGCGCCGATTTATCCGTAAATTTGGGGGGCCCATTCAAATGAAGAAAGTATATATATGTGAGGATTTTAAGACAAATTGCATTCAAATTATGTCATATATTGTATATTCATAAATAGAATAGGAGGGGCCCACATGAGATTTGGGGGGTCTCGGGCCCTCCGCCCCCCAGGATCGGCACCCTTGTACGTTTATGCCATTTAGGCTAAGGGGGACGATGATTAGGGCAGATTAATGATGTTGGAAGAATTGGTGGAATGAGAATATGGGAGGAAATGGGAGTACCCAAAAAACCACAGACACGATGTTGTTCACCACAAAATTCCTCGTCGAAAATCGAACCAGGAACCCCGCGCACCAGAGGTAAGCATTCTACCACTGAGCCACCGTGCCACCCAGATTTTAAAATTAAATTAACGTAATCAGGCACGTTACACATAGGAATTTATTTTGAGAGGGTCCAAAGCTTTTGGATCGATTCAGATTCAATATGAGAATAAACTATTAATATTTGTAAAAATCACCCCTAAAATTAGGTTAAATTTACAACAAAGTCGAGATTTCGAAAGGTCCCTCAGAACTTACCTCCGGTGTATATCTCTGAACATAATACACATAAATTTCTGACTTCACTGTTTCAGTTCTCAAATAACCTTTATCAGGATAAGCAATGAAGAAAAAAGAGGAAGAAGAAAAGAAAAAGAAAGGAAAGAAATATTCTAAAATCACATTTTGCCTTCAACGTGAAAGTTGTGCTTGTTTAGCTAAATAGAGGTTCTTAATGTCTGGTTTCAATTAACTTAACTTTAGTCGTAAATAGACTTCAAATATTCTACTTATGCTATACATGAAAGAAGGAAATACACATTCACGAAGGTGAGTGCTAGCAAAACAATAGAAATTTTACAGCTTTATGTGAGATCATTGTATATTCATTTCCCCTTGCTAACGAGAAGTTCGTTAAATCAATCCTCCTGAACATTTAGAAGTTCTATTTTAAAGCAACAGACTGTGGTTCATTCTACACATATGCATATCCCGATATAATTCCAAAAACATTATGATTTGCAGCTATTATGATAAGGCTATAAGAATATGTCAAGCATACTACTCTCAGATTATTTCGCAATCAAATACTAATTAGTTTGGTGTTTTATCTTGTACTAAAAATTAAATTATGTGCTGAATTTTGAAATCAAACTTTACCACTTGAAGAAAATATGGAATAGGAGAATTGCTGTGTGAAGCCAGCATCAGGTGTAATCGAAGAGCGTTTTGGGTTGGTTGGTCAGGACGAGCGGGGGAGGAGAAGGAGGAAACTAAGGCTAGTTCGTTGTCCCGGGAGACAATTAGCCAAGTTGCGTCACTTGGCGCTATATATACCTAAGGAGATATATAGGTTGTCAATGTTATATCGCTCAATCCTCGATGCTCCGTATACCTAAGGAGGCTAAAAGTCATATTGATAAATAATTATTCAACATATAAGCATCCGCTCATGAAATCAAACTTGCGGTGACATGCACTAAGTCTTTGTCAATGTCATGAAAATGTTATTTCGATATTAGTTTTATGAGCACACATTAAAAATTTCCAACGGATACTTGAACCTCGGAGCTAAGGCCATACCCATGCAGTCGGCACCTATCGTGTACGGAATTTTCGATATTCAATACTATTCTGTTTAGTTTTGAAAGAAGAACATCACTAATATGTTTTGAAATGAAATGAAATATGTAGTTTAACTTCATACGTTATGCACCGAGGCTAATGTACACGGTGATGATGAGAAATGAATGAAATGGTGGAATGAAGAAAGTACGAGGAAACGGTAAAACCCCGGGAAAACCCATGCAGACAGTGTTTGTCCGCCGAAAAAGCTCACATGGCGAAAGCTGGGATCGAACCAAGGACCAGAAATGAACTATCTACCTCTGAGCCACCGCCCCCATAACATGTTTTAGTTTACTTTTCGCTTATCTGCTTCTTATGGACCCAACTATTCTTCGTATGATTTCCCAAAATCCATTCATCAGCTGTCGTAAGTGAATCAAATGATGACCAAAGTAAATCAGACACTGAAGTTCTTATTCATAGAATTATGTTCTGGGTCGTCTCGCGAACAACCGATTCAGAAAATGACATACTGTAGTTATATGTTACAGGGATTGCATAAACTACCGGGAACACATTCACTCCAGCGTCATTTTTACTGAAGTCAAGAAATTCAAGTGAAAGATGTAATGATTTTTCCTCTTCCTTTTTACATTCTATAAAAACAATTCAAGTATTACCGGTACTTGTGCAAGACTCTTGCGCAAGAGTCTTGGTCTTGGTCTTAGTCTTGCAGGTATAGTTTTGGTCTTGCACCCCTTGGTTTTGGTCTTGGTCTTGTATTGGGATTCCTGGTCTTGGTCTTGCATGCAATACTCTTGCACAAACTGCAAGACAAAGACTCTTGCGCCCATCACTACTCCTTAGTTACATTACTAATAGCACCTGGGAAATTCCCAAAGTATTACCCAGTAATTAGAGTTGAGTATACAGCTCAGTCTATCCTGGTCTAGGGTCTAGCATGCGGACCTTTAGGGCACGGAGTTCTGGATTTGATTCCCGGTGGGAGAGCCTTGAAATTTTCGTTAGTATTTGAGATTCTATCTTAAACTGTAGATTCACGTCTCATGTAGGCTCGATGCTGAAAGGGAAGCTAAACTTCAACAAACAACGACTTAAGCATGCCATATATGTGTGTGTGTATTTCAGGTTCCTATGCAACATTTAGGTTATGATGAATGGGTCTTACTGACGTTTATGTGTTCAAGCCTCACAGTATAAGCCGTTCCTCAATACACATACCACCTCCAAGACAACTGGATTAAGAGGACCACGCCAGTGTTTCCGAATGAGCATACCTTGTATTTGTATTTGAATTGGCATAATGTTCAGGAAATGACAAAATCTTTGTTCTTAAGATCGTGGAGTAGGTGAAACAGTTTGACTCGATATGGCACATTTTCACCATATTTTTTCTTCCTTCCAATGTTCAACAAAAATTTACAAACATAAAGATGAGATTGACTACTACTTGGAATAGGCCGTAAACGGCGCACAGATTGAAGTGAAAGTAAAATTCTACACTTCCAGGAGGTGACACACTCAATACCATACTCCAGCCCTTCAATTTTTTTTCAGATATCTATTTTAGAGAGGCTGGGTGAACCATTGAGCATGATTGAAACGAGGGTACAAATAAAAAATCCTGTTCCAGTTCTAACTACTACACTTTTCATATATACATATATATATATATATATATATATATATATATATATATATATATATATATATATATATATATATATGTGTGTGTGTGTGTGTGTGTGTGTGTGTGTGTATAATAGGTATATAGTTCCTTACTGATCGGTCATGAAATTTTATATAATTTACTTATTGTTATCATATAGGTATAGGTATTTATTTTCACTTATGCCTTAAACTCGGAACAAACCAAAGCAAATAAATTCATTATCTTAATAAATTAAAATGTTATACTTGATATATGCTGGTCTGTATACCTACTTTTGGGTCACCCTGTATATATAAAAGTAATTTTGATTTCTTTTGCTTCCGTCTGTAGTTATTATAGAATGTGTAAAGTAATTTTGTAACTAACCTAATGCATTTAACAGTGGCGGATCTAGCCCAGGGTCGGGGGGCCTAGGCTTCCGAACTACTATTTATATGTTTTTCAAAGTTTATAGTGTTTTTAGTTTTATTCTTTATTGGAATTTTTTTTGAAACATTAAATATAGTTTCAGTTCCAGTTTTTCTCTAACGCAATGTGTAAAACAATACGTGAGGTCCACAGTGCCAACGTCCAACCTAGCCATAATATTTATCGTGAAAGAGTTAAGTTGGAAACTTCTGCAGGACCCATGAAAAATTGAGGAGCGTTTTTTTAAATCTTGATAGAGCAAATTTTGAGAAACGGATATATATATATATATATATATATATATATATATATATATATATATATATATATATATATATATGTGTGTGTGTGTGTGTGTGTGTGTGTGTGTGTGTGAAATCAGAATTGGCAAATCTCGAAATATGCAGTGTGTATACAATACTAAATCATGAGCGTTTTGTCAGAACTCGATAGAAGTTATGTATAATAATAACAAAAATGCAACTCCTATATATAAAAAAAAGATGTTTTGTGCTCTATCGAGTTTTGAAATAGCGCTCCTCAATTGTAAACTCATGATATACTTATAATTGTCTGGGCGCTGGCTGCCTCTCCTAGCTTTTACCTTGTCGATCCGCCACTGGTATCTAATCCCCTCAACTGTGCTGTCATTACTTGATATCATAACTTGAGAAATTAAATATTAGATAGAGTACGAAATTTCTTAACAATTTTATTTCAAAATATTTACAGCAAGTAGCTATAGTTTCTCGTAGTATTTTGTAAGCAACTTGTATTTCGTGGCAGAGAATCCTTCCCATCGAAAATGAAATGAAATCTTTGAGTTTTACGTCCCACCGTTATGCCGGTTAGGCTAAAGGAGACGGTGATGATGAGTAATAAATGAAATGGTGGAATGAAGAAAGTGGGAGGAAACGGGAGAACCCCGAGAAAACCCACGCACACGGTGTTTGTCCACCACAAAGTTCACTTGACGGGGCCTGGGATCGAACCCGGGCCCCAAGCACCAGAGGTGAACGCTCTACAACTGAGCCACCGCGGCCCCTATCCTTCCCATCGAGTCTTTCATATGCTATTGAAATGTACAGGCTTTCAGTTTTCTTAAATCTCGAAACTGCAAAAATCTCTGTGTGGAGAAGGGATAATTTTTACGTATGATATTATATCACTTCCAAATGTTTAGAAAATGTAAATGTATACTTTTCTAGGTAGGGGAAGGAGATGGCCTTTTTCTTTCTTTTTTTTTTAATTGAAATCAGAGATAGTCGTCGATTTAAGTGTTCATCTACTCGTGCAATGCTAAGAGAACTTGAAAAAAAAAAAAAACGATTGCTTGAAGCACTGTACCATGTTAGCATTGAACGGGAGTCTTGGTTGAGATCACCGATTTGCAATATTTCCAAAGTTTTTCAGAGAAAGATATTGTTCCGCGCATTACGCTAGAAGATCTTCTAAGTTTGTGTGTGTGTGTGGGGGGGGGGGAGGAAGCGTAAATGTATAAGAGCTTCATTGTTTTTAAGTAAAGATGGGAAACTACAATCAAACTGACAATTTCCAGTGGAATGGACAAGTTAAGAGGAGACAGAACACGGAGATTTTGTATTTGGAAACTAAATAAGAAGAAGTCGGGAGAGAAATGTTTATGTGGAGAGGGACAGTATCAGATAATGAAGTGAATCATGTGCTCTACCATAAACAATAGGAAGACGATAATAGTAATAATAATATTTCTGAGTTGTAGCATATCCCTTCCCATTGAATGTTTCTGACTACGATTATGAAACGTGAAATATTTGTTCAATTAAAGCAGATTCGAAGTCAGTACAAATTGTGCTAACTCTAACAACAATAATACCATTATTAATTTACCACTACTTTACTACTACTACTACTACTACTACTACTACAGATTGTGTATATAATATAAATGTCGTGTGTAATTAGTAGCAATCTAGCTACGAATGTAATATGTTAATATTAGATAGCAGAAGATACCCTATTTCTATATATAATGAATGGGTCAAACATGGTATCCTGTCAGTACTTCCAGCATCGTTTGTTTCCTGTGGATTAAAAAACAATTGTGCCAGATATGGAATGATTATTATTTTTATGCCCACGTATGAATATTATACGAGTAGTTATGGTTGAAAAGAGAAGTGAAATTTTTGTTGAAATTTCTGAAAAGAAAGTAATATTTATCATTACATGGACCATGGAGCATTTTTTGCGGATTCTGTAAGCAGCGGCACACCAAAAGCAGATAGGTGACTCGTGGTAAAGTTATCGCATACAAAATCGTATTGTCTAGTTCACTACGTTTTTGCTTTTCGAAAGTTTTTGTTTTGAAGATATTACATAAAAATTTTAAATTAGCAGTAGTTTAATTTCGCTGTAGTGAAGACCCGCCATTTTCTTTGGAGCCGAATACGAACCTTTGAAAACTTGCACTTTTGTTGTCTCCGGAAATGACCAAATTATTTGATTCACGACGACTTTCCAAGTAGGAAGGATGCTACACAGTTTTTCACCTTTAAATTTTCTTCGGGAATTATCACCACTATTGCCTAGCTCTGGAGTGGGCTGAAAAATAGTACCAAATTGAAACAAAACGGGCTGAATTCATTATTCTATACCACTATAATACATGGCTCTTTAACACGAAGCTAAAAGAGGTTAAGTTTTAGAACTCTCCCCCCCCCCCCACACACACACACTCCTACAAGAGTCTAAATCAAGAAAGTGCTCTTTGTAAAAATTACTTTTTAAAAACACCCAAATTAAAAGGGAAAATAGTTATCATCTACGGTATGTATTGTATCGTCTCTATTTCAAAGTGACCAAAAAACCAAAACGGTATTATTGCCATATATGAAAAAATATATAAAACGAGGAACAAATCAATCATCTCCGAGTTCGTGTGTAAACAGTACGTTATAATAAAATATTAAAATATAAATTATTCCACGTTATTCCCGCTTATTCCATAACCGAAGGAGGATATATATAACCGGTCCATGGTCCTAGAACCTTCCCTGAAACACATCACAACATATTGTTACACTGAGAAAAATCCGTTCTCCAGACAGCGGTATATTGTACGATTATACGGTATCCTCTTGTTTACTACAGAAATGAGTATGGAGCATACATTATCCGTATGCTACATAGGCATTGCCTTTATATGTTACATTATGCCGTTGCAGGATGTCTGACATCTAACAGTTTTCTGTATATCACAAGCATATACTGGTACTTATGTTACCTTCGTCAGCTATATGTTATATACGTCAATTTATATGTGAGATCCTGCCCGTCTACATTGTTTCATACAGAAAGTACGGTACATATAGATGGAACACTTATACAGAAAGTATTATAAAACATGCGTTTTCAGTTATAGGGGAGACCGGGGCATATTGTCACAGTAGCAATTCTGAAAAAAGCGAAAACGTTAGCGCGCCGGTGTTACTTTCTTGTTTACCTACTAGATGTCACTACTAACGGTACTTGTTCGGAGGTACACGGGAAAAACGATGCTGCGTCAGTTGAGCTTTGTCTGTTTTCAGTGCTGGAGTGTAAATTTTCTGAGTCCTGGAATTGCTGTTTTGTGTGTTCGTGAAAGCGAAAGAAGCAAGTATTTTTGTGTGTGTTATGTAGGTTAGAAATAGAGCTTCATAATGTGCTTCTCTGAATGCGCCTAATCTTGTCGTTTGGTACAGATATTTTGTAAAAAGAGGAATGGCGACGCGTGGGGCAAATTGTCACAAATAAGACGGGGCATGTTGTCACTGCGACAGTGTGCCCCACTGTGTGTTATGTTTGATACAAGCGATGTATTTCTCGTTTAGTAAAGGGGTATCTCTGTTTCGCAGATGGTGAGTATATACAAAAGGAAGACGGAAAGGAAAACACCACCAATGGATGGAAGACCTACCGGCTGTAGCAAAAACCATGAAAACAAACGACAATCCCATATCAATACGTAAAGCTGCTAAAGAACATCATGTCCACTACAGAACATTGGCAAGATTTTGTGTATGTGTTATAGATGGCGAACTACAGTCCGGCGAATGTTCATTTACAGTTGGTTACTCACCATGTAACAATATTTTCGTAACACTAGAAAGAGTTACTAGTGTCATACCTAAAACAAGCTTCGGACATATACTCTGATACTCTGGAAAAGGTTCGCGATTCGGCTTACAACTATGCAAAAGTGCTAAGAACGAAGTGCCCGGAGTCATGGAACGGAAAGGCCATTGGTGGCCCAGACTGGTTTCCGGAACTTCTGAAAAGACATGATCTTGCTATAAGAACTCCCCAAGCAACCAGCCTTACACCTAAAAAACAATGTCGATGTAGGTCCAAAGAAGATTACGATTCTTCCTCACAGGACAACGATACACCGTGTTTAGTTTCTGGCGATCAATACACTGGGGCGTCATTTCAGACTTCGCTTGAGGGGCAGGGGGGAGAGCACCACCAACATAAGACTTTCACGTTTTGTACTAGTATATTAGTAGACAATCGATTAAAATGTATGTATCCCTTAAAATCTTGGGGGAGTTATTGCCCCCTCTTGCACCCCCTAAATGCAAGTACATGTAGGAAGAAGTAGATTCAGTGCATTCGATGTAAGGAACCGGCCTACGAAAAGTGAGGGACGCAGAACTTGTTTTACGTGTGTATTAACTGTGACTCTGCCGATGACCTCCAGGTACGGTACTTTGTAGAAGCAAAAGGATAAATGTATTCAAACTAGTTTGCAGTGCGTATTGATAGGAATGCAACAAAACTTGTAATAATAATTATTCCTCTTCTAGCTATACAGTAGTCCTATCATAGGAATTCGTTTCCAATTCATAAACTACAATCAGAAGCTAATTAAATGCAATTGGCTAATTTTGTGAAAATGAAATTAAATGAAATGTTTGAGTTTTACGTCCCACCGTTATGCAGCCTAAGCTAAAGGAGACGATGCTGATGAATAATGAATGAAATGGTGGAATGAAGAAAGTGGGAGGAAACGGGAGAACCCCGAGAAATCCCACGCACATGGTGTTTGTCCACCACAAAGTTCACTTGGCTGGGGTTGGGATCGAGCCCGGGACCCCAAGCACCAGAGGTGAACGCTCTACCACTGAGCCACTACGGCCCCCCTGGCTAATTTTGTGTATGCCTATCGGAGATATAGGCTATCATTTGATAATTTCGTTCATTTTGTTATATAAGCTTTCAGTTTGTAGTTTTGATTCCTTAGCTATGAGTTAGTTCTGTATTTATGGCAGGTTTAATTTTCCCACAAAAGTTGATGTAACAATAAATCTTTTATGTTGAGAAAATATAGGCTACAGGTCCTCTTACTTTCGTTTCTGTTTAACTAGTATAGTTTCCCCTTTCATGTAATTATGTTTTCGTCCTCTTTCAGACACTAAGTATTTAATGCTGGTAACATTTACAGTCTTTTTTGCATTAGTAATAGTTGCATTAATAACATCTACCTATATCTGGAAACTGCCATTAGAATAACATATGACAAATTGTCCTATATAGTGTGACAACTTACCCCTCATATGGGGTACATTGTCACAACTGTATTGATCATAAAACAAGTCTAGTTTAGGACGAGTTACACTGGACATAGTAATATATGTTATGCACAAGATAATCAAGTATGTGTATACTAAAAATTATACATTTCAGCCTTAAGTGAGCGTTACAATAATAATAATAATAATAATAATAATAATAATAATAATAATAATAATAATAATAATAATAATAATAAAATGTGAAAATTGTGACAATGTGGCCCGGTCTCCTCTACGTCTGCTGTACGTTAAGTCCAAAAACTACCGGAATTACGCATGTAACCTACCTTTTTAAGTTTGCCACCTACAATTTTTTTCTTGATAATTATAAGTCACAATGGTATCTATTATTTCTAACTAATGAAACACACATATATAAACAGTATTTGTTAAATGATGCTGAATTGGGCAGAATTGTACCAATTTTTTTCACAAAAGGGGCTGAAAATGCCAGCGTGGTACCAACGGGCCGATGCATGACAAAAAGGGCTGAATTTGGTACAATTGTACCAAGTGTGGCAACATTGATTATCACTGAAGACAAGAGCTGAAGCTTGCCTCGTCTCAAAAATATGTCGTGAAAATCGGAAAGTGTGACTGCTTCTATTGGAAGAATATTGTGTCTCACCTTGTATTTCGTCACTGAAATTCTGCCTCGTTTCGTCTCATGGGTAATCTTATGCAGAAGTGTGTTAGGTACTTCACTACAGAAGTCACCAAAAAACAAGTATTTAGTTTTCTAATTACAAACTGCTCTAACAACGACTTCTTTTCAAGAATATAAGAATTGCCCCTCATTTCTGTGTAACTAGCGCCATGGTTACTCCAGCCATCTAGCGTTCTTACCTTGAAGCTATGCTGTTGCTTTTAATGGTTTCATCTGTAACATCCAGTATGTCTCAATTTTCTTTTCCATGCAACAGTAGCGTACCCTGAAAATCTGAACGTGATTACTGCAGCTTATGTAAGAGAAATAGAGTTGGGTCAATCCATACGAAGTGGTCCAGAGGTGGTTGCTCGACCATCTCTGAAAATCATAAAAATTTGAGTGTGATGAACCTTGTGTATGAGAAATTCAATACCATCATTCACGTTGTCGTATGTACAAGTGTTCCTGAATGGCGGCCATCTTGGTTGTCAGTGGAGTGCCAATTTTTACATTTGCAAGCGTTTACGAGAACTACAGTTGCTCAGGACGTACGAATCAGACGAACACCAAACAAAAACGAATGTTTACAGGAGAGACTGAGGTACATGGAGAATATAAACTTTAGTGTCTAAATAAATATGCAGGGTTGCAGACCAATACATGAAATCGATTACTCTCTTTGACGTTAGAACTATAGCATGCTGCAATTATCTCTGTCACCTGTTTGACGATGTCCGATATGTCTGACATTAGGTTACCCAAAGATGTAGTGTACCCCTGCTTCAATTTCTGAATTATTTTCTTCTTCCTGATTCCATACAAGCTCTCAACAGTGTCACATCCAGATAAAGCGTGTGCTGCAAGGAGGTTAGTACAAATATCAGCGTGCTTCGACGATGTTGCTTCAAAATCAATGGGCGTTCTCCTCGGGCTGGTTGGTTCCATAGTGATCTTGTTTGTTGTTCCCCTCTCAGCATAATAATGAAGCACAACTGAAACATCAGTGTCATCGGATATCACCTTAATGTTAGCGCTTACATTCTCCGATGCCAACCGTAATGCCTATTCTACGATGATAACATCTGATTCCTTGTGTTCGATATATAAGTCTGTTTTTGGCTTTGATGCTCCGTCTGATACTTCAATGGACACATATTCTCTGCTGGACAGAACGAGTTTTTTGGCCTCTCTGGTACAAAGACACCAATCAACCAGATGTTTGCATAGCATGTCAATCACTTGCGTTTTGTTGTGGGTCATAGTTAGTACTACTTGATGTGGTGGGAGAGGTGTATGAAGAGTGAGTTGATGTTTCCTCGTTACATGTGAACCCACGCGTATTCATCTTGTTTGACTTTTGATACTGTATAGGTTGTATTGAAAATAAGGTATACGTCAAAATCTTTGAGCTTACATACCACGAAATGAGTAACCTTTTGCACAAAGTCAAAGACTGTCCCAATTGTAGACCAAGCGACTGTCCACAGTACAGCACACTTACCAATGACAACTGCATTTGGAGACGATTGAAATCTCTTGTACAGTACATTTCAATGATCAGCAGTTATTTTAGTTTATATTTGGGAGTAAGTTTCATCTGGCCATCATCTCTGAAGAGGGAGGAAACGAATGGTGCCAATTCATGCTTCAACACGTCTGTTACGTCAATTGATCTTGACAACATCAGTCCAATCGTCCTAGCATAAATCAACGATGTATCAAATAAAAACTCTGTACCGATCTTCACTTTCTTCTTCATGACTGATAGTGTTACAATCTCTATCGAGATGGAGTAGAACCCTCCAGCCGTTCTGTATGTCCATGTCGGCCATGTCCATGTCCATCCGGACCATGTCTTTTCGAACGCCCGCATCTGCTACCTTCCGATGGTCACTGCTTTGTTCACGTTAACTGTAGAAGATGCAACACGATCACTTATTATGTTTATTATTTTAGCAGAATGTTGCTGAGGATCTAGGAGATCGATGCGTTGAGATAACACCTTACATATCTTTTCCCGATTAGAACGGTCAGATTTTGTCCTGGCTGCAGATTCTTCCTAGTGGTGCGTGACGGATCTGGTTGCATGATCATTCTCACGCATATCGTCAAATGTATTTGACTATCTGACTGCAGATTCCAAACTGTGGGCTCATGTCTTCACGATACGCGGATTAAGCGTTTGCCCCACAGCCACTTTGACTCTTCCCATATCGCATGAATCTAGTTTCGATGAACATATGCTCCAAATTAAAACACTACTCCTACTATACTCTACTAGCTAGGGGCTCCACGCATTTGCTCGACCTATGGCCTTGCATCTCTTATGTATCATCATTTAGATCAACAGTGAATTTAGTGCATTATTTTCCTCTTCATATTTTTTGAATTCGCCCCACACCCACGTTTTTGCACAGCCTACGGCCTCGCACTTCTTAAACCCATAATTCTACCTAATTACAAGTTTCTTTTTCTATTTCAACTATCTAAAAGACAAGATTTTGTACCCCAAAAAACGCCTATTTAAATAATATAGGAATTTCTTCATCTCCCTTTAGACCCCTTTAAAATTAAAAATATTCACTTTTGACAATTTTCCTGTCCGTTAGCCCCAGAAGGTTACAATCATGCCAAATTTCATCATTCTAATCCTGCCGGAAATGCCTAAACATTTTGGGGTGTAGAAGGCGCCCCAAATAAATAGCATGGAAAAGATTTTTCAGTTTCCCATAAAAACACTCTAAAGTTGGAAATTTTTATTTTTACTGATTTACTTAGGTAACGCTAACGAAAATGTACAAGCATATTGGATTTCAAACCTAAAATATGAGATTATAGGTTAAAAAAAAAAAAAAAAAACAATATAAAAGACCTATTTAAATAACATGTGGAAATTCTTCATAACCCCTTTAGACTCCCTAAAAATTAAAAATATTCACTTTTGGCATTTTTCAGTGTCGACTAGTCCCGAAAAGCTACAATCATGCCGCATTTTAACTTTCCATGTCAACCAGAAGTGCCCCTTTAATTTATATCAGTTCATGTAGTTTTACATATAACTTTAGTTAGGGTTAGGATACTTACGATTGCCCAACAGTGCCAAGTTGCACTCCCCAGATTCTGTTTTGTTGCTTACTCCCTGAGCGAATTCTATAATAAAACTTGCTGTGTAACTAATTTCCACGTCCAGTGACTCGGCCACCGGATTAGAGTTATAGGCTGAGGTAAACAGGAAAAACTGAACTTTAAAGGTCCATTGCTCCAAATTATGGGGTCTACTGTAGTCGTTTCAAGACTTCACTTAGGAACTAGTATGTGCCCTATCCAAATATCCAAGTTTCAGAATCCTGCAGTACTTTCGAAAAAAAAAAAAAAAAAAAAAAAAAGAGGTAGTTGGTGAGTAATTTAAATTTATGTCCATGGCCAAACTCTCTTTATAAAAATTGTTGCTTGAGTGTCTTAGGATTCTGAAACATGTATTTTTTGATAGCACATATCTTAGTTCCTAAGTGAAGTCTTGACCCGATTACCGTAGGTCCCATAGTTTTGAAGCTATGGACCTTTAAAGTTCATTTTTTTTCATGTTCTCGGCAGCCTATAACTCCGAAAGGAAGCATTTGTGCACCCAGGTTGGTCTATATATATATTTGTCTTATCTTAGTGTCAGGAATCACCTCCGAAACGTTGTCGGTGTTGTTTTGAAACACCCTGTATGTAGCATATTTGCTCGCCTACTGTAGTGATAACTTTGAATATATATATAATCCATTACAAGGTGCTGGTGCTGTCTATATTGGATTGAAGCGCAGAAGACATCGTGAAAGCAATAGGGATATTTCAAAGTTGTACTCGTATTTTGAGAAATTTCAGTAATGAATTATGCTTTAATTATATGTTTATCTATGTGAAAGGAGATAGTACAGAGAAATCGCTACTGCTGTATAGTACTAAGTGTGTTTTCTTTCTTTCATAAAGAAGAGGGAAGCATAAAGCCTATGATGTAAGTTTTACGCTTTTGAGTGATAATAAACCCTTAAAAAAAAAAAAAAAAAAAAAAAAAAAAAAAAAAAAAAAAAACAGCGAAAGCAACATTTTCAGCCTAGAATTTCCACAATTATAACTACAAAATACTGAAAAATCCCTAGCATCCTATATTAAACGAGACGACAAAAGCATAGAAGGGATAATATTTGTTACCGTGAGTATTTGAAAAATTCTAGCTGCAGGAGGTGAGAAGTTACAAGAGGAAGATTTTGTGGGTAAATGACGATGAAAAGTACGAAAGAAAAAAAAAAGAGGAAGAGAAAAAAATTTCCTATGAATGAAATCGCCCTCCAGGATAAAAATGGTCGGTCTTTCTCAACATGCTATGGCAGACATTATAATTGTCGTTAAACCCAATTATACAAGGAAACAGTACAAGATTGCGAATATTGGTTTGGAGGACTTTACAGAAAGATATAAGTGGGAATGGGGAAAACCTGTCAAATATGAAAAACCTCAAAGATATTCTTCTGCTCAAACACCCACCATTTCCTACCATTCCAATTGTGAACATTGAAGCGTTTGATTTGGCGGAATTTTTACACGGAAGATGATTTTTGTTTGTCTTCTTTTATTTTTGTGTCTAATCCAGGCTTCTGCTCCTTAGGTGGTCCTGTCTTTTATTGCGTATCAAAAGATCCGTCCAGGAGGGGGTGAGATAGAGTAAAAGAGCAGAGTAGAGAGAAACAGAATTTAAAAGAAGAAGAAAAAAGGTCTAGACAGAACGAGACTAGTGCGAGAGGAACACTTGCCAACTTGCCAACATATAACACCGAAAACCGTAACAGAAGGGAAAACACAGCTTACTCTTCAAATAATTGCTTGTCTTTCTTCAAGCTGTTTAGGGCAAATACTAGTACAACCGCAAATATCTGCAGGAAACACGTGTAAGCTGTAAATCTTTAAAGCACGTTCTTTACAATCGGACTGATTGACTATTTAAAAAAAAAAATAAAAAAATATAGGATTGTATAACCGGCGTGGCTGATTCTAGCATTATAGTATTGAATGGCAGCGCGTGTGAGTGGTCGCCACTTCGGTTCCCGCTGAAGGCATATAATTTTATTGGCCCAGCACCGTCAGCGAGGTAATTGGTAATAACACCTATTTAAATTAAGAGATAGCCAACTCTGCTCTAGAAAGCCATAAATAAATCCAATAAGAGTCATTGTGTTGACTACACATTGCTCAATTAAAGGTCTTCTTGTCAATCATAACCCTTCTATTATGATGGTATTGCGTATCAATATGAATAAATAACAAAACATAAAAAATACTATAAATAGTAGTAATAACTGTTCTGATATTTATTTTGGAGGAGTACTTGATACAGTACAGATATACTTGTATGATCGAAAGTATGATCATGTCTAAACGGCTATGCTAAAATCCCTGTAATACATGTATATGTATATATACGCTTGGAATACTCTCGCGACACCTTTGATTTGGAATCCCACACTGACATTTAATTTTTGTATTGGAATAAGATGGTGGTTAGCAGCGACATATTAAAATTTACATGAGTCATACACCCAGTGTAACAAATCTATTCAAAATATCTCCCTCCATACACATACAAATACACATGGAAAACATCTTTCATTTAGGTTACCCACAATCTTGAATAGAGAGAGAGAGAAAAAAAAATAGGATCTGCAATTCAAAATTCGAGGTAGACTGTTTCAGGACTTCAGAAGTTTAATCGATGATAGGTCTAGCAGAACAGAAAGTGCCAGAATGTTGAAAGGAAGTAAAGCTGGGAACTCTAACATGTGGAATGTCAGGAAGTCACTGTTCTTTCTTTTTAAACTTAATATACTTTTTCGAAACTCAGTTCTGTGCTTTAGCGATAAAGTTTTCTTTAGTTAAAACTTGAGTTTGAGGTCTTCCTTTCCGTTACTTACACCAGTAGCTTGCATGAATAAGAGAAATAGCCGAACTCAATGTACAATGTGATAGTTTTAAGAACATTTCTGATCTATAGAACTGCTAAAATAGACGAGCTGTTCTAGTTTTTTTCTTTTTTGTATAGCAATACACCAGTATTTAGCTCATAATTAACATTTGCCCGTGAAAATACCCTATGAATAACAATAAATAATTGCTCTTTTGGTAGCATCACAGTAGTAGAACTTATTCAAAGGGAAACTTTCCTTTTTTTTCAAAGTGAATGCAAAAATTGCCATTGCAAATTCTGATTTGCATTACGTGTTTGTTCCTTTGACAATATCCTTCAGAAGTCACGATGCTTATCGTTGAAGTAGTGAATAATTTTGTCGAGCGCGTTCCCTACCAGTGATTGCTTCACTAGCGCCATCGAAGGGACGATTTGGTGAGTTACTAGAATTTCCCAGGAATACCCTCATGTCTCTTCGTAGTCAACTGGATAACGCGTGTGTTGCTCAGTTCAATACTGTTGGGGTGCTTTTTTTCTTGGATAAAACTTTCGATCTTTATCAGATATGCCCCTATTTTTTTCACCTTAAAAGATATCGAGAAAAGTAAAGAATGAACTTATTCTTCAATATTAAAAAAAAAAAAAAATACTACTTAACCCTTTAGAGATGGGTATTGCATATCTGATAAGGTGAGTCATAATAACCTTTTATCTCTAAAGATAACCCTTTAGAAGTGAGCTTATATACCACATAGCCAATCAATCCATTAAGGGTGAGTGTGGTATATAAATACATCTAAACAAAGAAGACTGGTGTAGTTTATAAGCTTCATTTGTATTTAGATTTTTAAATAAGTTATTCAATACCCAATCATAGGATTGGATGGTTCATTTTTTGCGTATCTGAAGAGAGATTTTTGATAGTTGTCTCTGAATGCACCCTTAAGATACGGATGTAGTGTATAAATACTCAACCGAAAGTTTTCTTGAGGACGGCTATGGTATATAAACACATCTGAACAAAGAAGACTGGTGTGGTATATAAGCCTCATTTGCTTTTAATTTTTAAATTCAATATCCATTATTTATCCAATTTAAGTTATTCAATATCCAATCATAGAATTGGATGACTTTTGTCCATTTTTTGCGTCTCTGAAGATATATTTTTGATAGTTGTCTCTAAAAGTACCCTTTAAATACGGACGTGGTATATAAACACACATCCGGAGTTTTGTTTGAGAACGAGTGTGGTATATAAACACAATTAAACAAAGGAGACCGGTGTGGTATATAAGACTCATTTGCGTTTATTTTGTCAAATAAATCATTCAATATCCAATCATAGGTTTGGATGTTTTTTTATAAGACGTCCATCTTTTTGTGTTTCTAAAGGATAATGATGTATCATTTACATTATTGATTAGCTCCGTATTGACAAAAAAATACATCATATGAATGCTAGAATAGCTAGAGTAGCTTTTTTTCTTTTTTTCTTGAAATTTCTACTTTTTAAAAATATATTTATTATAAGAAAAGGGCAGAATACAGCACAATTCACAATAGTATATTGAATTTCCAAATGTCAAAACAATATAAATACACAAAATTAGACAAGCAGAAATGAAATCTTTTAAGTTTTATGTCCCATGATTATGCCGGCTATTCTAAAGGAGACGGTGATGATGAGAAATGAAGGAAATGATGAAATGAAGAAAGTGGGAGGAAACGGGTGAACCCCGAGAAAACACACGCACACAGTGTCCGTCCACCACAAACTCATTTGGCATGAGCTGGGATCGAACCTAAAAATTAAACAGAGTATAGCTAATTAGACACACCGTATAGTTAATAATTTCAATCAGGACCAATACAAATCAAAATTATTACAAAGAAAATTGGTGAAGTCCAAATTTCTCTCAGTTTACATGAATTTTATCTAAGAAAATCATACACTCGGTATTTAAAGTGCAACATCAAGAAGGAGACATCATCGGAAGTCCAAATTTCTAGAATATGTAGAGCATGGAAGGATAAGCAATTGATTAACACGGCAACACTGCGAAGCAGGAGAAGCTCCGGGTATGCCATCTAGTAACAACAAGCGGAGGCTGGCCAGTGAGTCACTGTTCAGTGGTAAATGAAGTGCATTCTTACGGTTCCAAGATGCCTTGTCAAATACGGTAATCTTTAAGCAGGTTTCTGTCTTTGAGAGCGGCGAATAGTGGAGCTTCGCGAATTCAATTTATCCTTCCAAGACATTGATGCCCATATTAGACGGAATGCGGTCATAGTGCAGCACATATGCACTCGATGTCTCCACGAAGCCATTACGCAGAGACATGCCGGATCCCAACGCATGGTTTATGCGTACGGCTCTGGGGTGTTCGGATAGCCACATCTCGCACACTGGCGTAAGCACTGGAGGCTCGTCCAATGTTCCCACGAATATTTCTTTGTCGTCTGGTAGAACCGGCCATGCTTTCACAACTCCCTTTGCTGCTGCTTTCGCTGACTGCACTGTACAATTATAGGGGACTAGAATGGTATCACAAACATGGCTCACGGAAAGACAACTGGCAAGACGTCCTCTTTTTAGATAAATCCAAGTTCTGTTTGCAGTATCATGATGGCCACACTCATATCTGGCACCTCTGTGGCACTAAGCTAAGCGACGTCTGTATTTTTCATCACCATGTCTGCTCAGCACTAGATGTTATACTGTGGGGTACCGTTGGATTCCATGACGTCTACGCATTGACAGGTATTTGACTAGCCAACGGTACATTGACAAGGCATTAGACGCGATTGTAGTCCCTTTAGTTCAGGTCCTGCCGGAAAGTACATTCTAGCAGGATAACTCACGTCCTCATATTGCGCATACTACCCTACACTGCGCATACTACATGAACACAATGTTTCTCTGTTTCTTTGGCCGGGGATTCCTCCCATCTCTCACCGATTTAACACGTGTGGTCGATGGTTGCACAACGCCTCTCACACCTGCAAGCTCCGCCAACTATAGTTGATGATCTGTGGACTATAGTTGGGTCTTCGCCTGCTTACTTTGACGCTGCTTTCTTGTCTCTTTATTCGTCGTGTGTTTTTAATAGTGAACGGTGTGTTTGCAGATTCCGTAAACTGCGTACTTTTAGTGTCTAATATGCGGTATACCAAGGTGAGATGTCAGGCACTACAACTCGTGGATTTTCTGTATGGATTTTTAAATAAAAATTCACCCAAGTAAGTAAATAAGCGTAGTTGCATTCAAATAGCATTAAAAGATCAGAGGCAAATAATAAAAAAGAGGCAAATAATAAGATATATTACTTTATTGCTAGACAAAATAACGGGAATATTCATATAAGGCAATTTAATTAGTTAACTTCACAATATTCTTCTTGTTAGTACATTTCCCTGATAGAGTTGGGGATGATCAACGAGGGAAGTATTAATTGAATTAGAGGGATGGCCTTCTTTGCCATAAGGTGTATTTTTATTTTATTTTATTTTATTTATTTATTTTATGTATGGCAGAATTACTGCCTTAAGGTTTCATGATATTATAAAAGATAAGATTCAAGACCTTTTTGTTAAAAGAAAAAACCTCTTGGATACAATTTGTTATAACAACAAGCAATATTAAGACCCAAATAGAAACTAAAGTTACAACTCAGGTAGACTGATTGATCCTTCCCCAATTATTACCTCCGGTCCAGTGCCACGGGCCTGTAACTCAGAAATAGAGCAATAAATTATGAATTACATTAAATACACTTCTTCTTACATATTAACCGTAATTTATTAAAATATGCACTCTATTTCTTCCTGTAATCTAGATATGGATATGATGAGCCTCGGGTGAAATGCTGTTACTATTATTATAATTCTCCGTTTATAAATCTCCCATACATATGCGAGTTTATCTTCCTTCAATCACTGTAATTGTGCTGCCTGGGATCAATTTATAAATTGGACAGGAAGGTCCAGGAAGTGACTCATCACTTTGTAATATAAATGATACTCGGCCTGCTTTTTCAAATTAGTGACTGATTCACGGTTAATGAATACCAACGAACTTCATCAGCAGTTTTAAAAATGCATGTCGTGAGTTGCCAGTGGACATTCAAATGGGCAAATCTGCCTCTCAGACTTATTGGTTTTTTTTTTTCAAATTTCCAAACATACATTCTCTAAAGTGGTATACAAGTATGTAAATGAATATTTCTTTCCAAGAATTTATTATGATTCAGTTGTTTCTGCTCATAACAGAAAAAATAAAAGTTGCAGATATTTTGTCATGGTCAGGAAAAAAAAAATAATAAATGAAAGCTGCCTTTATAAAGAGAAAGGTAAGAGTTTTTGAGAGCGTACGAGAAAGGTGGAGGAACGATAATTCTAAATTATTATTGGAAAGTAGATATAAACTTGACTATATCAAGTTCATTTGTAGTAATACACGAAGTGTTTCTTTTATATAGCTATTATTATTATTATTATTATTATTATTATTATTATTATTATTATTATTATTATTATTATTATTGTTGTTGTTGTTGTTGTACTGGATAATTTATATTGTTTACCAAACATTGTTAGGGTCATCAGATCTAGGAGGCTCAGGAAGGCAGGTCATGTAGCCAGAACGGAAGAAAGTAGGAACGCTTTCAAAGTTTAAACTGGAAATCCAATCGGAAAAACGACCATTAGGAAGACCTAGGCGCAGATGGGAGGACAATATTGAGATGGATCTCGCAGAAATAGGGATACAAAGTAGAAACTGGATTCAGTTGGCTAAAGATAGAAGTCAATGGAGAGCTTTAGTGCACGCGGCATTGAATCTCCGGATTCCATAGGCCATAGAGTTTGTTAGTTACTATACTTGATTATTTGTGGTTTACGTCTTTAATCAATACCGAAATTATGAAGGGCAGGACCTACTGTTAAAGTGGGAAAAATGAACTGAAATTTAATCTTTCAGTTTAACGTCCCATGATTATGCCTTTTTGAATGATTATGGAAGAATTGGTGTAATGAGAAAGTGGGAGGAAACGGGAGTACCCCGAGAAAACCCACAGACACGGTGTTGCCTACCACAAACTTGTAATGGACCTGTTTGATCCATTGCAGCATTTTGTATGACTTTGTGTGCTCCCATTTTCCTCATATTAACCAAATTTAAATATTATTAAATAATGTTAATGTTGAATTTGAGTCATTATATCAATCTAATCTCCAAAGTAAAAGACGACATGAAATTTATCAGCACCATTGAAATGTTGGCAAAATTGATAGTGAAATTAATGCCTGTTTTTATTCTTCTTCTTTGACAGTTGAAGTTTGATCTTTTTATGTTAAAAAAAAATAGTTTCGGTATATAGAGAAATAGGTGGTTGATGTGTTCCCTTCTAAAGTGGCAATTTTTATATATTGTTTCTGGACGTAATACAGCTTAAATAATGTCCAGCTAAATTTAAAGTCCGGATTCCGTAAGGATTCCGTGAATCGAATAGGATATAGTATACGTAAGACCGTCTGAGTTCCAGAAGAAGCTGGACGCTCATACTTTTAGGGATTATTCATTGAGTATCTACGAACTTAGAAAGGGGGTAACAAACCCACTTTCATTTACTTATCCACTGATACGAAAATAAAAAAAGAACGTACATATTTGCCCTTGTGCTTTATATGCTATAGCGCATTACATTATATGCAACAAGGATTTTGGTCTGCATCATGATATAAATTTAAAAATATTTAACATTTTTCGAATCGAAATCAACAAAATTTATTCTAGAAAGTAAAAATAGAATGTTAAGCACATATAATGAAGACAACGCAGTGATTTAATTTGGTAACGTATCAATATATAATATGAAGTATCCTCGCGCACGGAAGACAGGGGGTTCTCATGTATACTATTACCATTGAATATATTCCTTCCCTCTTATAATCACGTTTGATGCATGTCATATCAGGAAATTGATACCAAATTCTGAACTAGCTGAAACGTTTGGTGGTAGCAGTCTGTAATGTCGATTCTCAAGTGCGGATTCTATTGTACGAGTATAATGCGGAGGCTTTAAATTGATATCTGATGTGCTTTATGTTGTCAACGGAGATCATCTATGAGATATTCTGCGACGAAGATTATTAATTATAATTGATATAAATATTTGATGAAGTGAATAATTGAATAAAGATATGAAATAATATTGTTAGATAATTATATATTGAATAAATGATGATTCTCCTTTAGGCAATTGATAGCCAATGGCGAATATAAATATGATTTGTATGTCACGCATTTTCTTAAGTGTATCTTAAACGCCTCACCTGTTATTATTTAATCATAATTCGTATTAGAAACTGCATACGCCCTTTAACCTAATTGGAGCTAAATAAAAAGTGATCCGTTGTGTCAAAAGTTGGTTGAAGTATTTTATTTTCATCTTTAGTAGATTTGCAACCATAAGTATTCCTGATATGTTATAATGCTTTGTGTTTTCTTCTTCTGGTGTGGCTTTCCTGCGTGGTGCAACGTATCTGCAGTCTAGAGTCCGATGCTTGCAGCTGATGAAAGTAATCACTTTGTGATCTGACATATCATCAGCCAACAAATATAAGCAGTCCACAGAAAGAGAGGACATTACAAAGTTACTTAGCCGGGGATCAAACCAGGGACTTCACACACCAGAGGTAAAAGCTCTACCACTGAGACATCGTCTCCCCCCTCTATTAAAGTGGGGGCCAAGTCAATGAGTTTTTATTCGAGACGTTATATCCCAGCAAGATTTGAACTTGTTAATCCGATTTTGTTTTTATTTTCGAGTTTTTTTATTTTTTTTATTTTTAATATATGTCCATCTGTTCTTCCAGATGTGTATGCTCTCACCTTCAAACCATACTTTTCAACATATGTGTACCGTAATTTAAACTTACGTTTTTACTAATCTTCTCTAGGAAGGTCTTCGAATTTTCTTCTTGCACTCCCAAAAAAGGGTAGTTTATGAAGGGTGAAAATTAAGAAACACAACTTACTCAAAGATAAGTCTAACCATTTTGTTTACATTTCACATCTCAATGTATCATTAAGAACCTGATAATGTAGCATAATGCATTTGTATTGAAAAATATTAAGAGGATTAGTTTATTATTGGAAGTGTTTTTTTTTTTTTTTTTCGAATTTCTCAAAAACGACTCAGGCCATAGTGTTTATATTTCATAAATAAATATTTCATTAAGAACCTGACAATATGGAATAACTTTTTCATTGTGAAAAAGTCCACAAGATGTAGTTTACTCTTCTGGTGAGTTTCTTTTCAGACGATTTACATCGAAACCAATCAGGCGATTTTCTTCGTATTGTATAAATATCATAATATTTTGCTAATAAACTCTATAATGTTACGGAAGTTACTTCCGTGCTAATAGCCACAAGGTTCTTTGGGATGAGTTTCTTCCCACTGTTTGTTTATTCCTTGCCTACTTTTTTTAATTTTCTAAGTGCGACTCATGCGATGTTGTTGATCTTTTTTATTTAATGTTTCATTACTAACATTACTATATAGTATAAATCACTTCTTTTGAAAATAAATCCATAAAGGTTAGTTTACTTTTGGAGATGAGTTTTCTACGGGTGAACTTTCCAAAAACGCTTTGTAGATTCGTTTTCGTATTTCACAAGAAAATGTTTCATTAATAAGTGCAGCATAACATGATTTAGTTTAAGCAAGGAAGTTTACTGGGAGGACCCCGCCATTTCATTGCTATTATTATACAAAAATACGTAAACATAGTTTCTTGATGGTAGTAAATTTTTTGAGTGAATTGTCATTATTAGTAATAGACTATCTATATTTATTCATGATTTGTAGTGCGTATCCTGAAAAAATAAATTTGGCCTCTATCGGAAATTATACATATTTAATGATGCATATGATATCCTCACTCTGCAGAATTAATATTTATCATCACTCTTTATTCAGATTTATCATTGTATTTTTTGTCTACACTGAGAAACCTTGGATATAAAATCATTATAAATAAGTAAATACTGTGGAATTAGCCTAGATACGTGGATATAAGTTACCCCTACCTAAGTAGATTCTAGATAATAGTCTCAAAACATCTTCAGAAGTTTTTCAGTTCATATACGATATAAGAAACTGTAACTTTGCAAAGTTTTACCGAGAAGTTAGAGTCTCATTCACTAGATGGGAATTCTCGACTTCGAATCCCACTGTCAATCTCCTGATTGAGATTTTCCCAGAGTTTTATCTAATTCTATCAGGAGATTGTCTTGATACTGCTTTTAACATACAGGTATACACTCCAGTCGAATTCTCCCCGCAAACATTTCTCTCCTTCAATTGTTCATGCACTGAGAAAAATGATTGGGTTGAAATTGACCCTATTGGTGCATATTTTAACCCAACCAGGTGGCTAAAGCTGCTCCGACCCAAATAGGGTCAAAGCGTTTAGTTAAATTGGGTTGAAATAAATTCAACCCAACGTATAGTTAAGTGTAGGAGTCCTACTAAACGACGGAATTGGTGTAAAATCGCATAACAGATTGATACGTTTAACACAACTTGGTGTACAATATGACCCAACAAAGTATAGATTCCACTAACCCGGTTATGCGTTTGACCAAACGTGTAGTTAAATGTGAACAAGCGTGGGGTAAGAAATGACCACATCGTGGGGTCGCTTGGAGAAGGGAGGGAGTGCAAATAACCCAACAATGAGGTAAAATTTACCACGGTGGAGTTAGCACATTACGAAATAATGGGTTAAAAGAATAAAGGTCACATTAACCATTACGGAATTTAACACAACATGTGGTTAATGTTAAACCATAAGTGGGTTACAAAGGTGACCCAACACTTCACAACACAAAATGATTACCACTTTAGCGTGTCACTTGGAATTTTATTCAACACCAAGGCTATCGACTTCTGAGCATATCAGAAATAATTTACTGGCTGTGAATATTTTCATTTCTCACAGTCAGTAAGTAGTTATTTCAGAGCTTTTCGCAGTATATTTGGCATTTGTGCAAAGCAACAAATAACCTTCTATGTTTCCGTAATTGGCCACAATAATAGTTTTTAAATTTGTGAATAGTCTGACAACAGTTACACGAGTAACAGTTGCGCTGCCATCTGTTATTCTAATGTGCTAGGACATACAAATAAGAATAACAGATAAGGAAAAAAGATTACAGCACCGCTATTCATGCATTGTGGCTTCGATGCAATGTATTTTTATTCTTTTTGGCGATATTTTCTTCCTCTGTAGCCTTCTGCTTGAGCCGGAGCTAACGTTGCTATTGCAATCGTGCTCTGTCAAGATATATCTCTGTATAATTTCGACTGAATACATAATAAATAACAAACATGTGTTGCAATTTTTGTAGTACTAAATTGTCCACGTAAATCAGCTTTGTTTAGAGTATATGTTTTACGCATCATGACAGTTTCCGTTAACCAGGTATGACCCAAGTATTGGTTAAAAATACTCTACAGTGACATATAGTCATTTTGTTGACCAACGGTTAAGGCAGTTGGGTTGCAAGTGTCCACCCATCGTTCCCAAACAACCCAATTTGGTTTGAGACTTTTTAACCACACCGCGTGGTCACATTTCAACCCAATCATTTTTCTCAGTGTGTTTCCAGTGTAAATTAGCCTTCTAACTATACCTGAGAGAATCCTGCCCATAAGTAAATATACTCTTGGTATTTGAATCTCGCATGTTCAATATCAGTCAGTAGACACAACGCAATTTATTAGTACTTAAACTTAACTTTGCCTGGCCGCTTGCTCTCTTTAAAACCTTAACCTAATTGAGCAAAAAGTCAATGAGCTATGATATCGTGAGCTGTGAAATGTTGATTGACTCAACACAAAAGCATTTAATAGTTATCTAAGGGAAACAAGGTTTCGGAAACGTCGTACTACTGCATGACGAATGTTCTATGGTGTTCATATCTGGAGACTGACTAACTCCTGGATGCTTTTGTAAGGCTATTTGCTTCTTACCATCCAGTTTTCGGTGTTGTTAGTAATATGACATTGAGTACTATCTTCCATGAATAGAGATGATTTGTTAAGGATCTAACTAAGAATATTAGAAAAAGACCCTTCTCCAATTTTGAGATTTTTTCCCGTTAATATTGTCCACACGTTTAAGGTACCTGATCGTTTTCTATGCTAAATGAGATCCATGCTGTAACGGAAAATGAGACATGCTTGGCGATTGGATGTAGTGGATTCATGGTGCATTTTTGGCAAGACTTTCTTCAGATTAACATGCGATCGCTATACGAAAAGTGAACAAACAACAACTTATCTGAGAAAGTGATATGATGCCAAAATGCAAAAGATGTCCTATCAACTACGTTGCATACTATATCTGTTCACCAATAGTTGCTGCTATTGGAAGTGGTTTCCACCTCGCAGCTCTCCCATTGATAGCCTATCTACTCAAAATATCTGACAGTTGTGCTACAACTCAGTTGAATGTATTGGACCACTTTTTTAATTTCCTTCTATCGCCTATTCTGTAGTTTTAATTATTGTGCTACTGTTCGTCCAGATTGGCATTAACGTGGTTTAACAATTTCCATTTCCTATGAGCGAATAGAAAAATCTTCAGCGTTTGGAAACAGTTCGAATCTGTCTTGTCCCACTTCTGAAGATTCTGTCCCACCACTATCAACTCGTTGCAAATCGCACAACCCCGCGGCACCAGGCATTTGAAGCGTACGTTTACTAGACTTCGAGAATATATCATTTCACACAAATTTACATAGACGTTCAAATATCCCCATTCGATATCTCGAAGCATAATAAAAATCCTTAAGATTTAAGATATATATTGTATGTTTGTATTTACTGCATTTATGAGGTTGGTTATTTGGTAATTATTGCAACTCTAATGATAAAGACAGTCAGTCAATTTCCTTTGAAATGTCAGTTGAAATAAAATAAAACACAATAGAATATCAAAAACTATATTTATTTAATTACTAGTAGAACTGCCCATTCTTCACCCAGTGAACAATATGCAATCTGAAACATAGTAGAGTAGTTTCGGATGTCTAACTTGAAGGACTTCTGAGATATTACTGTATATACTTGCTGAACCTACAATGTTTGACTCTCTCAATCCCACCTCGAGTCGAAAAAGGTTTCGTACGCGATTAGATCTGGTGAAGATCTATCTGTGTATAGAATTTGGTGGCTTCATGAGACTTTTTTTCTATGCGAAAATCTGATGACACACACACACACACACACATGCGCGCGCGCGCGTTCTTTTATATATTAATAAGGATAATGATCTTGAAACTTCCCTAGTAGCAAGAAAGCTTTCTGCCAGTCATAGCATCACTAGTCATGCGTTGGCTAATGACTTGACTTAACTTGTAAAACGCTTGCGTCAAGCTTGGATGAAACACTGAATGCAAGGTTGCCCCCATATAACTTCGCTACTGGAATCCAGTTTGCGGTATGCTTGCACGTTTTCCAATCAAGCTAGATGCAAGCTTGACCGACTTGCAATTCAAGCTTACAGCAAATGATTTACAAGTTGTCTAAGCTACTAGGGTTATATGAAACATATAAACAATTATTTGTTACAGAAAATATTCACATAAGAAAAGGAAAATTATTTAAATTGTTTTAACAGCGCTTTTAGAACGTCCTTTCGATCCAGTTACTTTGAATAACTGTCTATTTTAAACACGTTTCTTTCATTCTTGATAATAATAATAATAATAATTGTGTTCACATCAGTATCTTCTTCCCAGCAAAGGGAGAACAGATTATTTTTTCCTAATCATTAATGCGGGCTGCAAATCAGTTGGCACGTTCAACGAGTTAGTTGCTTACCACTGTTGAATATAGATACTACTGAACAAGATTCGCAAGTCATCTTCATGGAACGAGTTATAACATGCCATGAGAAAGAGATGGGGAAAATGATAAAAGAGGAGAATAAAATGACAGAAGATAAAAATTCCTGACGGAATGAATGAATGGAGCTGCACACTATATAAACAATTCAAGACAATTGACTCATAAGTATGTACGTATTTATTTCGTGAAATAAAATGATTTAAAAAAAAAAAAAGACGTAGATCAAATCTTCTTCGGTGACCCATGAGTATGTACTGAAGGAGTAAGCATTATGTATAGGCTGAATGCTCATAAGTGCTTACCTTTGTGTAATGTGCCTTGCATGTCTGATAGACATTATGTAGTAGAATCTCTACCCACCTGCAAGACAAGTTCTTTCTTTAAATGACTTCCAGGAAAAAAGACATTTACTTCAACGCGACCAATCACAGAAGATAAAAAAAAAAAAAAAAAACAGCAACGAACAGACAAGGCATATTGTAATTATTATTTCATTTGAAATCATTGTATGTAATGGGTAGACCAAGAATCATTACTCTAGTTTCTTTCTTTCTTTCTTCCTTTTTCAATATGGTACCAACCATTACCTCAGCAAACACTGTTAATTGTAATTCCACGGGATTAAAATCTAATTATTTAGATCTTTCTCTTTTTTAAGCAGTAGATTTATAACAAAAATCTACTCTAACAAATCTACAACTACACAATTTACGTAATCAGAGGTGCAGAAAAGCTGCAAATTTCAGGTGAAGGGTGGGGAAATGAGGTAATTAGTTTAGCAGAAATTGAAAGGGTACTCACCGACAGCCTATGAGATTTAATGCCTGTGCCATGTTACACTCTGTTTTAGACATAGATTATTATTATCCCAATCCGAAGCACTTCTTGTCGAAAAGAAGCCAAACTCCGAACGAGTACAAAAAAAAGTAAACTTATCAATACAGCCAAATTCTTCAGCCAAAGTAAGTTATGATATCTATTCTGCCAAGTTCTTGAAATAAATATCATTCTGAAAGCATTTGAATAAGTTGGTCAATTAGTTACGTTATCAATACAGCCAAATTCTTCAACTAAGATAAGTTATGAATTGTTGTGACCAGTTAGTCAAGTTTCTTCAAACACATCCATAATTAGGATATATTTCAAGGACTTGGCAGAATCGATATCAGAACTTACTTTGGCTGTATTGATAACGTAACTAGTTGCCCAAGTTCTTCCAATACTTTCAGAATGAGATAATTTATTTTAAGAACTTGGTAGGATCGATATTATATCTTATCTTGGCTGAAGAATTTGGCTATATTGATAACTTTTCATTTTTGTACTCGTTCGCAACTTGGGTTCTTTTTGACAGGAAGTGTTTTTGATTGGGATACCATAATTTTCTGTAGATGTAACTTGACTGGTTTCTGTGCTCCATATGGCCTATTTCAGTATACTTTTTCAGTAAATAGTTTAAGAAAAGATTCATAAAAAAACACCATATTCAGAATTAAATTCCCTGTAATTTGATACCCCTATATGATTTACTGTTTTTTTTTTTAATTTGTGTGCTATTTCTTTAAGATAGCAACCGAAAAACATGTTTCACGTGACTATTTATAAATATTTTTAATATGTTGATTGGGAGAGTATTGGCTTTACTTTAAGACAGACATATTTTTTTTATGGGAATTAGTTGTACTTTTTTCTATTTTTGAGTTGAGTTGATTTTGAGTTTAACACCCCTTTCAGCAGCGAGGCTATATGAGACGGGACCTACTGATTAACGTGGAATCCGAACATGAGCTCCGCCGGGAATTGAACCCGGGTCTCCCACGCCAAAGGCACACGCTAACCGCTTAGCCACGAAGGAGGCTAATCGCACTCTCCCCTCCCTAGCAGTGTTACCCAACATGTTGGGATTTTCTGGATATGTAAATGATACCTACATCAATCTGCAAACTTTCGTATTTCTAGTTAGTCGCAAACGTAATTCCTTTCAGTAAAGAGTCGGGGAAAAAGTAAAGTAAAGATATTCAACACTTGTTCAACTTTTTCATGAGTCAACAGTAATATCTTGAAAATAATCACTTCGATCTCGTCCACAGCTTACATAAAAAATGCAATTTCAATGGATTAAAACCTCAACCTTCATAAATCCTCGCACTTAAGGTTTAATAGTTTTGTAGAATATTTAATTAATAATAAGAAGAGGGGAGACGGGGACTCACTCATAAAGCGCTCACCTAGTGCGTGAGGTCCCTCCTTCAATCCTTGCTCATACCATGTGGGGTTTACAGTAGACAAACACTGTGTGTATTTATTTGTTTTTCGGAGTTTAAAAATATGTTTTGAGTGGTTTCTAAAAAAATCTTTGAGCTCACTTTATTGTGAGGCCCAAGTGTGGTTGCTCCGCCCTTTAATACAAGCTGATAACTTCTGTAATTTGGCGTTGCTGACATTATTGCAGTTATAGTTAGCAGTCATATCTCGTTGAAAATGATCATTGCGATTCATACAAGGGGTAGTCGGAGGGCAGTGGCGTATTTAGGGGGTGCTTCTGGGCTTAAGCCACCCCCCGAAATCTTACGTATCAGAGATAGAGTGGGTCAGTGGGTCGGTGGGTCAAGTGGGTCAAGTTTCCTGAGTGGGTCAGTGGGTCGTGGGTCAACAGCATGTGACTCACTGTGACCCACTACCCACCGTGACCCACTGCGACCCACCACCCACCATGACCCACTGCGACCCACCACCCACTATGACCCACCGCGACCCACCGACTCCGTATGATCTACCGACCCTCTCTGCTCACTGCATGGTAGACAGTATCTTCTGAAGACTGGTAAATTTGTCTTCGTTTTACTTTTAAGATCTTCATTTCCCCTCCTTTTCCACTTGTTTCTGTCCACTTACCTGAGGTGAGTATATCTAACCAAGTAAAAAAAGAACTTCAGGCACTTTTGGATATTGATATTTTTAATTGTAATAATAGAAATAGGACTTATACTACTACTTGGCTTTCGAGATCTGTGAGTTTTTAGAGGAGCTAACTACTGGAAAAAACACATTTTTGAATCACTGTAATATATAAATTATTATATAAAAAATTGAATGTAACTATGTGTGCCTGATCACCATGGTCAAATTGCAAAGTCAAATGAAATTACTTTTGGTATATAGTTAGGTCTTAATCCAAACTGGGATGTTATATTGCTTTCATATAATACATAATATCCTAAGGAGGTAGTGAGGATCTGAATTCTTGCGAAAAAATGAGTATCTCGCAAGCCGTCACGCCCGTTAAACTTGCGGAGCTGAAATTCAGTGTATTAACTCTTTATTGAAAATAAACAGAATGTGTCCTAGCATTTTTTAAAATTCTCCTTTATGTGGGTGAGGAGCACTTTCTATATATGAAAAATTGGTAGTGAGTTGGTTTGTAAAAATGATCGAAAACGATCGATGTTATTTAAGAAAAAAATCAGAAACAAAAAATACAGTGCTTGGCTTCATATATCCATTGCTTTCTACTATAATAATTGCTGAAGCTTATGTTTATTATATGGAGCGCTTATAGCACAGGACAATCAACCGAAAAACTTGTGACTAAAATAGGCATAAAATTTCTATTGTAAGCTTAATTACACGGAAATTTGAAGTTTGAATTGTACGCATAATTATATGGAAAATTTTACACTTTTTTCCCTTTTACGTTGGTCTACTTACCTTGATTTGTAACTTTCAAATTTCATCCATTTTTCCACTGAAAAGTATTGATAATTCAACAAGGAAATAATTATACTATGATAATTTAAATTCATCGTAATTTGGCACATGGCAAACAGCAGTGTGGTAATTGAAGAGGAAGAAGGAGGGAAATTCCCATTCACCTCTGAACACTTTCCAGGAACCTCGTTCCCGTTCGCTTTCTAGACGGGGGAGGGAACTTGGTAATGGCATCAAATCTTCACGTGTAATTACAAAAATTAAATTTATAAACAAATAAGAAATCATCAGTTTATCAGGCTTTAATTGATAATTTATTCACAAGATTCCCTATCGAAGGCGTGGTAGATGAAGTTTCTGTTCTCCATGAGTCGACATTGCCAACTGACATGGTCGATATGGATAAGATGTTGTATGGTGATAGAGAGATGATACTTCTTATTGAGTATTTCAAAACTGACCAAGAAAAATCGTTATCAGACTTAAGTCTAACAAGCAGATTGTCGATGAGGAGTTGCAGAAATCGGGTAGAAATATTGTCAATTTCCATGACAGAGTGCGAACAGGGATTTCCCCTTATGAATTTACAGATGACTGGTGAACAACAAGTTAGACAATGTTTGAGCACTTAGTCTATTTCTAATATCAATGTTAATGGCCCACCGCTAGACAAGCTCAAAGTAGACGAGCTAGTTATTTCTTGGCTGAATGATGGACATCATTCCGCTGCGGATGGTTTACCACGTAAAAGTTACCAACAGGAAATAAACCCGATCTCAGGTTTGTTTTAAGGTGGAAAATTACGAGTTATAGAAAATGTATACTTTTATTACTAATGGCTTATTTGTGTTATTCAACTTTGTACCTCTTTTTAGTAAGTCTCTTCTTTGCTTTAGATAAACTACTTTGAATAAATATTCATAATAATTGCAATTATGCAGATTAGTAACTTAAATTTAACGTGGTGTTTTAGTGATTACACAAACTACAATTATGAGCATACTTTATGAAGTTGCTCTCACATAGGGTACCCGAGCACCTTTATACACTATGAAAAACTTATTTTTCAAGTCTTTTGTGAGAAAAATACTGTGAACTGAGAAATCATAACCTTTTCCATATTGTACAGAGGTATTTTCCTGCGAATAGAAGTTTCTTTTGGAATGCGTTCAGAAAGTAACACTTGCAAGAATACTCTCTTAGTATAAGTATATTTTAGGCACACACTAATTTCCCCCCATCTCGAACTGTTTCAATTTCCTCACTGACAAACACTTTACCATTTTATATCATAAAGGTCAGATCCACCGTTATTCTAACAGAGTGGTGCTTGAGCGATTGACTAGAAATTCAAACTCCGATTAGTGACAATTTCACAGTCTTGTTTTATTACAAGTGTAAACTCTTTAGTCAGTACAGAAGAGGCCGTGGATCGTGTTCAGAGTTGATGACGATGGATTTTGGTGAGTCAGAATAGGTCACAGTGGATGAGAGTGATTCATGGTGGGTGGTGGGTCACGGTGGGTCAGAGTGGGTCACCGTGGGTGGTGGGTCACGGTGGGTGGTGGGTCATGGTGGGTCAGTGGGTCGTGGGTCACAGTGAGTCGTGGGTCAAGTTTTCATTGACCCACGCCAGCTCTGTACGTACTATAGTAAAGTATATGAAATATCTTGCAGAATTTTCACATTTTCAGGCAAAGCCCCCCGAAAATTAGCAAAGCCTCCCGAAACAAAATCGTAAATACGCCACTGCTGGCGCTGTTTGGCTCTCTTAGCTATGATATCCAAAATGTTGGAGTTTTCTAACTAATCGGGAACACACCAAACATTTATGTCAGTGAGTCAGCTAGAAACCACAAAAAATGCAGTTTGAGATGGTTCATATAATAATCACTGATAATTCCCCACATATTAAGATTTGGTACTTTAGTATACGTTTTTACTAGTAATGAGTAATTTGGCGTTGCACACATTATCATGGTTATTCAACAGTGATGTTTTGAAAATGATCATGTAGCCCCGCGTAGCGTAGTCGCTAACTCTCTCGACTTCAGTACAAGCGGTCCCTGATTCGATTCCCGGTGAGGATACTCAGTTCAAAGGACGTAACTGCTTTTTCAGACAAACCATTCTGAATAAGATTTTTTCTGGGATTTCCTGATTCAAGTAAGCAAATGCCGGGATTGTACTTAACATACGGATCCCAGGCCACTTCCTTCCTTCCACTATTTTTCGGATACTGTGCTCAGCAAGGGATGGTATCCCTCTTACGTGAGGAGCTTAAGGTTATAGATGCCGAGAAATATGTATTTAAAAACATCGTTGGAAATGACCCTTTTGGTTTATCTGGGGGAGGGAGGGTGTTTGATGGTGCTGTTTGGTTCCTCTAGCAATGGTTTGATCCGGAACGTTGGAACTTTCTGGAGATGTACATGTTACCCTCTACCAATATGCGAAATTTCGTATTTCTAGCTCGTCAGAAACATACCAAACATTTATGTCAATCAGTGAATGATTGGGTCAACCACAAAAAACGCAGTTTGTGGGGATTCATATCTCAACCCTTTCATTGTTCACCACACATGTGTGCAATTTAGCGTTGATAACGTTGTTAGTTACTCAAATGTGATATCTTGAAAACAACCATTTTGGTGTATGTAGTCGTTCGTGTAGAGCTAGTTTTCTGCTGGAATTAGGCTGCATGTGCTGCTGCTGTGCACACTGATTACTATTATTATTGCAGGATTGAAAAATAAATAATTTGAACAGTAAACCAGCAGTACGGTCTACGTATACCTATATTGAAACGCAAACACTGAAACTATTTTTTTTTTCAAAAAACTATAAATTCTTTCACTAATTGTTCAACATTGATACTATCCACATGATTAGGATCTATTTTAAATAGCCTCGGAAACCCAATTGAACGAAAATTTAAGGTGCACTGTAATAATAAAAAGTTTAAATTGTGTTAGACAAAGTACTCAACCATGCATTAGTTGGTCGATTAGTTATTTCGGAGCATAGTGTCCTTTTTCAGCACCCAGGTTGTATAAGACTTGGAACCACAACTTAACGTGGAAACTCAACCACGTGACCTCCTACAAAATATCGAACCCATGTCTCTCGTGTCAAAAGCAGTAACGCTAACCATTTAATCACGAGAGAGCTATATTATACATTATGACAATGTTTTCCAATCTTTGTTGGTTGACGACACATTTTACTAAACGCCTGCGATATCACAACATGGTTAGGTTAAGCTAGGCGCATTGTTGCTGCCGTTACAATGTTGACTGACACAGTTTGTCTCACAATTGATTTTAGCTTACTTAAGTCTTCATTGTAAGAATAAAGAGTACTGTATAAAGTATAGACTTAAAGGCCTTCTTAATGAAATAAAATATATTTTTAAATTATAAAAGTTTGTGACACACTCTATGAAACTGTGCGACACTCAATATTTAGCAGAAAAATCAGAGCAAATTAGTTACCAGGTATCCAAAAAAGTTTCGTGCCGTATTTTTTAGTGAGAAATAACGACATGGAAATTTTATGCAAGTGCATTTTATTCAGCAATATAATCTTCAGCTTCAATTATATGTTCCCAATTAGATACAAACTTATAAATCCCGCGTTTGTAAAAGCTCTTGTCGTTAGAACAACCAGAATTTTGTCCTATGCCCTGCGTGACATCCAGTGACGACGCCAGAGGGGGGCAAGGGGGGCGAGCGCCCCCCTAGTAGCTACTTCTGCCCCCCTGACTGTCACCTAGACTGCCCCCCCAGACTCCTACAGTCTTTAAACATTCTACATGTAGTACTTTATATCAGTATCAATCTCATTACGTCTGTGAAGTTGTCCCGCCCATCTAACGAATTTTTCATTTTTTATCTACATCGTTAGTTTATCGTTAGTTTACGTTAGTTTTGCTAAAATTATCGTTAGTTTTGCAAAAATAACGATTTTATTCGAGAAATAAATGGGCAGGCCAACTTCACGGTTCCCCGCCCACAAACGAATTTCAAAAGTTTTTCATATCACATCGTTAGTTTATCGTTAGTTTACGTTAGTTTTGCTAAAACTATCGTTAGTTTCGCAAAAATAACGATTTTATTCGAGAAATAAAGTTTCCCGCCAACTGTGAATTAGCCCGCCCATATTGAATTCTCATAAAATTCCAACTCATATCGTTAGTTTATCGTTAGTTTACGTTAGTTTTGCTAAAACTATCGTTAGTTTCGCAAAAATAACGATTTTATTCAAGAAATAAAGTTTCCCGCCAAATGTGAATTAGCCCGCCCATATTGAATTCTCATAAAATTCCAAGTCACATCGTTAGTTTATCGTTAGTTTACGTTAGTTTTACTAAAACTTTCGTTAGTTTCGCAAAAATAACGATTTTATTCGAGAAATAAATGGGCAGGCCAACTTCACGGTTCCCCGCCCACAAACGAATTTCAAAATTTTTTTCATATCACATCGTTAGCTTATCGTAAGTTTACGTTAGTTTTGCTAAAACTATCGTTAGTTTCGCAAAAATAACGATTTTATTCGAGAAATAAAGTTTCCCGCCAACTGTGAATTAGCCCGCCCATATTGAATTCTCATAAAATTCCAAGTCACATCGTTAGATTATCGTTAGTTTACATTAGTTTTACTAAAACTATCGTAAACTAACGTAAACTAACGATAAACTAACGATGTGATTTGAAAAACTTTTGAATTTCGTTTGTGGGCGGGGAATCGTGAAGTTGGCCTGCCCATTTATTTCTCGAATAAAATCGTTATTTTTGCAAAAGTAACGATAGTTTTAGTAAAACTTACTTAAACTAACGATAAAATAACGATGTGAGTTGGAATTTTATGAGAATTCAATATGGGCGGGCTAATTCACAGTTGGCGGGAATCTTTATTTCTCGAATAAAATCGTTATTTTTGCGAAACTAACGATAGTTTTAGCAAAACTAACGTAAACTAACGATAAACTAACGATGTGACTTGGAATTTTATGAGAATTCAATATGGGCGGGCTAATTCACAGTTGGCGGGAAACTTTATTTCTCGAATAAAATCGTTATTTTTGCGAAACTAACGATAGTTTTAGCAAAACTAACGTAAACTAACGATAAGCTAACGATGTGATATGAAAAACTTTTGAAATTCGTTTGTGGGCGGGGAACCGTGAAGTTGGCCTGCCCATTTATTTCTCGAATAAAATCGTTATTTTTGCGAAACTAACGATAATTTTAGTAAAACTAACGTAAACTAACGATGTGAGTTAGAATTTTATGAGAATTCAATATGGGCGGGCTAATTCACATTTGGCGGGAAACTTTATTTCTTGAATAAAATCGTTATTTTTGCGAAACTAACGATAGTTTTATCAAAACTAACGTAAACTAACGATAAACTAACGATATGAGTTGGAATTTTATGAGAATTCAATATGGGCGGGCTAATTCACATTTGGCGGGAAACTTTATTTCTTGAATAAAATCGTTATTTTTGCGAAACTAACGATAGTTTTAGCAAAACTAACGTAAACTAACGATAAACTAACGATGTGATATGAAAAACTTTTGAAATTCGTTTGTGGGCGGGGAACCGTGAAGTTGGCCTGCCCATTTATTTCTCGAATAAAATCGTTATTTTTGCGAAACTAACGATAGTTTTAGTAAAACTAACGTAAACTAACGATAAACTAACGATGTGACTTGGAATTTTATGAGAATTCAATATGGGCGGGCTAATTCACATTTGGCGGGAAACTTTATTTCTTGAATAAAATCGTTATTTTTGCGAAACTAACGATAGTTTTAGCAAAACTAACGTAAACTAACGATAAACTAACGATATGAGTTGGAATTTTATGAGAATTCAATATGGGCGGGCTAATTCACAGTTGGCAGGAAACTTTATTTCTCGAATAAAATCGTTATTTTTGCGAAACTAACGATAGTTTTAGCAAAACTAACGTAAACTAACGATAAACTAACGATGTGATATGAAAAACTTTTGAAATTCGTTTGTGGGCGGGGAACCGTGAAGTTGGCCTGCCCATTTATTTCTCGAATAAAATCGTTATTTTTGCAAAACTAACGATAATTTTAGCAAAACTAACGTAAACTAACGATAAACTAACGATGTAGATAAGAAAAAGAAAAATTCATTAGGTGGGCGGGACAACTTCACAGACGTAATCTCATTGACAAATTGTGGTCTACTTTCCATGCATTTACTATGTGGCAGATTAGTCCTCAAGCTTTCTTCTTTGAGCGTCTCGGTATGCTCGCATATTTCTGTTTTCTAATTTAGCGCCTTGTGAGGTAAATTTTAGTTATACTTCTTTCTTATAATTTTTAATTATTGTGCCTAGCGAACAATAGTAGATTTGGTCGACTTGTTTTCTTTTCATTGGATCAACTTCAATTGGAAACAAAAGAAAGGTAAAACCAGTTACGTAACTGTTTGCATTTATCCAGGTTTGAAGTTTTCAGTTTCATATTTCGTTTTATTTAAAACTTCTTTTTTCTAAAACATTATTCTCGGCTTTCAATATTCAAAGGATGTGCTTATAACAGCTTAATTTGCAACTACCAGGGCTTAATTTTTTGAAGAGGATAAAAAGAGCTGTGTTTTCCCTTCCTGCAAATGATAATAATAAATTTATGGAATTAAATTGATTCCCAATAAAACGTACTGTCAGAGTGCTGATCTTTAGTTAGTAATTGGTTTATACTAGTGCTCCCTTACTTATTTTGTTTGAAAGTACTGACGTGACGTCTACCATATTGACTAGGAACTGCTGAAAAATTCGTAGCCCAACCCAGAAGGAGTGAACGTGGAATGGTGAAGTTTTACTTCTTCTACACTTCCCCCGAGAGTCAATATACACCTTGTGCAGTGCTCCAGTTTTTGCAGAAAAGTTTAAAAATCTGAAGATTTCCTCGCACCACTGTTCGTAGCACTATCTCTATCAGATCTAAAATGGCATTCTTTGACGTGTTATTTAAGTTTGGGAAATAAGTACACGTAATAGTTAGACGGAGCTAAATCTGCTGAATAATAATGATGATCTAGACCAGCGTTTCCCAACAGGTGTGCCGTGAATAGGCCACTGGTGTGCCGCGAGGGATCGAAACAAAATTATTAATTTTATAGCAATCAAATTGCAAAACGTAGGGAAAAATGTATATTTGTATTTCACATTACTATGGAACTCTACTATGAATCTACAATTTTGTTTCATACCGGGTTACTATTCTGTACATTTCTAATGTTGAAAAAAGTATTTGTTATCATTGTTATGACCATTATTGCTTCTTTATTGTTGCAGACTATTTTATAACTTGAAAATTTAAAATAACATTCAATCCTTTCGACAAATTACCTACATTTGTGTTTTAAAAGTAAAAGAGATTTGTTTGTTCGTTCGTTATTTAGTGATCTTCCTTCTTAGTAAAAGGTTGGTTACAGTTTTTAAAACGAAAGCGTATTTTTAAAAACCTGAATCCAATATTTCATTGCAATTGTTTTCTATTTTTAAATTAGAATGAAAAATAAGCATAATGATTTACCACGGGGAAAAACCAGTGATAGAGCTTTCTTCTCTGTGAGAAGATCAGTGATCACACACACAAAAAAAATACCACTGTGTTTTATATTTACAAATAATAATATCTATAAGTGTGCCGCGAAAATCCAACTAACACCCGTAGTGTGCCGCAAGTTGAAAAAGGTTGGGAATCGCTGATCTAGACATTGAAATCCTAGATTATGCAATGTCAGTTGTGTTCGCAGGGGCTTGATGGACAGGTGTATTCTTCTGAAGGAACAGAATTCCTTTCTTTTCACTTTCCGCGGCGTTGAACTTTGAATTTTTCTTTCAGTTTTGTAAGTAATGTAGAGATTCTGGATTAAATATCTGACCATTGCGGAGGTAGTCTATGAGTAAGACTCCATACTTATCCCAGAAGAATGTTGCAAACAGTTTCTTAACCTACTTTTGTGTCTTGAACTTCTTGGGGCGATGGAGAAATAAGTGCTACTACTCCATTGACTGTTGTTTCGATTCAGGATCATAGTGGTACAACCACATTTCATCTATGGTTACTATTCGTAAGCGAAATTGATCAGCATTACGGTCAAATTGGAAGAAGACTTCTCTTAATGTCGTCACTCTTTCATTCTCCTGACAGAGATTTTGGGAACCCATTATGCCGAGAACTTACGCATACCCAAGCCATTCTGAATTATGCTACCGACGAGTTCCAAAGAAATGCCCAGAATCTCTGACACATGTTTTGCTGAGAAGGTAAAAACTGAGAAAGCGGGGTGAAGCCAGACCTCAGACTATAATAAGTATATCGTGAGTTTACTATACACTTTAAAAACTATACAAATAATAGCTTAAATTATTTTTGTCACTCAAAAACTGGGATAGCCTACGCCCTCCGGCCCCGGGCTATATCCACCACTGGCTGAAATAATGCAAGTTTCAAGAATAATGTCACAAATTGCATCCATGATTTCGGGAAGAGTCATTGCTTTTAATCATCCTCGATGTAAAGCATAATTTGTTGAGAAATCGCCACGTTTATACTAAGCCACTTACTTCTTCACCACTGTATAATGGAGGAAAGTCCCGTGGTGTTTCACTGATTTCCTAATTAATTTACTTCGATGACTTTCCTTGGTGGAACAAAAATGTTATAACAGTAAGGATCTGGATGTTTGTGAAATTATCTGTTTGGGCACAAATAATCACTTCAGAGGCCTGAGAAACAATAAGAATTTCATTATTAATATGAAAATTTGTATTTGTACATACAGAGATATGTTTTTCTAAACTACGGTTTCATTTTTCTACCTAGTACCTACACTTCTTCTGTATTGAACTACGACATTTTCAGCAGCTTCTCGTAAATTCTCTCTCTCTCTCTTCTCTTTATATATATATATATATATATATATATATATATATATATATATATATATATATATATATATATATATATATATATATATATATATATATATATATATAGAGAGAGAGAGAGAGAGAGAGAGACGTAGCATATGGTACTAGACGAATGTGTTACTTGTAGCATACGCGAAAGTAATTCAATTTATGTTTAGGTTTCAAAAGTTTCATTAAAAATATTCCATTTTCAGACGTTACTTATTTGTTAGCTACAAATTTTACTTGAAATAAGTTTAATTTATAACCATATAGGTCTAATATGAAAACAGCAACGAAATACGCAATGTAATGTAAAATAAGTCAAACGTAATAAATATGTCATTTTTGGTATGGCAAATAGCTGCCCCCCCGAAAATGTATCTGCCCCTCCTTTGCCCCCCTAAGAACTTAAAGCTGGCGTCGTCACTGGTGACATCATTTCTGTTTCGGAACTGTTGCTCATGCAATTGATTTTATCTATAACCAAAAACTGGTGATGGGGGATGGAAAAATGTCCGGAAGTAAGAAGAATGAGGTAAAACTTCTAACCAAGTGTGTTGATCACCTTGTTCGCTTTCGCCGAATGAGGACTGGCGTTGTCTTGAGGAAGAATCACTCCTTTCTATTGATTAGTGCTGGCTTCTTCTGATGTATTGCTGCTGCAACCTTTTGCAACTGGGATGAGTACACCTCTAATAATTCAAAATGTACAATACAAGCGCTGGTCCACTACATACAGAGTAGTACCTTCTGTTGATGAATGTTTTGTTTGAGAGCAAATGACACAGAACCAGGGAACGATCAATGACATTTTTTTTGTGCGTGTAGTTACTGAATAACTCAATTTCTCGTCACAGATCAATATCTGGTCCCGGAATATTCTTTCTTGTGGGTGATGGTAATGAAGAGCAAATGGTGACCCACTGGAGTTTGGCTACCTCGGTCAACACGTGATGAACCCACTTACTGAACTTTCAAATCTTCCCAAGATTGTGCAATGCAATCTAATAGTTTCCTCCGACACTCCAAACCCTTGTGTAAGTTCCTTGGACGTTTTATGTGGTTCACGCTAATGTTCTCCTTCAGCAGAGCTTCGACGATAGTACATCGACGTCCAGCTTGAGGCTTGTCCTGGAGGGTCTCATCTCCTGATGGAAATCGACGGAACTACTTTCGCGCTGTAAGCTCACTTGCTGATATTTCTCCAAACGCGGAGCATATCTTTCGAGCAGCTTCTGTAGCATTGCTGCCCAATTTGAACTTAACAAGTAAAGACGGCCGTAAAACATACTAACATGTTCATTTCAGGATTGTAGTTTCTACAAAAGTGCTTTCGACACGACCGACACGCCCCATAACTCTGCACTGACTGACAGTTGATGGGAATGTCAACATCTGACGTCATCCACACAAGGTTGCCGACAGTAGCGTAGCCAGGATGTCTGTTGGGGGTAGCAAGTGCTGTTATAGGTACATATAGAAAAATTACAAACAAAAAATACATAAACATAAAAATATATAAAAAATTACAAACATTAAAGTACATTGTCGGACCTCTTTGGGGAAGACGACCCCTCTGCCCCCTCTTCCCTACGCCACTGGTTGCCGACGCCTGCCGTTTGAATTTCACTTTTCGTCCCAGCAGCACGAACTTTTGTGGATATCTGGTACTTTTTAACATGAAGAAGAAGCTCCTTCTTCTTCTTCTTTTTGATGTTTTTCTTTCATTTACAACGGTTCAACAGTGTTCTCAAATCTTGCAACCTTAATTTAAATCATTTTTCGACGTCATACAATGATCAAATTTTGCACAGTGACATAAGTCGTATGCCAATACAATATGCCGTTTTTAATTCTGTATATTTATTGCACTCTATAACTATATATCCTATTTTGTTATGCAACCAGAAATGCTCTCAAATTGGCATGTACAGTATAACACGCAGGCAAGCTATAAAAAAGTTAACAATTAGAACTTGCATTAAGCACGATTTTAACCTATAGCGAAGGCTTGAGGGAAACAACTAGAATTTATAAATTTGATTTCTAAGAAGTAGCTATCCAAGAACGCAGAACTGTGTATGGAAGACCACGGACAAAGTAATTTCGTTCTATTACAATTTAATAATAATGTTAAGTAAATACATTTTTCAGTAGTTTTTTTTTGTTACTTTTTAGCACAAAAATTTAAAATTTCAATTGTGTCTTGAAGTTTGTTAATAGATTAACGAATTGATAGAAAATAATAATTTGGTTTATGTACATTTATCAGTATGTTTATTATAAATTATTGCTTTCTAAACTAAACAATATAGTCAAGGAGCAAATATCTTTAAAAAAAAAAAAAAGTTTCGCTCAACCGGTGCTACATCTAAGGTTTGACACCCCAGTTTGGTAGAATGGGTTATATATAAACATTCCAGGTAGTATGTCACGTCAAATTATGGTGGCCATTTTGTGTTTTTATCACGTGACTTGATCACGTTCGGGAGTCGTTGGCTTAAAATGTGCTTAATTCCGGTTAGAATGGAGCGATTTAAATAATGTTGACACCAAATGAGAGGTAATGAAATGCTCTACAGAAGCAGTATTACGCAATCACTGCTGCACTGTTGGGTCTTAATGGATGCATGCGAGTCGTTGTTGTTTTTGATCAATATTATGAACTGTCAATGAAGGCTGGAGAACGTGACCGAAGAAGAGTTTCTACAGGACTAGATGCCAGGATTACATCAGAAACCACACTAATCCCAAAACAGTGGTCGAAATATATTCCAAATCCTACAAATAAGGTGAATCTCTGTGAATTTCTGACTAACACTTGGTGCAAAATGACACAAGGGAAATTTCAGACAGCACTGCAGATACATAGTTAATGGTGGAGGATTTAGGAATGGGACAAGAACAGTACACTTAACTAGAGAACACTGTAAGCAATTGTCGGTTCTAACATCGGATCATGAAGAATCATATACACGCTTACTTCTACATGCTGCACAGGCATCTAAGGACCACAAAAAATTTGTGATTCAATCCCCTGACACAGATGTAGCTGTATTATGCACTCCACACTTCAGCGAAATTGGATCTGAAGAATTGTGGTTTCGTGAAATAGTAAAAAATAAACTGTTGTATATACATTCCAATACACAAGATGGCTGTTGATTTGGGTTTTAGACTATGCGATACACTATTACCCTTCCATGCACTGACTGACTGACTCCACTAGTTCGTTCACAACATTTGGAAAGAAAATACCCTTCAAAATGTTGTGTGAAAATTAGCTATATCAGAAAGGGTTGAGTATGAAAGTGACATTCACTGAAGATACTATTTCAGCATGTGAATCATTTGTGTGTAAGTTGTACACAAAAAGTGAGAAGGCTAACCTCAAAAACTGATGCTGTACGATACCTGCTATTCTGCCAAAAAGGACAGAAAAACGAGCTACTGTCTTCAGCAGCAGACAATCTGTTGCAACACCTGAAGCGTACAAATTATCAATCTTACACCTGGAAGAAAGCATTAGTTTCAAGTCAAGATCTCCCATAACCTGAAGAACGTGACTAGCGCAACTACGATTGTGTTCTAAACTAGTGTGGATGACAAAAGAGTCAGCACCAAATGGACTAACTGAACTTACAATGTGTCACTGTTTCAAATCACGTTGTGTAAGTTGAGACTGCCCATGCATGGTGCAAAATCTTTCGTGTACGGAAGCATTTTCTTGTATGGCAAATGAATGCCAAAACCCACATACATACATATATGGACGTTTAAATGATTCAGGTACTGATGAGGATGACATTTAAGAAGTTATCAGTAGTACAGTAGAAATTAGGCAGTGGCGCAAACAGGATTTTATTTCGGGAAGGGCCAAGACGACCTAAAACAGTTGTCTGCAAACCATGTTCTACATCACCTGATATGGACAAAATTGCAAGTTTGTATTAATGTTTGTAAGAAAGTTGAATGTTTGGATTTTTCCCAGCACAAGAAATTTAGCTATCCCTATTATTAGCATGCTAAAAGACCTTAAAATAAAAATAAAAATTCATAAATTTCCTATTATTAACCTGTGTTAATTTTTAAAACTTGCACTGTAATTATATATTTTTTGGATCTTTATGTTTGCATGTGATTACACATTTATTATTCTAAGAAATTAATTTAGGGTTTTCACTGGTTTTTTTTCCTTTTGCACAATGCTTAATTCAATATTGATTTATACATCGATCTGTTTTAGGTTGATTGATATATTACAAATTTTGCAATACTACCGAATAATATGTACAAAAAAAAAAAAAAAAAAATACACTTTACAATTTTTATCAACGGACTTGAGAAAATTTTGCTCGCAAACGCATAACTTGTAATACGACATTAAAATGTTCAGTCTTATAAGCATACCAATGCGACAAAGTGGGTACTGGGTACAGTCAGCGACAAAAGTTCTTTGCGTTTGATTAAATTAGTTTCGTAAATAACTTTCAGAATGGAAAGACAATTTAAGTAACTTTTGCCGCTGACTGCTTACCACTTGCTTGACCACACCGAGAGTGGAGGGACGGATTATAGCACAAAACCAGTAGTAACCCAGAAAAATATTCAGAAAGTGACAAACATGAAAACATTGCCTTTTGTCTGTGGAAGCTTGTTGGCTAGAAAGCTGAGGCATTTATTCGAAAAAGACAGCAGTAAACCATCGCAAGACGATATTTCGCACGGTGCGTGTAACTTTGCATATTTTAAAAATACTGGACAAATAACAAACAATAATGATTTTTCCAAAATTTCACCAAAATTTGTTTGCAGCGCTGCTATATATGATAGTCCAGGTTAGTTTCGGAGGGGTTCTGGACCCCACGAACTCATAGCTTGTTGCGCCACTGAATCTACTGTAGGTCTAGTGCAAGTGGTGAAATTTAACGTGTAAAGGTGAAAGTAAAGGTAAATAAAATCACAAAATAATGAAATATTTTACGTAGAGCATCTCTCATTTGGTGCGACATTATTTAAATCGCTCCATTCTAACCGGAGTTACGCACATTTTAACCAAACGACTCCGGAACGTAACCAAAGTCACGTGATCACAACAAAAATGGCATCCATAAAATTAGTGATACCACAATATGGTGTGACATACTACCTAGGTTGTTTATATACAATCCATTCTACCAAACTGTGGTATCATACTTTAGATGTAGTGTGGGTTATGCCAATTTCATTTTTAGAAGCCTTTCAGATATTAGCTCTTTGGCTAATAATAATGTATCGGATTTTTGAAATTGTTGAGTAGCCTACCAATGTAATCTTGATTTTTTTAGCCCATTATTTTACATGGAAATGAAATAAACTAGAGTTTCAACTATATGATTTTACTGCTTTCGTCTTCAAGTATGGCTTGCTTTTTTCAAATGAATTTGCTTTGTATATAATTAGTTGTACTCCCCCTTCCGCAAGCCTTTGTCTCTCTATAAGTTAAGACAGTCTTAATATGAAGTTCTACTTGTATACATATTTAACTGTTTATTTATTTTTACATTTATTTTAGTTTGTCCATCAACTAACTTGCGGCTGAAATCTAAATGTAATAATAAGCAACAAAGCATGTTCATATTCAGCACTAATTCTTTTGAAATAATGAAATTGAAACAATACCGTTTAAGTTGCAATTAAGTCATCACAATGCATTACGGCAACAAGACACACATATCAGTGATCAAATTTAACATGGTTACAGACTTGTCCTATTTTGAAATATCTAAATTGAAGAAACAATGTAGTTGAAGGGTAAGGGGAAAAAACAAGGAATGTCCATGTATGTGCTTTATCGGGTGCTTTGTCCTATCTGTTGGTGACTCTTGGTACTATTTGACTGTATATGCCATGCACGCGTAGATGTAGAAATGTCCATGTAAAAAGTGGCAAAAGATTTATCTAACCCTATTCTTTTTACGCGGTTTTCAATATTAAAACGCCGTTTTCTCGAAAATGCAATTTTGTGACATACCTTCTTTTTTTCCCTTACCCTTCAGTTTTAAAGTTACAATTAAATTGTCAAAATAATTTTTAAATCTCCAATCAGCATGCACGCTAGCTCCATCTATTGGTGCCAGGCAGACAGGCAGCACATTACCGGAGCGACGAATGATAAACAACTATTAGAACTTAATTTAATAGCTATGTCAAATATAGAAATAGGAGGGGTGTCTAGTTTTCGATATCTTGGTAGCGTTATTAGTGATGATACGAAGTGCGAACAGGAAATGAAACCATGAATAGGAATGGCGAAAGAAGCCTTTAGGAGGAAGAAAAGTCTGTTAGTGAAGCCTTGAATAAAGAGTTGAGAAAAGGACTCATAAAATGCTTCGTGTGGAGTATTGTACTGTATAGGTCAGAAACGTGGACATCATGCAAAAATGGTTAAAAACAACTGGAAGCTTTCGAAATGTGGGTGTAGAGGAGAATGGAGAAAATTAACCAGGTAGAGCGGAAAACGAATGAGATGTTAGCTTAGAAATGGTGGAGGAGAAAAGAACAGTTTTAGATATTATTGAAAAGAGAAAGAGAAACTGGTTGGGACATAGGTTAAAATGGAACTGTATCATGAGGGAAGTGCTAGAGCAGCGTTTCCCAACTGGTGTGCCGCGAATGGACCACTGGTGTGCCGCGAGAAAATGAAAACAAAATTATTAATTATATAATAACCAAATTGCAAGACAGAAAATATGTGTATTTGAATTTTACATTACTATGAACCTCTACAATGAAAAAATACTGTAATTGTAATATGTTATTGTAAAGAGATTTGTTTGTTCGTTCGTTATTTAGTGATCTTTCTTAGTGAAAGGTTGGATACAGTCTTCGAAAAAGAAAGTGTATTTTTAAAAGACTGAGTCCTATATTTCATTGGAATTGTATTCATTTAAATATATTTAAGAAAGAAACCAGTAGAATCAGTTCATTTCAAAGAAAACAGAGCTAATTCACCCCCAAAAGCTAAGGGACAAAAATAAATAAATAAATAGATAAATGAAAATTGGCGCATATATTCAACACCGTTAATGACTAATACGTACATTACAAAAGATAACTTTTATCAGTCAGTACTAACCTAATTTTAAACAACTTTTTCCCCTCTTTTTTTCTGAGAAGAGAAAACCAATTGAGTTTTACTGAGAAAAGACAAATGGCGTATTCGCGTGTTTGAACAATGTTTTAATTTAGCCCATCCCTTTAAAACCAACCATTCAATTTTTTACTTTTTTTTATTTTGGCTTCAGTGACTCATTGTTTGACCATCATCTTAACAATATCACAGCAAGGCGTGGTAAAAAAAGAAAAAAACAAACAAGAAAAAAAGATCATATTTTGTCATTTTTCCCCCATTCACATGATTAGTCCCTTGGAAATTTTTGCTGCACCTGTTACCAACCACTTGAATTCTGACATCATATCCTGTGATTTGATATCATTGGTATGCCATATGAGCTGATGTGATGTGTTACAGGATAAACAACACATGGCACGCACAATGTAATCCCTTCCTTTAAAAAATGATGGTATGATTCAGAAATTAGATAGCGAAACAATAATGATGAAACTTACATTCAAAAGGAGAACCAAAAACATTTTGCAAATGGATAGTGCTGATTGAATTTCTCTCACTAGGTGCGTGAATATTTCAGCTATACGTGTGAGAAATGCAAACATCAACGGTGCTAGTGTAAAATATGAGAACGCGTTCAAAAACAGATGAATTGTCAGTGCTAGGCTCTGATGAAGCATACTTTAAAATAAAAGTTACGAATCACTGCACCAAATTTTTTCTTTCCAATTTCTAAAAGTAAATCTGCTGACGGAACTGATGAACAGATACCGAAAAAATTACTTTTTCAGAATATAGGGACCATGAAAGTGAAAATCGGTGGAAATATGGAATGTGTTTTTGTTTTCTTTACGATTACCATACTTTCCTCTCTCCTATTGCCGTAAGAAAGCAAAAGGAAATTGGTGTAAATTCAGTTGAAATTAATGAGTTAAATAATAGTCAATTTTTACTAATTAAATAAAGAAGATACTAAAACTCACATAATAGACAAAGTGTGCTCATACTAAAATTTTTAAAGTAAAAATACAGTGAACTACTGACAACATACTCTCATATATTATTGTTAATTTACAGTGAACCTATAACTCGAAGACAGTCTTGGGAAGTAACGTAACGCGAGTAACGCGTTACTTGTAACGCGTTACTTTTTAAGTAACGTTTCCTAGTAACGCGTTACATTTTTTCCAAAGTAACTGTAACGGTAACGCGTTACAAATTTTTAAGTAACGTACCTAGTTTGCGTTACTTTTTCGCGTTACATTTCGGATGAGTAACTACAATATATGTATATTTTTTTTCGGAAACAAATGTTTCTTTCCTGTAAGTGAATTTCTCAGAATGGAACAATGGAGCATGAACGATATCAGTCACCGACAATTCCTGCACTGTTCGCCTTTTCCCGTTTCGCCTTATGACCTCTAGCAATGAAATTAGCATGCAAAACCTGTTATCACTTTTCATCTTAATGCAAGGCGGAACGGGAAATCTCGATGTGCATTTTCCCGTTTCACCTTACGAACTTTACGTTGGTAGGCTTACAAATACATTCATAGATACAATTTGATTTGTTTATTTACATAACAAAATATAGTGCCACTAGCTGCTTTTGGAAGATGAGGACAGCCTCAGGGAAATCACATGCACTTGATTGCAAGCACCTGGAAGATTTTGTCTTAGATTTTGACAGCTCCAAATCAATACATTCAGTGAGTGAACTACGAGTGCAATGGTAACTGGTAGCCTATTTTACTTTGAATGGTGTTGTTTTTATAAAGATGGAGAACGAAAATATTTTATCGTTCGAACATTTGAAAGAATACTTTTTCTTAAAAGCTGAAGATGATGGCGAACAGCAGTGGCGTATTTAGGGGTGGGACTTCCGGGCTTAAGCCCCGCCCGAAATCTTACTTACTATAGTAAAGTATATAACATATCTTGCAGAATTTTCACATTTTCAGGCAAAGCCCCACCGAAACAAGATCGTAAATACGCCACTGCTGAACAGAATTTAAAAGTAAAGTGGTGCCGCGGTGGGAAATTATCAACAATTAGGGTGCCATAATGAACGACATTCAGTAAGGGTTTAATATGAATAAACGGTGTTCTGATGAGCAGGCCTACTTTATTGATGTAATGTTGATGGTATGTAATATTAGGATTCTTTTAGATCAGTTTGCATATCCTAAAGTCCCGTTGATTATAGAGTTTGGAACAACTAGCTTTAAAAAGCATGTATCGATTTTAGAATTATTGGCAATTTTGATTCACCCCCAGTTCATGTGTTCTCATTTTGTCAATTGTAGTGTAATGTTTCTCTATATTTTGTATTTTTAATTTTACATAGCAACATTGTTATTATTATATAATTAGTTTAGCATAATAATAATAAGCAACCATTTTTTCTAACGCATAGGGATGGGCGCGAGTCAAGCTAAAAAGTAATATTCTCGAGTCGAGTTCCGAACCGATTCACTGTTTTTGGCGTCGAGTTTCGAGTCGAGTCGAGTCGAGTTTGATAAGTGGCTCGCTCGTTTTAACTCGTTTTGAAATCATGGGCTGATCACACCGGAAAGCGAAAGCCATGAGAAATGTAAGCTAAGCAGTAATATGGAATACTTTTAGTGTTGCTCACGAGAGGGGACACTGCTCGCATCTAGTCTCGTCTCGATAGCGAGACTACAAGAGATTTTTTTTTATAACAAGCTTAGCTCGGCTCGGCTTAACTAAGCTGATGGCTCGAGCCGGCTCACTTAGGGTGAAACATCGGCTCAAGCTGGCTTGGTTGGGATAAGCCATCTGCTCGGTTCGACTCAACTGAGCGAAGGGCTTTAGCCGACTCGGTTGGGTGAGTTGTTGGCTCAGCTCACTTCTCTGTTTGAGTCGATAGTGAATGAGCTGTGAGCCGATCTGCTCGAGTCGTTGACAATTCTAAACCCGGGCCGAGCAGTTTTGAAGATATTTGGCCAGTGCCCTATAACTTTTAACAACGTTTGGCTTGAGCCCGAATACTCAACCTAGACCCTCAACCCAAATTCAGAAGCTCGTGAACAATGTCCTTTACTCCTAGACTTCACGACTACCGAGGTTGGCAATCAACTACTTTTTTAGTATTCATATATAAACTGCCTATCTTTCATGTTTATACACAGTGTTGTTATAATAATAATAATAATAATAGAAGAAGAAGAAGAAAAAGAAGTTGTAGTAGTAGTAGTACCATTGATAATAATTATATTGTCTATGTAAGATATTTGAAGAGAGTACTCGAAACTATATACCAGATTTGACTCGACTCGACTGACCCGACTTCGAGTCGAGTTGGAGGAAATTTTTCAAGTCGAGTTCTCGGGTCGAGCTCAAAGATGTCTGTTTCTAGTCGAATCGAGTTTCAAAGAAAACTTGCTCGTGCCCATCCCTACGAGTAACGCAGTATGGCATTTTAGTCAATGTTACATTACATTAAAATATTCATATAGTTGTCAAGTAAAAATTTGTTCTTGCATTTACATAAATCGATTCAGAGCGTGCAATAATAATAATAATAATAATAATAATAATAATAATAATAATAATAATAATAATAATAATAATAATAATAATAATAATAATAATAATAATAATAATAATAATAAAAGTGGTAGTAATAGTAGTACGGAAAACTGAAGTAATAAGATTTTTTCCACATATTCAAAGTTTCGGACCTAAAAGTAACGCGTTAGTAACGCGTTACTTTCGAAGTAAAGTAAGTTACTTTTTTGAGGCAAGTAACGCATTACATTTTAAGAGAAAGTAAAGTAACTTGTAACGCGTTACATTTTTACAAGTAACTTACCCAACACTGCTCGAAGACAATGGTTAGTACTCCATTAATTACGAATGAAATTATATCAATGATTTATTATTGTTTATGTTAATATAAACTGTATTTCGCGTATTATGCAACGCCATAACTTCCCAATGGAGTAATGTTATATTTTTTGCTAATATGCAAACTTGTATGGTGCAATGGTATCGTGACCGTCGCGTATGGAGAGCTGAATCGTACTTTCTCTTCTCGAGCGAGTCCTGCTTTTCAGCAGCCTATGATGGCTATATTCGTTCCTGAAGGTATTGTGGCAGTAGGCTGGACGACGCTCACGTTTTACATTCTTACTCCAATCTTAAACATGGCGTTATAGTATGGGATGCCGTTGGATTATTTGTGTGCTCGTGTCTCATAAGCATTGATCAGCCAACGGTACACCGATTAGGATTTGGAGCCTGTTGCGGTCTCTTTATTGCAGGTTGTGCACGGAAACAGTTTCCAACAGGATAACGCTAATCGCATGTAGTACGAAGATTCTTCGCTTTCTGAATGGATACAATGTTCCACTGCTTCCTAGGCTGGCGCGTTCACCTGATATCTCACTGATTGAATACCTCTGGTCTTTGATTATACAAAGCCACGTACACCAAAGACTTCCTCGCTAAGGTTTGTGATTTTTGGCAAAGTATTGCAGACGTATAACTTGCCATATTCCTAGAGGATAGTTAAAGTCTCATAATGCCTATTCTTTGTCATGCAGCCGTTCTCGATGCTAATGGCGAATCTACGGGCTACTGACCTCTGAATGTCATACAGGGTAGCAAATATCACATTAGCTATCTTTCTACTATTTGGAACTGCTCCGTGTTCATCTTGTTTGTATTGCAGCTGTAATGTCTAGCAGTGTGCATCTGGGTATGTGTATGTGATTATGTTGTGTTATTAACAACTAGATTGATTCAGAAATTAATGCAGTTCTATTTCAGTTTTTTTTTTTTTTTTTTTTTTGCCAGACCACAATGATCATGAATGTACCAGATTATAGCAACGTTATCAGCTATATGCAGCGCTATTTGTAGTTTTACTGGGACTAATAACATTTTTGTTTTTCAGGGTTTGAAGTATGGAATGTCAGGCTGGAAAGAAAGATCATCTTCGACACCGTTCTTCCGTACGGGTTTAACAAGGGTTCTAGTGCCACATAGGTAAATCTCTGGAGTGTATGAAGAGGGTACTATTGCTGAAAGGACCGTCAGGAAATGGTTTGACAGACATTCTCATAGAAGCTAAATTAATCCATATTGAACTGCGAAACATACTTTCATTGAAGATGATATATTCGAAAATTTTTTAACAAAGTTGATAAAAGTATACTACTTAAATCAGAAATGAAGTTGTTGTGTAGCTAGCTACATAGTGTACATTGTAATTCAAACAAATTGCAAATCCAATTGAGTATAAAATCTTGAATAATTTTCTTTGATAAGATCGTAATTTTGACCAACAAGTTTAATTTTTTTAAAAAATATTAGCAAGAAACAGATGGAGTAGATACCAAAACTAATTACCGATAGTTCCAAAGCAATTGTATTGATTATAATCTATAGCAATTATATCCACAACAGGACATACTCGTAATATGCAGTTGTCTTTGGTGTTTAAAAAAAGAGAAAAAAAACAATTCAAATGGGGAAACAATGGTTAATACTTGTTCTTAAGGAAGATAAATTTATCTGATCAGATTATCTTTGCATGAAGTTCTCCTTTCAGATGTAACTTCTTGTTCAGGATTTTATACACGGAAAGACATCTTTTGTTTTCTTTTTAAACGCATCTACACGATTAGATATTTGTATCTTCTTATGGGCGTGGTGCATGAATATTGCAAAACTATTAAATTCAGTATTTTGTTCCATGATAATTATAGAAAATATCTTTGGTTTTCATTTGTGTTTAGAATTACTCATATTATTTTTTTTATTTATTTATTTATTTTTTTTATCCATGCAAAAACCAAGAAAGACTTTTTCTCCAAACAAATTGTCTCGAACGACAATAGAAGTGAATACATTTTTGTAATAGCGGGGGAAAATCAAATTGGACATTTGGTTGACTTGACAGCAAAAAGCGAAATTGATCCTTATTTTGCAGTCACAGAGAGAACAGAAAAATAATAATGGGATTTTTAAAAATTTTCATGACGAGAATTCGAATATGTTTACCAGTTTTACACATTTTCCTTTGCCACGCGTACTAAGACATAAGACTCTACTGTTTAATGTGAGAGTCCACTTTAAAAGAAATAAGAGATTTTATGAAAATGGGTGAAAAAATGGAAGCGTTGGCAATTTTTGCGATTTCAATGCTCGAACTCTAAATACGTTCACAAATTTTATCCATTTGTCACAGCCACGTATATTAGAAGCAGTTATTTTTAATGCTCAAAGTTTATGCCACTTTATAAGATGAAAATAAGAAAATTTACGAAAATTGTCACCTTTCGTTATAAGTTTAGAAACATTATCACTCTATTCCTATTTTCGTAAAATTTCCCATTTCCTTTCAGATAAAGCAGTATAAAGTGTGTGCATAAAAACAGTACGAATGCCCTAGTACGATATGTGGCTATGACAAATGTATGTAATTTCTGAACATATGGGAATTCTACTACTCAAACTGCAAAAATTACCATATTTCGTCATAGGATCAGAAACACTTACCTTCTTTTCTTTATTTAAAAAAAAAACTCATTTCTCGTCGAATAAAGTGCCAGAAACTTTATGCATAAAATAGTACATATGTCCTAGTATACGTAGCCATGAAAAATGTTAGAATGTGTGAACATATTCCGTCATGAGAATCGCAAAAATACACAAATATCCCATTATACTTTTTTAAAAACTTTTTTTCCTCTGTAACTTCGAAACAAGACCCAATCTTGTCTATCATTGTCATTTTTGTGTTCAGTGCCCTTAAAGTATCCAAAATCTCTGCTTGTCTTCCTTACATAAATGTCCCTAAAGTTTGTAGAACAATGTTTTTTCGCAATGCAAGAATATTCGATGACGAGGACATTTTATGGAGTTCTAGGTACGTCACATTTCAATGTAAAACAACAGGTAACATTAATAACAGTTTACGCTTTTAAGTCCTTTGGTAGTAGTCGTAAACACAACTGTTTTAATGAAGAAGCGAAAAGCATTTCCTATTATAAATCTGCTTTGTGCTTCCATTTTTAGATCAAACATTTTCGTCAGGACTTTAAAAACCTTCAATGTAATTTTAATTTTGTTTCTACAAGTTAGTAACGAACATTCGCATCAATAATTATAGTACAATAGGCAAAAATTATATTTTTCTTCTTTTAATTTCATTGTTGATCACTAGAGCAACCCACATTATGCTTTATTTTCTGTTTAATATGCCTTATTTTTTCAAATTATGCTTTATCGTTAATTTCAATCATTGTTTTACATTAATCGTGTATATAGTGTATAATATTGACTATACATTAAATATTCTAAATATCTTGATCTATTTATTAAGTTAGCGCGTCGATTTTACGCATGGTTAGTATTTATAGAAAAATGTTGTACGTATAGTTTACTCATGGTTAGTATTAAGAGGTTATAAATAATACGTAATGTTTATGCAAGTATATGATTAACAGTGAATCTTTCTGCATAAAACAGGTGCAACATCCTCACATAAGTTGAAAAGCTATAATTATGAGGCCTTTCCAGTTTTCATTTTTTAGTTACCGAATGACTATCAGTGAGGAAGAACGAATAATTCGTATGCTTGATGAAATAGATGACGGCGATGGAAGCGAGGAGGATTGTCTTGAAGAACAATTTTGGACTGACGATAGTGATGTGGATCCGACTTACTACCAGCGAATCAGAAACTGAAAACATAACTGTGGAGAATATTCGTGAGACAGCGATCCATGAAGCAAAGTGTAGAAACTCGTGACAATGCAAAGAAGAGGTAAATTTCTAAAGAAGACGAGTCTTCAAGTTCAAAACAATTGGATGGAGTGAGCCCTTCAACAGTTATTTTCCTTGAGGAAGGGGAATCAATAGGTAAAAGTGGCTTTCGATGGGAAACTTCTCACACCAAATCCGATGAGAAAATTCCAAGTAAAAATATAGTTCACATTTGTCCTGGACCTACGAAGAAAGTAAATGCCGACCCTAAGGAGTGTTTTAATTTGTTTTTCACAGACGATATAATTAATGATAGTGACAAGAACAAATGAAGAAATTGAAATAAAAAGAAGGGATTGAGTATAGCCCGCTCCCCCCAGTGATTTTTAACGAATCATAATGATTCTAACGATTCATACTAGTTCATAATGAATCGGAACCGCATGTTATAAAGATTTAAGATGTAAATCCTGTGGTAAGGAAGTTTTAGTATAAGTAATAGTAGTAGTAGTAGTAGTAGCAGCAGTAGTAGTAGTAGTGGTAGTTAGTAGCAATAGTAATAGTAGTAGTAGTAGGAACGGGTTAGAAGCCCCGCAGGGGTTGGTTGGGTTCTGTTCTCAATATAAGTAGTAGTAGTGACTCTTCCAGTTCCGGTGACAAAGAACTGGGGGGAGCGGGCTATACACAAGCCAGAAGAAGGAAGTACCGAGTTAGTAATGCTACCATTAAAAACACTTCTAAAGCCTTAATAGGAATCATCATACTGTCTGCAGCGCTCAATTACAATCATTTGCCATCAAGACTTCTATTTAATAGTGATTATTGTGGTGATAGATATCGGGGTAGGATATATAGTGAAAGGTTTGATTTCTTAATAAATTGTCTCAGATTCGATGACAAAGCAACAAGGGAACAAAGGAGGGCTGAAAGTAAACTTGCTCCCATTAAGACAGTGTGGGATATTTTTGTGTCTAATTGCGAAACGACTTACAAGCGAAGCTCATATTGCAATGTAGATGAGCAATTACTAGGGTTTCGTGGTAGATCCCCATTTCGAGTTTATATGAGTAACAAACCAAATAAGTATGGCTTAAAATTATCATGCTTTGTGATAATTCAACTAAATACATGGTCACGACTATACCCTATTTAGGTAAGAGAACCACACCTTCTGGAGAAGAAGCTGCCAGATATTTTGTAAAATCTCTTGTCGAATGCGCCAAAAATACCAACCGAAACATAACAATGGATAATTGGTTTACGAGCGTGCTTTTTTTCCAGAAATTTCTTTTTGAGTATGGGTTAACTGTTGTTGGAACCACAAGAAGCAATAAGCTCGAATTGCCACCAGAGTTTGTTGATGTGCATTTCCGTAACAGAGAAGTGAATAGTTCTATGTTCTTATTCGCGGAAGGACTCACAGCAATATACTTTAAACCTAAGTCAAATATATTAGTCTTGGTCTTGTCAACCATGCACGACGGACTGTCCGTAGATAAGACATCAAACAAACCTGAAATTACACTGACATATAAACAAACAAAAGGGGCAGTAGACACTTTTGACCACATGTGTGGAGACATGAATAGCAGCAGGAAAACAAGATGTTGGCCACTTTGTATGTTTTATGGCATGCTAAATATTGCAGGAATTAATGCTTATGTTATATATTGTCATCAGTTTTTTTCGAAGATCCAAAGAAGAAACTACAAGTCCTCTTTCAATAGTACATATCATGATAGAATTACACAAGCAATTGGTTTCACCTTGGCAAGAGCAACGACTTGCTACACCGTCTATAAGCAGAGAACTTAAAGTTACAATAACTAAACTCTTGGGGAAAACATAAGAACAGCAAGCCCAGCCAGTCACTGGAAAAGGAAACCGCAAATACTGCTATCTGTGTCATTACTCAAAACGGCGAATCACTACAACATACTGTACAAAATGCAAGAAGCCAATATGTGGTGAGGATCAAAGGAAATTTTGTCCAAACTTAAAATGACCGTGAAGAGTGAGTGAATCTGATAACAATGTATGGATAGTCTGAAAATCTTCATTTTAATGTAAGACAAATATTTCTGTTTTCGTAGAATATTTTGTGTACGTGATATCAGCATAAAATTAAATTAGCTTTTATACTTAGCACATAATTTTGTATGGCAATATAGTGTAAGGCATAAGTCAAAGAAACTGCTTATGCATATCTCATAGTAAGTTGTTTATATTAGTATTGTAATGCAATAAAATACATTGAATTGTAATATCTTTTTATTATTCCATTTTTCCTTGTATCTAACACATTTTGGATGTATGCGTCAGTTTTACGCATATTTAGTAATTAGAGGTAAAAAATAGGGTTAGTAATCTCGGGTTAATATTTTATGCAACTAATTTCTTTTATATTTAATGAACTTTCTACTTAATGCACTGTAAAGAGATATGCTTTACTCGAATCACTTTTTTCTCTTCCTTGTATGGGCCTTAAAGGTGCATATATACAGAAAGGGAAAGTAAAAGATGCCACCAAAAAGTATAGAAAATGCTCAAGTTCAAGAGGTAAACTTACACATAACATACAGTGTGGAGTTCTTGTGTACTATTCATTGTTTTCGGAAAGTTTTCTTCTGCTTTACCTTTTTCCTTTTCTCTACATCAAAGGATTACACTGAAAAGTTTACACAAATAAAAATAAGCTTTTCATTGTTGCATTGATTTTGTTCTTAATGATTTTACATTGTAAATATTGGTTTTAAAAAATATTAATACAATATGTTAAGCTTGCAGTTAAACAGAATTTTCCAAGAATTGTGTTATATATTTTAAATTATGCTTTATGCTTTATTTTCTATAATTATGCTTTATTATGCTTTTAAAATTAGTTTCTTCTGGACCCTTAGACAACCACAACCATGTTCAAGGTACCAACCATATGTGTAAATTGCTATTATGCTTTTGGGTTGCCCTATTGATCACATTAGCTCCTCTAAATGCTGAGATCAAGGAAGTGTGGACATGTGGATCACACTGGGCTATCTTCGAGGAGCAAGGGTTCCTTTGACCTTTAGTCGTGATGATTTCATGTATTATTAATATGTTATTTTTTAAATTATTTTCATCGGTTTGTCTATTTTTAATATTACGGGTGTCCATTAATTCCCAGTCATTAACCAAACAAGCAGAGCGGCATATGACTTAGAACAGTGGTTCTCAACCTCTTTCGACTGACGACACACTTTTCTGAACTCTCACTTGATTGCAACACACTTGGTTGACTTTTATTCGCATTGTAATGTTGTGTTAACAGCTCTTTTCTATTCTTTTCACGAAGAAGTTATAGTTCTAGAAATGCAGCAGGTAGGTTTAAGGACACGGTTTGCGCCCATGGCATATTCTTTAGAGAGGGATAGGGGAAGTGGGGGCATAATAACCCCCCGGGGCAAGATGATCACCCCGGTATATAGCGGTGTTCCTCTGGTAACAGAGAATTGGTACTGCGACACAAGCCGTAGTTAGTGTGGCACGAAGTGTTTAGTTGGAAGACGTCGCTACCTCCAATAGCACGCGAAATAAGCGGAGAAAACCATTTTCGTGGTACGTCGATATAAGGTATATAATGAATATTCTACCTGTTGCTGAAAAAAGTAATTACTTGAATAAAACTTGGTACACACATAGTGAGAAAGGTTTGGCCATCAAACAATCATGCATGACTTCGTTGTGGAAGATGGTGGATAGCAGATAAAGGGTTTTTGAAAGTTATATCGGGATTGGGGCAAAATGGTCCCTTAAAATTGTACAGGGGACCAAAATATCCAGTGTTGAATTGAGTAGGGTAATATAGGGTCTATTATTATCCGGTGAATATAGTAGATTGGGGTGAATAGGTCCACTTTCAAGAAAATTACCTTGTACTGCTATAATTAGTGCTTTACTAAAGAACTTTTTACAGAATTATAATATACCATATCTCTACTATAAAGTTCACAAAAAATCATTTTCTTCAAAAATTGTATAATACTATAAAACTGTATATATATATATATATATATATATATATATATATATATATATATATATATATATATATATATACTCGCCTCAAATGGCCCTATTCATCCTAACATATCTGGGTGAATAGAACCGTTCGTAAGCTGAATAGGGCCACATGTATTAAGTGGATTGAAACCACACGCAATTGTAAAGTGGTACTAAAACATAGAATAGAATTCGTATACGTAATATTTTAGAATAATAGAAGGTGTAAGTGATAGACTTACGTGCTCATAAAGTCATATATTTATATTTGGGTGGGAACAACTATTTCTTCAATGTATTTTAAGAGAACACAACACAAATAAGTAGTCTCTAATACCTTCTTTTTGTATCACAATAATCACATTACAACTAAAAATCCTTGAACAGTCTGTTAATAATAAGATGAATGAGCTCTTTTTTCTAATCAGCAAAAAATCATTAATTAACCCGTGTTTATAGGCCTAGCCTATCATATACGAAAAGAGTACACAAAAACAAAACTTCAGTTTAGATTGCAAAAAACAGTAAACTTTTCATTTTTAATTTTATTTCGTTCTGTTGCTGGATTGCTGAGACAACATCCACAAGTAAACATTTTCTTTTGATCTCCTGCGATACATCGCGTATGATACCACGATTTGCATTTGTAGCAACATATCCAGTACCCAAAGGATGAAAACAAAGTGTAGTAGTAGGAAATGCTGCAAAACCAACACACGATCATTTCATTTTTATTTGTATTTTTTGTTACTTCACCTTCATCATATTTTTTTCTTCCGTCAGGTCTTCTGAACTTACTACTGACGTTCTACGTTGCCGATCCCTTTTAAATAATGCTTTTCGAACAGATTCTGGAGATGTTAGTAGCTCAGCACGCTGCTTAGGTGTAGATTTACTGGACATATTTTTAACAATCTTTTTGGGGAGTTGGTATTAAATCATGGAAAGAAATGCTTGTCTTCTTGGACATAGGCATACACTCAACTCTTTTTTTCACAGATGTAGTTGTTGACCTTTCTTACTCTGGAGACCTTGAGTTGTTAGCGTTAATTTCTGCTTCCTTATTAGATATTTCAATTGTGCAACAGGATAAAAACTTGGACTGCTTCTTGTACGTCATCTGTGTTTAACGCTCATATTTTCCCATCTGAAATAAGAAAGAGAGACAAAAAATATCGAATTCTTATATCACCACCGGAATAGATAACATACCAATAGAATTCATTAAAAATATAGGAGATAAGGGAAAGAAAGAATTGTTGCGACTGTGCAATGAAATATATGAAACAGGAGAATGGCCAAAAGACTTTCTGAAAACGATCATCATACCGATGGCTAAGAAATCGAACCCAAAGAGATGTGAGGATTATAGAACTATTAGTCTCATATCTCATGCAGTTAAAATTCTGCTCCGAATACTGAACAGAAGGTTATATGAAAGAACAAATAAAGATGTTGAGGAGGAGCAGCTCGGGTTCAGAAGAGGCAAGGGTACAAGAGATGCTATTGGATTATTAAGGGCGATCGGTGAAAGATTTATTGAAAAAGGGAAAGAGGTGTATGCTGTATTTATTGATCTAGAAAAGGCTTTTGACCGCGTGAATTGGGAATTGTTGTTGGGAGTTCTAACAAAGATAGGGTTGGAATGGAAAGATAGAAGACTCATAAGAAACTTACACATGAACCAACAAGTAAGTGTTAGGATAGGGGAAGAACTGACGGAAGAGAGTGCAATTGGACGAGGAGTTCGACAAGGATGCTGCCTCTCGCCAACACTATTTAATGTCTATCTAGAAGAGATAGTGAAAAAGACCTTACATGATATGATGGCATGTCGGTAGGAGGTAGAATGATCAGATGCATAAGATTTGCAGACGATATGACGCTTGTTGCAGAATCTGAAAAGAAAATCAATAAAATGTTAGAAAAAATGAGAAAGGGCTTTGAAGAATATGGGATGAAAATAAATGTTAGAAAGACAAAAGTCATGGTGATTGGAACGAAGGGGTCTGTGTCAAATATATAAGTAGGAGGGGAGAAAATAGAACAAGTGAATAGTTTTCGATACCTGGGTAGTATTCTTAGTAATGACATGAAATGCGAACGTGAAATAAAAGCAAGGATAGGAATGGCGAAAGAAGCCTTTAGGAGGAAGAAAAGTCTGTTTTGTGGGACCTTGAATAAAGAGTTGAGAAAAAGATTATAAAATGCTTCGTGTGGAGTGTTGTACTGTATGGGGCGGAAACGTGGACATTACGTAAAGGTGACGAAAATCGACTGGAAGCCTTCGAAATGTGGGTGTGGAGAAGAATGGAAAGAATTAGTTGGGTCGAGCGGAAAACGAATGAGAGAGTGTTAGAAATGGTGGGTGAGAAAAGAACACTTTTAGATATTATTAGGAAGAGGAAGAGAAGCTGGGTGGGACATTGCCTAAGAAGAGATTGTATCATGAGGGACATCCTAGAGGGTGTGGTGGCGGGAAAGAGAGGGAGGAGGCAAAGGAGACTACAATTAATGGATGATATTAAAACAGAAAGATCATACGCGAAGACGAAGAGGTTAGCGGAGGACCGTGGAGCATGGAAGCTTCTCAGCTGCGGCAAGTGACCTGCCAATAAAGGCAGAATACCTATGATGATGATGATGATGATGATATCACCACTATGTATAAGACGATAGATAGGACGAATGGATGGGGTGTGGTTGGTACATGCATTCGTACAAAATTAAAGTGGGAAAAAAATCTTTGAGTTTTACTTCCCAATGTTATGTAGGGTAGGCTAAAGGAGACGGTAATGATGAGAATGAATGAAATGGTGGAATGAAAAAAGTGGGAGTAAACGGGAGAACCCCGATAAAATCCATCTACACGGTGTTTGCCCACCACTTGGCGCGAGCTGGTATCCAACCAAGGGCACCACACACCGGAGGTGAACGTTCTGCCACTGAGCGATCGCAGCTCCCTAATAAAAAAGTAAGGCCCTGTTCAGCCTAAATAGAGATAGTACTATTCACCCTAATTGGTAATATATAGAAAAATAAGTTGGCAACTATGTTTAAGTTCCTTCACGATTATCATGCTAGTCATAACAACTTGAGTTAACCTTGTTGAAGATAAGAAAATCAAACTTCTGCATTTCCGACAAAACTACATAGCGTAATAAGAAAGAATACATGACAGAAGTATTAAAAATACGCTAATTTTCTTAACACTTGCATTCAATTGATGATGAAAAATGCTCTGTAATACAATCAGCGTCCAGCATTCACTCAATCTAACTCACAATGAACTTGTAGAGACTCACAGTGAAGACACGGCGTGGCATTCGCGTCGCTGCTTCTGTTCTATAAACAAGTAAGGTGAATAACGTAACGAGTGGCCCTATTCATCCGGTGCCCCTATTCCACCGAAACTACCCTAGTATGATGTCAGTGCCAGAGATGGAGTGGGTCAGTGGGTCAAGTTTTCTGGGTGGGTCAGTGGGTCGTGGGTCAACAGCATGTGACCCACCACCCATCGTGACCCACTGCGACCCACCACCCACCATGACCCACTGTGACCCACCACCCACAGTGACCCACTGCGACCCACCACCCACCGTGACCCACTGCGACCCACCGACTCAGTATGATCTACCGACCCTCTCTGCTCACTGCATTGTAGACAGTATCTTCTGAGGACTGGTAAATTTGTCTCCGTTTTACTTTCAAGACCTTCATTTCCCTTTCTTTTCCACTTGTTTGTCTACTTACCTGAGGTGAGTATATCTAACCAAGTGAAAAAAGAACTTCAGGCACTTTTGGATATTGATATTTTTAATAGTAATAATAGCAATAGGACTTACACTACTACTTGGCTTTCGAGACCTGTGAATTTTTAGAGCTAACTACTGGAAAAAATACATTTTTGAATCACTGTAATATATAAGTATTATATAAAAAAAAATTGAATGTAACTATGCGTGCCTGATCATCACGGTCAAATTGCAAAGTCAAATGAAATTACTTTTGGTATATAGTTAGGCCTTAATCCAAATTGGGATGTTATATTGCTTTTATTATAATGCATAATATTCTAAGGAGGTAGTGAGGATCCGAATTTTTGCGAAAAAAAAATGAGTATATCGCAAGCCGTTAAACTTACGGAGATGAAATTCAGTGTATTAACTCTTTATTAAAAATAAACAGTGTGTGTCCTAGCATTTTTTAAAAATTCTCCTTTATGTGAGGGGGGACTTTCTATATATGGAAAATTGGTAGTGAGTTGGTTTGTAAAAATGATCGAAAACGATCGATGTTATTTAAAGAAAAAAATAGAAACAAAAAATACAGTGCTTGGCTTCATATATCCATCGCTTTCTGCTATAATAATTGCTGAAGCTTATGTTTATTATTTGAAGCGCTTACAGCACAGGGCAATCAACCCATAAAGTTGTGAGAAAAATAGGCATAAAATTTGTACTGCAAGCTCAATTACACGGAAATTTGAAGTTTGGATTGTACCCATAATTGTATGGAAAATTTTATACACTTTTTCTCCCTTTACGTTGGTCTACTTTACTTTGATTTGTAACTTTGAAATTTCATCCTTTTTTCCACTGAAAAGTATTGATAATTCAACAAAGAAATAATTATATTATGATAATTTAATTGAAATTCATCGTAATTTGACACATGGCAAACAGCAGCGTGGTAATTGAAGTTGAAGAAGGAGGGAAATTCCCATTCACCTCTGAACACTTTCCAGGAACCTCGTTCCCTTTCGCTTTCTAGACGGGGGAGGGAACTTTGTAATGGTATCACCTTCATGTGTAATTACAAAAATTAAATTTATAAACAAATAAGAAATCATCAGTTTATCAGGCTTTAATTGATAATTTATTCACAAGATTCCCAATCAAAGGCGTGGTAGATGAAGTTTCTGTTCTACATGGGTCGACATTATCAACTGACATGGTCGATATGGAAAAGATGTTGTATGGTGATAGAGAGATGATACTTCTTGCTGAGTATTTCAAACCTAACCAAGAAAAATCGTTATCAGACTTAAGTCTAACAAGTAGATTGTCGATGAGAAGTTGCAGAAATCTGGTAGAAATATTATCAATTTCCACGACAGTGTGCGAACGGGAATTTCCCCTTATGAATTTACAGATGACTAATATTAGAAATAGACTAAGTGCTTAAACATTGTCTAACTTGTTGCTCATCAATGTTAATGGCCCACCGCTAGACAAGCTCAAAGTAGACGAGCTAGTTATTTCTTGGCTGAAGGATGGACATCATTCCACTGCGGATGATTTACCGCCAAAAAGTTACCAACAGGAAATAAATCCGATTTCAGATTTGTTTTAAGGTGGAAAATTACGTGTTACGGAAAATGTATACTTGTATTACTAATGGCTTATTTGTGTTATTCAACTTTGTACCTAATTTTTAGTAAGTCTCTTCTTTGCTTTAGGTAAACTACTTTGAATAAATATTCATAATAATTGCAATTATGCATATTTGTAACTTAAATTTAACATGGTGTTTTAGTGATTACACAAATTACAATTATGAGCATACTTTATGAAGTTGCTCTCACAGAGGGTAACCGAGCACCTTTATACCCTGTGAACAACTGATTTTTCAAGTCTTTTGTGAGAAAAATACTGTGAACTGAGAAACCATAACCTTTTCCATATTGTACAGGGGTATTTTCCTGCGAATAGAAGTTTATTGTGGAATGCGTTCAGAAATTAACACTTGAAAGAATACTCTCTTAGTACAAGTATATTTTAGGCACACACTAATTTCCCCCCACCTCGAACTGTTTCAATTTCCTCACTGACAAACACTTTACCATTTTATATCGTAAAGGTCAGATCCACTGTTATTGTAACAGAGTGGAGCTTGAGCGATTGACTAGAAATTCAAACTCCGATTAGTGACAATTTCACAGTCTTGTTTTATTACAAGTGTAAACTCTTTAGTCAGTTTAGAAGAGGCCGTGGATCGTGTTCAGAGTTGATGACGATGGATTTTGGGGAGTCAGAGTAGGTCAAAGTGGATGAGAGTGGTTCATGGCGGGTGGTGGGTCAGAGTGGGTCACGGTGGGTGGTGGGTTAGAGTGGGTCACGGTGGATGGTGGGTCAGAGTGGGTCATCATGGGTAGTGGGTCAGTGGGTCGTGGGTCAAGTTTTCATTGACCCACGCCAACTCTGGTCAGTGCTCCCTGTGATCGAACGTGTGCCCTTGTTTTGTCATCTGTTGGCATGTTAGAGACCTAGTGTCGAAATTTTTTGATAGCCCTTCTATTCCACTTCGTATTTTCTTTTTCATTTAGCTTTATTTTAGTATTATTTTCGTTTTTATAGTTTTCTGCTCATTGTTTTATAGTTGTACAACTAATTGTTTCATTAACATTTTCAATGAAGAAGGAAACTAGCATTTTCTTACCGAAACGTAACATAATTTTAGTTAATATGTATATGTTCCAAGGATGGGACCATTTTACAAAGGGGGTTGGGGTAAAACGGTCATTCACAATAGGTTCATTTATTTACACATACAACTTGTTTGGTAAAAACTTTCACGCCTTCTACCTATTTACATATGTAGAATAAAGAATATTGTACTGCAAAATCATCGACTTTCCATTCATAGAAACGTTGCTATTTCAATTTCGATCATACGGTGACCATTATTCCCCCACCTCCCCTATTTTTTATGATTGAAAATGGCATAACAAATTTAAATTATACCCCAATGATGCTTTTAAGAACGCTAACCGGGAGTAACCATGAAGAACTTTTACCATGAAAAACACGTTAAAATAATTAATTGCGAATATTCAGATCAGGGGCGTCATTTAGGGGGGGGGCAGGGAGGGGCATTTGCCCCCCCTGAGTTTGAGATGTATATAGATTTTATCAATAGAATAGTAGTAAATCAGAGAAAAATGCGAAATTTTACTTATATCAAGGGGTCTTGCCCCCCCTAAGCAAAATCTGAAATGACGCTCCTGATTCAGATAGGTAGGTAAAAGTTTGCATTGATACTATCACAGAAATGTATTAAGATAAAAAGTTCCGAAATTGAATAAAATTTAGCCTACAAAACAAGCTATCTTCAGTTTGTTACTCTAGTCTCCTCTACTACTTCTTTCTGTGGGGAGAGGGGATTGTAAATTTTCGGGATTGCGCTCAAGCACTTGAGAAGGAAAAATGAGCACCGCTGGATAGATCCACCCTTCTTCGCAGAAAAGAAAGCATTACCTGGAAAAACTACCGCGGTTTACTTCAAGAGTACCTATACTATTGACAAAAGTACTATTCATCAGATACAGAAATTGCAACCAGCTATGATACTATTTCAACAATTCAGAAAGAGAGAGAGAGCTCGTCCACCTTTGGGCTCTCTGTGTCTTAGGGAACTCCTGAATAGATATTCTCCCTGACGATCCAATCTCTTGGCCTCCGCTCTCAACTATTATCACTTCCCCTCCCCTCTTCCTTACGGCGTACATCAAGGATTATTCCCCATTCCAGATGTTGTTACATTTTGCAGGGAGATAAGTGAAGCTGTGCAAACTGCAAACTGTAGATGTTGCTATTCTCCATCGTTGTAGGCTGTGGTTACTGGAAATTCCTGAGAGCGACGAGTCATATCTTCAGTTGTTGAACTAAATAAAAACAAAATTTGAATAGATTAGCAGTTTGCAATAACAAAACAGAACTGGTAATGTAGTATCAAAGTATATGTGTTACTGTTAGAAGTATATATGTCACTGTTAGAAGTATATGCGTTCCTGTTAGAAGTATATGTGTTCGTGTTATAGAAGTATATGTGTCACTGTTAGAAGTATATGTGTCACTGTTAGAAGTATATGTGTAACTGATAGAAGTATATGTGTCACTGTTAGAAGTATATGTGTCACTGTTAGAAGTAATATGTCACTGTTAGAAGGGTATGTGTCACTGATAGAAGTATATGCGTTACTGCTCAAAGATTAGGATTTAGATTTCTGGGCTTTCGGCATCTATGGCCATTTAGCTCGTCAAGTATGAGGATGACGTCCATCGGTGAGCACACTATCCGGGGAAAGGGAAGAAAGAAAGAATTGAGGAAGGAAGGAAGTGACCTCGGACCTATAAGTTAGGTACCGGTACCACCCCGGCATTTGCCTGGTGTGAATGAGGAAAACCCAGGAAAACCTCATTCAGGATAGCTGGCCTGAAAAAGCTTTTTACACTTTTTCGACTGAGTGCCCCCACCGGGAAGCGAACCCGGGACCGCTCCCGACTACGCTAACCGGGGCCACTACTGTTAGAAGTATATGTGTCACTATTAGAAGCATATGTGTCACAGTTAGAAGCATATGTGTCACTGCTAGAAGTATATGCGTTATGTTAGAAGTATAGGTGTCACTGTTAGAAGTAGCCTATGTGCCACTGTTAGGAAGAACTGCCACTATTGCGACTGTGTTCCTGTTAGGAAGAACTGTGTCACTGAAAGGAAAAATCAAACAATAAACAACATTCGAGTATTTAACAGTGTACATTTTTCATATATAGTACGTAAATAGTCTATTTCAGTTGTTATTGCCAATGAACGACATACTTCCTAATGCCATAAAAAAATGTTTTTTTTTTTTTTTTTTTTAGATTTTCTCAAAAATTACACATGGGAATTCATCCTCGAGCGTGTCACTTCGTTTAGTTCGATTTTGTTCAGCAATTAACCATAAAGTGCACCGGCCTCCTTCTGGTGTCATAATGAAAACTTCGGGGGAAGCACATTGGCTTAGTGGTAAAGTACTCATCTCTAGTGCGCGGAGTCCCTTGTTCGACTCCCGGCCAAGTAAGTTTGTGGTAAACAACATCGTGTCTGTGGGTTTTCTTGAGGTACAGTACTCGCATTTCCTCCCATATTCTCATTCCACTAATAGTTTCATCATCATTCGCTTGTCTTAATCATCGTTTCCCTTAGTCTTACAGGCATAATGTGGGACGTTAAACTGAAATATTTCATTTCATTTTCATAATGGAAACTGTCAGTAGGATACACTTCACTATCAGTTTGATATTAATAGCAGTTATTGGACAGCATCAATGTTGCTATATCAATTTTAGGTTTGAATTTTTTTTTTTTTAATTTTCTCGAAAACTACACATGAGGAGTTACACTCATTCTTATCTGTTTGTTCAGTTCAGTGATATTTATCAATTGTTACATGTTCCATCTTTGGACATTTTTTCCCGTTAGATACTAATTACATTGTAGAATTGGAAAGGAACATGGAAGTTCATTTAAATATCAAAGAGAAAGAAAGTAGCTAAAAGAAGAATGAGATACAAGAACTTTACTGTGAACATCAATTCTCATGTAAGTTTTGTTAACCCAACAAATCCTTGCTATTAATGTCGAAATTGCGATAACTATGAAGCACAGAAATGAGAAACGGAGTAATGAATTCTGTAGCCCATAGTAGGAAGTTTACACTACAAATTAAAGACTGTTGAACAGACTCGTCCTTTCTTTTCTGTTTTTCGTGTCATATGAGGCAAACCAGTGGTCGTAGAGCCTACCATTTATGGAGAGATATTGTCGAAAAAAAGATCCGTCAATGACAGTTCGTGTCATAACACGGGATGTCTCCATTTCCACGGTTCATGCCATGAGGTATGTGAACGGAGTTACCTCCCTGAATATACTCAAAAACAGTCACGATCGTCCCTCAAGGCAAGTTCTTTCAACAGGACTTAAGTATTCTGTTGCCCTCTTTGAAATTAATCCTCATAATTCATTTTAATATGATCTGATCAGAGTGACAGTGATTGTTTGTTTTAAAATATGTATATTTATTTAAGTATTTAGTCGAGTAGCGTGATATCTTTGGATGGAAGAAGTGAAAAAAGATTTAACTACAGTGGTTCAGACAGAGTAGGCATTTCACAGAAAGGGCTTAATGTCTTTCCTGAAATAAGTTCTCTATGCCTTCGAAAGATGGTGCCAAAGAAGAAAGCTAGTAGTATTATGGAACACAGTAGTGCAAGTAGAATTCCATCAAGGGAAGTGCGAGTTTAAGCTCTCAAGTTCAGATGTTCCCATGCATATCTCATATTCCATGTAGTTCTCATACGTATCTTAATATGGTAAATGTTTATTTTTGCATCCTAAATGATTCATCGAGTTTCTAAGAACCAACCCCCAGCAAGCATGTGCTGGTCCACCGGGACATGTCCCGGTGCGCCCTCCCAAATATCACATTATAAATAAAAGTATAAGGGTTTTTTAAATAATAAATTTCTACAGTTGTTATTGGAAAGAATTTGTGAATGGTACAGTGCGCCCTTTACATAAGGCGTCCTTTCGAAACCACATCAAATATAAACAACTTTATTTATTCGGAATGGATAGAACCCCAAGAAAATGTACGGACACAGTGTTTGTCCATCACAAAGCCAACTAAGAGCGAGTTGGAATCGAATCAAGGATCCTATACACCAGAGGTGAACTCTAGCACTAACCCACCGTGGTCCTACAACAGTGGCGGATCTAGCCCGGGGCTTTATACCCCCAGCTTTTTGAGTGACAAAAATAACTTAAGCTATTTATGTATTTTTAAAAGTTTATAGTAAATTCGTGATATACCTATCATAGTCTAAGTTCTGGCTAGCCCTCCTAGTTTTTACCCTCCCAATAGATAAAGGATTTTCGGCTATAGTGTCTAACTATGGAGCTTATAATAGAAGAAAACTTCCTGCTTCGATATTCTGTTAGGAGCTGCTGTGGCTCAGTGGTAGAGCGTTCACCTCTGGTGCATGGGGTCTCTGGTTCGATCCCAACTCGCGCCAAGTGAACTTTAGGCGGACAAACACCGTGTGCATGGATTTCCTCGGGGTTTTCCCGTTTCCTCCCACTTTCTTTATTCCACCATTTCATTCATTTCTCATCATCACCATCTTCTTTAGCCTACGCGGCATTCCGTGGGATGTAAAACTCAAAGATTCTGTTACAGAAAGTTTTGGAGCAATGTGCTGTTTATTACTATGTTTTTCCATTATCTGCAGATTTCATAGTCAACCTGTATATTACATTTTAGAAAAAAATATTCAGAATTTGCTTGCATTTCACCTGGAAATTCTCCACAACCTATGCCAACCTGCGTGTACAGTAAATACAAAATGACACAAAGGAAATTCCAACCACTCCTCATTGAACAGAGTAGGGTATCCCGTGTCAATCTGATGAGTAAGACGAGGACGAAACCAAAAGCGGTTGACGAACTCCGAGTCCACTGAACTGTTCCAAACATGACTTTTAACGCAGCGGGTGGCTTTGATGAGCCATTAGTTTCAGTGAAGGGTCTACATACATCATTTCTCAGCTTATGTGCTTGCTACAGTGGCATTAAATAAAAGAGAAGAGTTTTTACTGCCAAAACACTCTTCCTCTTTGAGAAATATAAAAGTAAAAAAGCTTGTAATAGTGGCAGTATACCGTACGTTCATATTTGGTTTTAGTTTCCCATCCTGAAATGGCAGGTCATGGCCTTATATAATCTGAACTAGAGGTGGCATACACCATTAACTGCCATAGTTAATCTGCATATTATAATGAGTGCATTGACATATCACTTTTCTGCAATAAAAATTAAAACTCTCTTTAAGTAGCATGCTGCATTCTTGTATACAACAGAGCAAACACGTTTTGGAGTTCTCCAAGGATCAAATCTAGGACAATTCTTTTGTCTTTTTGTTGTAAAGTAATTTATAATCAGTGCATTGACATACCTTTCTGGTTTATTATTACGTTTCTGAAGGTATACTATACATTCTGATGACGCTGAGGCTGAAGGATCTAATCTTAATCTACAATTATATATATAGCCTATTATTAAAATTATCTTGTGTATTACATTTCGTCACAGATTTAAATAATGAAGTCTTCGCGAATGAGCAATGCATGTTAGTTACTGAAATTCGTTTTTTTTTCCTTCTTCTGTTTTCATCCACGAAAGGGCTAATAATACGTTGGAGATGGTTGCAGCTAAAGAAAAATATTTTTTTATCATAGCTATAAATTGTTGTATTTTTCAAATTGTGTTCTATGCAAGTATGGGAAATATACTAAGACAACTATGTCCATTCGTCCGTCTGTCTACAGGTATTAGGAAAAAAACAGTACGTAGAAAGAAATATTTCTATTTGATATGTATTCTACATATTACAAGAACATGTTTACTGTTACCCATGAGATGAGACGAGACAATAACTAAGGTTTTCTCATCTCATCTTGTAAATTGTGTGGTCTCGACTCGTCTCAATTCTCGAAAAGCTTTTCTCGTTTCGTTTGGTAAATTTATGCACAAAATTTATACTCAGATTTTTTCTTAGTTTTATCTAAAACTTATCACAATCCTTACGCGTCACAATAGGTGCGATATGATGTAACAACGTTTAAACCATATTTATACTTGGAGTAGGCTATCTTGCATAACGATTGCATATCTTTGGGGAGCGCAGTGGCTCAGTAATAGAGCGCTCACCTCTGGTGCATGATGTCCCTGGTTCTATCCCAGCTAAGCAAGTTTGTGGTGGACAACATCGTGTCTGTGAGTTTTCGCGGGCTACTCCCGTTTCCTCCCATATTCTTTAAACATTAATAAATGCTCTTCGTTCTGTTTGTATAATCTCTATATCAATTTATAGTTTTTGTACTATGAATCCGCAACAGTAAAATAGTATTTGAGATGACTTGGTGGACTAGTGTTGCCAGGCTCGTGAAATTCCTCTCTTGTCTTCTCGATTCTCGTCTCGTTCTGAAAACGAGAATTATCATTTTTCTCGTCTCAATTTTAAAAAGGTTCTTCTCGTTTCGACTCTTCTCATTTTCGAGGCAATATTAAACAAGTTATATCTCTGTCTTTATCGCTTTGTTGGAACTGGATATTGGTCATCAGTTCTAGCTTCAATATTGCATTCGTATGATGTACCGTGGTTTGTGCACAATGGGAAACGAAACTCTTTGCTCTTTTGTTAGACCTATTAATAATAAAACGAGGAACATCTGTAATAGAGACAACATATGAATATATTTATCAGATGCATAATTAGCCTCAAGACACATTTTTTCTTCAAATTTTGTAACTTTTTTGTGTGAATTCTTACGGAATTTTTTACAAAATGACTTCCAAATTAATAAATAAAAATACTGTAAAACAGTGTAGTAGTTTCACGTCGTAGATATATTGAATATGTGTCTCTTCAGTGCCTTAACAAGTTTATTCGGGGTCCTGATGCAGATGGATATTTGGGGCCTGCAATTCAATGAATTCACTCCGGTGGAAGAGGATATTTGAGGCTTCCAATCAGTGAAGTTGCTCCGGTTCAAGAGAATATATATAGTCTCCAATCAGTGAATTCGCTCTGGCACAAAAAGATATTTGGCGTCCCCAATCAGTGAATTCGTTCCGGTGCAAGAGGATATTTGGGAGGGCTCTAATCACCGAGTTGGCCTCGGGTAGAATTCCCAGATGTTTAAGACAGGAAAAAAATACGATTTTTTAAGGAAAAAAGGAAGTTATCTGATATTCTGAATTTACATAAAACAAAACTTTGCATCTTCAGTGCACAAGGGAATAAAGTCCACTTTTGGGATCATTTTAGACATATTTAATCTTTAAGATCTCTATCTGAAGCTTCTTCCAAAGCTTCAAAGATTCATAACCAGAGATAAAAAATTCTTATGATGAAGAAAAAAGGGTTAACTTGGTCATGTGCAAACTTTATCTCTATTTATCGAAGAACTTTGGTAAATGAGCTTGATCCCCTTGTGCTCTGAACGCCCCACACACATGGTTTCACATAGTAACTTAAAATAATTTTAACTAGAAATCGGGCCACTTTCATTAAAAATAATTAAACTTACCACTAGTATGACAGTAGTAGTAATTGCAGCAACTGACCTAACTTTGGACTTTGACCCCGACTTTTGTGACGTCATAGGTCAAAGGTCAATGACCTTGGCCCGGGATCAATGACCTAGGGGTTCCTAGGACCACCCCCTCTAAATTTTGGCAAGGGTACCATGGCCCACCCCCTAAATTTTGGCAGGGGTACATAGGACCACCCCCCTTAAATTTTAGAAATTGCCAAATCTAAAAATTTGGTATGGTAGCCTAGGACAACAGTATGTACCTCTATTAGTATTGGGTGTCTATGTCGTTCCCTTTTATGGTAAAAAATTGCCAAAAATTCAAATTTCGGGGATTTTTGACCTAATTTATCCCCTTTGATGAGGTATTATTACCTTATATAGTTATATGGGCGTACACAGGGGTTCATTCCCTTTCATAAGACATGGGTATATTAATGCACCCCTTAAAAAATTTGGAAGGGGTACCTTGGTCCACCCCTTAAATTTTGGAAATTGACCAATTTAAACATTGGGTATTATAGTACAGGACCCTAATATGTATTATGATAAATTTTGGTGGTCCACCTCATTCCCTTTTAGGGGTACAAAATTGCCAAAAATACAAACGTAAGCAATACGTTGTACCACGTGTTTGGTTTTCGACCTAATTTATCTGCTTGGATGAGGTCCTATTACCTTATATAGTTATATGGTCATGTATAGGGGTCCATTACCTATCATAAGACATAGGTATATTTGTGCACCCCTTTAAATTTTTGGAAGGGGTATCTTGGCCCACCCCTTTAATTTTGGAAATTGCCCAATTTAAACATTTGGTATTATAGTATAGGACCCTAATATAGATCACTATAAATTTGGGTGGTTCACCTCGTTCCCTTTTAGGGGTACAAAATTGCCAAATTTTAGTACAACCACGTGTTTGGTTTTTGGCCCAATTTATCCCCCTTTGATGAGGTTCTATTACTTTATATGGTTATATGGTCATGTATAGGTGTCCATTCCCTTTCGTAAGACATGGGTATATTGATGCACCCCGGGAAGGGCACCTTGGCCCACCCCTTAAATTGTAGAAATTGCCAAATTTAAACATTGGGTATCATAGTATTGGACCCTAATCACTATAAATTTGGGTGGACCATCTTGTTCCCTTTTAGGGGTACAAAAAATTGCCTAAATATAAACGTAAGCAATACGTTGTACCACGTGTTTGGTTTTTTGGTCCATTTTATTCCCTTTGATGAGATTCTATTACCTTATATGATTACAGGGGTCTATTTCCTATCATAAGACATGGGTAAATTGTTGCACCCTTCTTAAAATTTGGCAAGGGGTACACCCCTTCATTTTTTGGAAATTGTCCAATTTAAGCATAGGACAGGACCTCAATATGTTTCGGTGGTCCTATTGCCAAATTTTTTAGTACAACCACGTGTTCGGTTATTGACTCAATTTATCCTATTTGATAAGGTTATAAGGTATGGACAGGTATCCCCTTTCAATTTGGTAGGACCCTTCGGATGTAGTACTGTCACGTGATCGATGATTTGGTTTTGATGCGCGACGAGGTCCCTGGTCAATGTTCTTTAGGAATTAGGTGGAAACTTTGCCCAGGGTTCTCGTCTTATATCGCACAGTTCTTTAGGAGAATGTATGTATCATATTGATAGAATGAACAATAAAAACACATAGATAAGCATAAATTGTATTTTATTCATTTTTTTCTGGTTTCTTCTTTTTCTTTCTTGTTACACTAGGTATTGACAATGTTTGTATATTGAGCTGGGTTTCTTCATTAGACCGCCTCCTCTTCTTGATTGTGATGATTGGTTTCTATGTTTCGCAGCATAGCACCGGTTTGCAAAGCTTCGTATTGTGAATTCTGTAAAAAGAACGAGAAAAAAAAAGATGATTAGTATAGAAATAGGTGATGATAAAACAAATACACTTACAATGATAAATATGATAAAATTACCTGGAATGTATATTGTAGTAGTCTACGATCATTAACCGCGGGTACTGTTGTGAACAAGTATTGAATTTCACGCAGAGATTTTCCTTGGGCTTTACAGCACAGATAAAAATAAGCATAATAGCCACATACGGATGAACCAAGACTTTGCGTTTGGCTATTATTATATTTATAGTACATACAATGAAGTTTTAAGAATGCAACATGTTGTGGTACATAAGGAGGAAGGCCATAGCTGTCAAAATATTCTCCAACACTGCGATTATCAATATAAATTGCAATCCAATGCCTTCCTAGTTTTGTGGATGGATCTGTATTTACAATGATTGCCAGAGGAAGAGAAATCCGTGAGGGCAACTCATTGCTTGCAAATACCCCGGCAAAATGATTTCTGAATAATGGACTACCGTTTAAAGCACTAGCTAATTGTAATGTATTCAACATCGTGAATGGAAGTGATACATAACGTATACGTACCTTGTAATTTAAAAGTCCAGGATAATGTTGCGCTGGTGGTCGATCTCTAGGAGTGAGGAAAACTCTCCATACACAATACAGTTTGCAGGTGCTGCTAATTTCTCTTGGAAATGAACTTCCAATCGGAAGGCTCCATGTCGTTGTAAATTCCAATAGTGACAATCTCCAGCAGAAGAATCGGGAGTTAGGTCAAATACAAACAGTGTATATCCATTCTTGTAGTCTGCTCTTGAAATTGTATTTCCAGTATTGGTAAAATGTATGCCAGAGCCTGAGAACAATGTGTGGTACGATGAAATGTAGAGATTTTCTTCAAAGTTGGGTTGTAATGGTTTTGAAGGTACAGCTTTTCTATCCACGTACAATGTAAAGAAATTAATGTTTAGATGTTGAAATTTAAATGGATTGCTTGTAATAGTTCCACTGGATGCTTCATTCGATGTAAATCCTACAATAATACGATTTGGCAATGTTCCCATAAACAGGTTATCAATAGTTTTGGATTGTATAACCTTCGGGATGGTAAATGATTTCATTTGAACCCTTGTCAGAGGATACTTTGCCGGTGTAGATTGTAAAATTTTATTGTGTGCCAATTTGACACTAGGGCTGATGCTGACTTTTTTCACCTGCAACGATGCATCTAGAATATTGATTTTTGCATTGACAGCACTTTCACTGGCCATAAGACAAAAGTTTGGTTTTGCAGGAATAAGTTTAACACGTAATTCCACTCCATGAATTAAAAAAAATATCTTGATTAAAAATGTCACAATGAAGATGTCCAATCATATCGAATTTCATACTTTGTTTTGTCAGTTCATAGCGTTGTTGAAATCCTTTGTTCTCCCTGGTGGTTGCGTTCATATGACCAGCCGTATCTTGAAACTACATTGCTGTTTGTAAATGTGTATTTTTAGCTCCATCACTATAATTCAGCAGGTTTTCCAGGTACGAACGATACGGATGATTATGTGACGGAAATGAAATCAGTTTGTTGTTCAAGTAGATTTGTACTTCACTAAACATAGCATTTAGAAAATCATTGACAGGTGCAATTGCTTTATCCGTTTCGGTGAAGGAGGAACCATCTGGTTTCACAATTTGTGCTTGGATGTATAATAAGGTTTGTGGCAAATCAATATATTCATCACTGCTACCACTCACTACAAATTCTATTGGTGAATTTTCAGCTATTGAACTAATTGGTTTGTAGCCAATAATACGATTGTCTAGAACACTGGTTTGCGTGGGTAACGTTGAAAAAATGTCCAATTCACTTTTTACACATTCACAGGATTGATGATGTAAGAAAGCCATCGTTGAATTAATGAAAAATATCTGGTGACGATGCCAATGATCTCTTCTTCTTATGTGATAATTTACGTCTCTTCGTAGGGTTGATGGTGTTGTTGATCGTTGGAAGGTCAACCTCAAACTGAGAGCAGTCATCCCATTTTCGTTTATGATATCCACTTCCCAGCATAGTTTTCAACTTCTTTTAGCTTTTTCTTGTAAATTTGTTTTTGCCTCTTGCATACGTTGATGAAACGATTCTTCCAGCGGTTGATTCGAGATCACAACATCATTAATCATATTGGCACCTTATTTTAATAATTCTTTTCCCACAGTTTTAGCTCCTTGCTTCACAAGTTTTAACACTGAACGAAATAAACCACCAATGCCATGTCCTGCTTGATAGGGACTTCCCACATAGACGTTGCCGATACCGGACAACGCTTGTTTTTGGTAGTATTGCAAATACGGATCAGTCATGACGACGACGACGGAAATGTAGTTTTGTACACACCGTTGCAAAGGTGAATGGCATACGATGACCTGTGCTATCCCTTATATCGATTTGTATTTGCTCAAAACTCATTTTTTCCACCGGAACATAATGTGCAGGATTAAAGATTTATACTGCATGACTTCTAAAAGTATGATTCACAGGATCCATGTTGACAATTCGTAGCAAGGGTACCATTGTATCTCCAACAATGACAGATTCAATAATGTCACAATAGACGTGCATTTGTGATGGTAAGCCTAATCGTACATCCGGTGTATATTGTCCCTTTTCCATATCTTTTAAATCACTTTTCGGTTCAAATCCAAGCATTAAACTAACACTTGGTGAGATTTGTACAGAAGTATGGATTTCCTTATTGGGATGTCTTATGAGGCATATATTATTAATTGCGTCATGAGATATAAATAAATTGGTTTCTTTACGATGTATATTAATTGAATGAATAAGATCCCGTATACTGTTATAATAGCGTACAGGGATCGTTACAAACTTCCACGGTTCTTGATCACTACTACTTGATGATTTGTAATATATTTTATTGTTTTTACTGTTAATGTTCAGCAAACAATGTGGATAATGAATCTCTACAATTGCCACATCCCATTTCTGGCGAAACTCTACACGTCGTTGTAATTTCGTAATATATGAAGTCAATGTATTTTCTGGAAAATAATCCATGAAACTATTACTGGGAAGTGTAACGTAAAAATCTTGATCAGGTTCCATTCTTCTTCTTCTTCAATGAAGTTGCAGGGATCCACGAATTGAATGAGGAAGGATATCCTTTCCACTGGACGAGATACTCCTTTCTGCGACCTTTTGTTCTTGTACGTAATATTTTATCGATGAGGAACGTCGAAGGGATCGGCACTGGTTGTAATTCTTCTCTGTAGAAAACACCATCGATGAGTTGATGATTTAAATCCTCTAGTCGATACACTGGTGGGTTTCTTGGTACAACGGCTTTTACTCTAAATATTTCCCAAGTCCAGTTCTCGAGGTAACCCTTGTCAAAGATGCGTTTTGTTTTACTTATACGAACAGTATCACCAACAGATAAATCCGTATCTTGTTTTGAACGTTGTAGCTTTTTGTCGTATAAGTTATGCCAAACCTCCAGTAAATTGTCCTGAGAAACGTTTGCAGGTAGGGATGGTATCGAGACGAGACTTCATACACTCTCGGTCTCGTCTCGGTTGATAAGTAGCGGTCTCGGTATCGATCTCGTCTCGAGTCAAAAAATGCCGTTTCGGTCTCGTCTCGGTCAACAGATGCCTGTCTCGATCTCGGTCTCGTCTCGGAAGTCTCGAAGGTACAGTCTGTCGTTTCCGCTTCTTATATTTTGCCTTCATTCTTGACTTAGAATTATGGTGTGATGTACCTCTTCGTAGCTAATTTGCTAGCGCTAATGCTTTCCATGTGTGTGTTCCAGGCCCAATCATCAGTGGGTATAACATACCCAGGATAAAATCCTAATAGCAACTTTCAGCAATAGACTTTGCCTCAAATAGCTTCAGTACTCTTCAGTACTATACAATTAAACTCTATTAAATAACTCCTCAAGTTATAAAAATACTGATAAGACTAAAATTGAAGCGCTCATTGGTTTGATGACTTTGTGATCGATTTTCAAGTCGTGGCGTGAGAGCTTGGTGTCACTTTTATCAACTGACTGCACTGGCCTTCATGTTTATCATGCAACCATGTCTCTCAAAAGGTGTGAAGTTTTGCTGGCGGCTCTTAGGTTTGATGATTCATCTATTCGTGAACTAAGGAAAAGAAAGAATCCTTCAGCAGCAGTGTCCAATGTTTTCAATAAGTTCATTTCTAATTTCCAAACGGCATATTCTATTGGGGTGCATATATGTGTTGATAAAACTCTACAAGGTATGTGTTTAGAAATTAATTCTCAGCGGCGAAGCATGTTGCATTGAACTCTTGGGTACGTCTACAAGTGAATTACGGCGTGCTTCATATTCAGTTTATTAATTTTGTTACGTAGAATCAATTCTCTGGGTGTAACTAAACCTTATTGAAAGCTGACTTACGAGTACACCACTTTGGCTCCAAGCGTCTCAGTTGTGCGTGTCCGTCTCTCAGGCGGATGTTACTGTTATAGTTTATTTTTTGGATGTTACCAACTAAGGGTTAAATTAACCCCAGTACTATACAGTAGTATATTTCCTTCCTTTGAATCAGAAGTGATCAATACCTCCTAACGAATAACGCAACACATAGCAGCAGGAATGTATTTAATCGTACCGAAATTGAAATTTTACAATTTCTCAGTTATTATCCAATAGATTCTGCTTTGACTGTCATATTCATTACCTTAACAAATAGAGTAAATTATTACTACAATATATTTTGTTTCAAAATAATCAAATGATTTATTACCGTTTCACATCTCAGTGTTTAATTGACACTCTAAAACAGGAACTTCTTTAACCTTGTGGTGGGAGCTACGGCACTCATCTTTGCTATCTGAGGTCTCGGGTTGAATCATCAAACCAGTTAGATTCAAAGTCCGATGTTTCGTATAGTTCGCGTCTCACTTTTAAGTACATTCTGTTTCTTAAACAAGTCCATAAGGTCGTAATGCATAAGCATATATCCAGTGCCGTAACATAGATTAAGCTTATTCCTGAGCTCTCAGCGGTGCATGTGATCTTTATTCGAGAAAACTAATTGTACGTTCATTATGTTGAAATTTTATATTGGATGATAATTACTTGCAAAACATGGACATACATATTATATAAGTATATAGTAATTAGAGTTACATGTATCTATTTTCTCTGTCCCGGCAATATGAGTGAAGTTTATATATATATATATATATATATATATATATATATATATATATATATATATATATATATATATGAACTTTAGTATTATGCTAAGTCACTTTTTGGTAGAAATTTATTTAACAATACGTTTTTAGACTATGTTCTTTCTAGTGGTGTAATAATATAAGTCTAAAAACATCCTCTTACTTTGTAACTACTTAGTATAGTTTGAAAAACAGTACTATAGTCTTACTTAACGAACCGGTTTTTCGTTTCTCCTGTAAAATTACGAAATTATAACTTGGTTTAGTTTATCTCTGAGGTCCAGATATAATAAAATCATAACCATAATCAACCATTATCAACCCACTGCTGGATGAAGGTCTTTCCAAGGCTTCTCTACAACTATTTATCTTGAGCAATTCTTTCTCAGGTTACTCCCCAGTTGTTCTTGATTTCGTCAAACCTTCTTGTACAAGAACGTTTTCTAGGCTGTTTTTATCTCGTGGTATCCTGTCTAGAATTCTTTTTGTTCATCGATCATAATTTCTTGCAATATGTCCAGCACATTTTCCAGTCCATATTAAAAATCATTTCATTAGTACCAGTCATTAACCAGTTGCCAAGTAATTCATTTCTACTGTATATATTTGTCCTACAAATTGTTCAAATCCGCTACTTTTGGAGTACAGATACGCTAGTTTTTGATTTTCGAAATCTGACAACACTGACTCAATGATTTAAATGAACACAATGTGAGGACTCCATTTGGTCTAGTGGCTAGCACGCTTGACTTCGGTTCGAGTGGTCCCGAATTCGATTGCCGGTGGAAGTACACTTGAACGACCGAAGTGGTTCGGATTCCATTATAATCATTAGCTCCACGTCTCCTTTAGACGCCCTAGCATAATCGTGGGACATTAAACTAAAACAAACCAAACTCAAAATCAACACAATGTGTATTACTAACTGTAAGTCCTTGAATAACTGCATACAGCTATGGTATGGATCGAGTTTGAGGTGGTCGGTGGTCAAACTAAAACAAGTGAAATGTAACTAAGGTGTAATTATAACTTTTAACTAACCATGGGTTTGTGTACATCACGATTAAAGCTTAAGGAAAGAACTAGGGTTACTGAAAAGTTATCAGTTACATTTAATTTCAGTTACAATTTGCATTTACATGTATCGCTGGAACCAAAACTTTGACATTAATATTATAAAGACTACGAAAAACATCGTCTTTTAAAAACATTATTGCACCATAAAACAAATTACGAACAATTTTAAAATATTTTGCAGTTTAGCTACGTTATTTGCACTATATTGAGAATAAAATTTACCAATTTATTTAAGTTGGCAACACTACTTAAAACAATGGAACTGCGACTTGTAATTAAAACCACTAAAAACTATTGTTGTAATGTTATGGAAGCAAACTAAAGCAACAATCATTATAAAAAATTAACGCAAATACGTTATTTTAAGCAGTACAACAATAACTATCCATGTGATTGGTATCTCTGAAACGGTTTGAAATAACAATTGTAGTAAGTGACATTATGATCACTTAAGTCTTTAGAAAGCATCTACATGATGAGACGTGATACATCAGCACGTTTTTGAAGTGAAGTCAGTAGTATAGACCGTCATTTTCACCAACTCAGTCCAGAAATCTCACCAAAATGGGCCTAAAATCCGCAATTTTGTACAAAAATCCACCCACAGACCGAAAATCTCACCAAAATGGATGCAAATTTCCTTCATTCTTACAAGAATTGGTCAACAGTGCAAATTTCTCACCAAAATGGATGCAAATTTCCTCTGATATGTTTTATGATATATTTTAATACAATTTATGTTGACTTATACAATTTATGCTGATTACTTACCGTTTTTTTCAATCCTTTAAGAAACTTGTTTCTTCCGTTCTTATTTCTCCCTCAAGTATTGAACAATAACTGAAGGAACTTCAGAAGATGTCCACAGAGGTCTTTTTTTGTTAATCTTGAACACAGTTGGTCTTGGTATTCAAGAAACTAATTGTAAGGAAGAAGACACATATAATGAAAGAATGGAAGGTCGTAAGATGAGGTAACTAAAGGGGGAAGGAGGAAAACAAAGGATAAAAAAGTAGGGATAGGGCTATATGTAAACAAAAAGGGGGTAGTAAAGACAATGGGTAGAGAGTATTTGTAACAGAGAAGCTTCTTGTTACTGTCACATTAATTGGAGCTTTCTAGGATTATTACAAAAGAAGATACTGTCACTTGAAACTGATAGAAGGTGTGGGACAATAGTCTAACTGTTGGAAGTCAGAAAAGAGTATTTTGAACATGTCACGTAACTTAGTTACATGTATTTAGAAACAGCGGAAATGTAGATAAAGAACAATTGTTAAAAGGACAGCTAAATGATAGCTAAGAGACTAAAGAAATGTAAGAGAATTCTTTGAGGGCAAGTAAAGAAAGGAAAGAGACGCAGCTGTAATGTATTTGGGTGGTCCAGGTTGTTGGAGAGGTGAAGTGTAATGTCCTTTTTTTGAGTAAAGAACTTCTTTTAACTGGGGTTGTGACTTGTACCTTATGGAGAATGGAAAGATGTGGAAAAAAGAAATAGCACTTATTATTGTGAAGGACAGAGATTTTTAGAAACAGCTGGTTAAATGTTACATGTCACTTTGTAAAAATTACTGCATTGGAAAGCGAAACCCACATACTGTTGGACTAGACATAGGATTGGGGGGCGAAGTGTAATGTCCTTTTGTGAGCAAAGGGTCGCTTTTAATTGGTGTGCGACTTGTTACGCATTTGTTAAGAAAGTTGCCAGCTAGAGGCAGAGGGAGACTGTCCATTGTTACCTGAGTTTGAAAGGGGATAAAGAGTGAATGAAATGTGTACGTAAGGCAACTTTCCCTTTTTGCTTTTGGAAGAAGTGTTGAAAGAAGATTTCTTTAAGATATTTTTTTGCATAAATGATTTTATCCTTTTAAAAACTAGATTATTGAATTAATTATTTATGAATATTAATGAGATGGTAATGAATATTAATGAACTGGTAACGAAAGGGGTTAGAAAGAATGATTTTTCTTGTTTTTGTATATTTTAGAGGTATATTGGGATATATGTAATATAGAGTAGTACATATTGTACATAAATGTATCAGAAATTGTGGGAGGAAACGGCTGCAACTCTAAGAAACGTATTTTATGTATTGATATGGTATTTTCAGTAGCTGATATGTGATTTTATCATAGAATATCATCTTTTGGATACTGTATGGGTCTAATGGTGTACGAAGCTTAGACGAATGACAAATTACATGTATATATGAATATATGATTAGTTTGTGAATGGGTACATGTATGTATGTATATTGGTTCTGATATCTGGACAGGAATATATGTACCATATTGTAGACATATTACCTTTTGTTTTCATGTAAGTGTTTTAAGCATGTGTTGTTGGGTTGCGTAGCTTTAGTGGCTATGGTAGTATGGATAGCTCGTACCTTTTGATTTGTATTGTAGGGTTATATATTGTGCCTTTTTATGCATGTAGCCTTATTTTAACGTAATGTCGAGCTGTATATCTTGTTTTGGTGATATGCTGGGTGAATGCAAACGCCTGAAGTGTTTGTATTGTAGGCTTATATATTGTGACTCCTTATGTATATAAGTGTTTTAGATTACCTTGAATACGATGTTATGAAATATATATTGGGATTTTTACGTACGTAGATGCTTGTTAGACATGTCCTAGTGGTATTTTAAGCACAAAGGACATTACTGTGGTATAAGCCATTTACTTATAGATATCTTTTAACCAGAGTATTCTAATGAAAATAATGGTACCTTTACTTACTTCTAAGATGCTTGTTCACCTTGTAGAAGACATTATAACGTTAACATGGTTTCCAACGTGGGATGATTTATTGTAGGAACATAAAATATGATAAATACGCATAAATAACCTTATATGAAGCATACGTATTCTTCCTTTATCTTATATAGAATACACATACTTCGTAATATATCAATATTTGTTGGATATAGTCATTGGAATAAAACATATTATTGTAAATTGTAACGCTTTATTGTATTTATATAGTCTACAATATTCTATTTCCAATATTGGCATACGGATACGATGACAAACCCAGGCTTACGAACAATTCTTCCTGGATTGTGTAACTGTTTTTTCTCAGCTTTATCCCGAACTAGTTGATAAAAATGATCAAAGTTAATTTCTTGTCGTGTACGGTGATTTAAAGTTATTCCTCTAATTTTAAATACATAATCTACTTTTCCTGTTTGAACTTCTTTCATTCTATAGGCATAATTTTTTGGCCCTAAGCCTATAAATGCATCAATTTCCCAGCCATCAGGAACTTCATTAGTTAACTGACCCAAATAGGAACCCAAAGAAAGTGGAGGCTTTTCATTACGTCGTTGTACAAACATAATACTATCAGTGTCGCAGTACAATACACGATCAGGATGTACAGCTGTTCGTAACTCGTAAAGTTTTAGATGCGCCCACGAGGTGATGAAGGCTGCAAGGACAACATTGGAAAATTTCCATGGTTTGTTTTTGTTCTCAATGTTTTTATATGATACAATGAGATGTTGCTCTCTAATAGGCAATACAGTTTGTACCTCATATTGTGGTGCCCATAGATAACTTAAAAATTTTTCTGGAGTATCTACAATTACAGATTGAGATAAATCTGTTCGCTGTCCCCATTTGCCGTATAAGGAATTGAGAAATATTTTGGAAATATATCTTAGACCACGATTTGATTCAATGTTATTTTCCGTTAACTGAATGCATTCATGGACATAATAGTCTACAATATATTTCTCTTGATCTTGTTTAGTTTTACACCAACTAGGAAAGCCTGAAGACTCCTGTTTCATTTTTAAGAAGGAATTGACATAATCTTTAAACAGATTATTTTCTGATCCGGATAATTTGAATTCCCAAATTTCAATAATTTGTAGAATTTTGTATCCGAGATCTAAAGCCACATGAAGTTCAGGAGTACAGTATGTACCAGTAAGGACACGCTCAGTATCATTATGCATGCAATTGTTGGCACTTTGTTACATACACGTACAACATAACCCAAACAAAAGGCGTTCATTGCATGTATATGGTAAAATTGGAAAATATAAGTCTTTTGGAGGTAAGATACTACATTTGACTAATCCATGAATACTTTGCACTTGTGGAAAGTCAGTCCCCTTGTATATTATAGGTTTACCTATAGGCAATAGCTTACGTGCCATTACCCAGGGGTAAAGACTAGTAACATCTAGATACTGAATATATTTCTCATCAGTACACTCATACAAGGCATTAAAGCATTCGGTACGTCCACCATGAAAACTATCTTTAGATATTAGATGGTCGACAAGATCATGACATTGTGTCTGAATAAACTGCTGTATTTTTTGTCATTTTTTACCATGTGGTCCTATTCACATTCCCACATTTCAATGACATTAAGATTTAATTTTTTAAGAAATGCTATTTTTGTAGTGGTGTTTTCATACCGATCTTGTAGCGATGTACCTTGCTTAGAGGTGGAATCTAGGGACACGTGTCGTAGTGTAGGATAACAGTTTAAACACCCCTGATAGTAACATCCATGAAATTCGTAAACTGTATTTGTTTTACTTTCAAATCCATCAACCTTATACCTTCCAAATTGTTTTTCCAAGCCATTTCCAGAATGAAGAATTTTATTACCAGTAGTACGTTCTAAGTATCGCAACCAGTACATTGCCTTTAGACTTTGACGATCACGATGGTCAAACTAATAGGGTGGAATAATTGGAATAATTTCTTTGGGTAAATATAAGGTACGATACGTTAGTATTGCCAAACTAGCAATAGTTGGTGCAGCGCTAAAACATTGGATACCATTTGTTTTGTCTTCAATTAAGTTTGAAAATTTAATGACAGCCTCTGCTAAAATTTTAACATCATTTCTACAATATTCAATCATTTCCTTTTGGAAATTATATTCCTCATTACTTGCAGCACGTTGTTCGTGCCATATGATAAGTTGCTCTCGATCTTTAACAATCAAAGAGTTTCATGTAATAATTTTTAAGTTTAACCGACGTGTGTCGTGTTAAAAATATATTTCTAATGTTCAAGTTTATGTTTTGTTAACAAAAAATAATTGAGCTTCTAATGAAGCGAAAGAAAAAAATAATTGCAACTATGTTACTTTGAGTTTCTATTTTAATTAATTGTAAGTTCACACAATTTTTAATATTTTCGGAATTAATTTTAACAAGGAGTTTGCACCGCAAACAATCCAAGTAAAATTTCTATCAAAGCGATCGAATAAAAATTAGGTGTTTGTATAAGAAGCAGTTTATTTACAAGTTTACATTGAACAATGTTAACAAAAAATAAGTTGAGCTTCTAATAAAGCGAACGAATAAAATAATTGCAACTATGTTACTTTGAGTTTCTATCGGAATTATTTGTAGGTTCACACAACTTTTAATATTTTCGAAACGCCGTTTCTCTTCCAAGTTTGCACAGGAAATGTGTCTTTCACAAAGAAAAACAATAAAACTAGTTTAAACCGGTTTAAACACCTACAGCAAGGCAAACAAAACAAATTCTTAGCATTAATAAGAAAGCAATTTTTTAGACCGATAACACAATGTAAGAGCATACAAAAACAAGCAACTATAATTGTTTGAAGTGTTAAAATACTTTAATACTACAATTACAAATTGTTTGAATAATTATAATACATTTTGTAATATTACTGTTACTAATTTAAAATATGTTAAAGCACCTGCGTACGAGACTACAAAACTAAATGCCTTTGGGTACGAGATTACAAAACTAAATGCTTTGGGTACAAGATTAAATTTTGAAAGTATAAATCCAGCGCAGCAAGCCGCGCGGCGCACTATAGAATTACTAGTGTTAAAGTAAAGCTGTTTATCGTTATACTCTATGTTGTTAAATCATTTATTTTAAAATACCAATTTTGTTACAAAGTTACATCTAATAATAAACTTTGAAGTATATCTTTGGTGATCTTTAAAGTTACAAGTCTTTTGGAAGTTACATTTACTAAACGTGTACAGGAATTGTTGATACATTCTTATGTCAATCTTCGGTTAAGTTCGGCAATTTTCGGAACCATTTGTGTGGTACATTTACCAACATGTACAGGAATTGTGGATAAACTCTTATGTTCATCTACGGTTAGGTTCGGCAATTTTCGGAAAACTTCGGTAAACTTCGGCAATCTTCGGAAATCTTCGTGTGGAGTTCTTGCAATTTCCAATTATCAGTGTTGATAATAAACAATCAATGAAAAAGTAAACACATTTTTAGTTTAGACTGAGTGGTACAATTAGTTTAAAACAATTTCATTACGGCAATTTGTAAATTACAATTATCGGAAAGTACTGAAGGGTTAACCAATAAACTTAAAAGCATATCTTCGATGAACTAAAAATATAGTTAGTGAGTGGCAAGTGTTAGTGCATCGATACTAAACTGAAAAAGTTACGGAAAGTTTTATAATTGTAGTTAACGGCAAGTGATAGTGCAATTCCCGACAAGCTTTCAAGTGTAGTGTCGGTATACTTAAAAAGATACGGAACATTGTAATTTATATTTACTGGTAAGTGTAAAAATTCTTAAAAGTGTATCTTTGCTCAACACATTGTGAATCATATCATAAAAGTCTACTTACAAAACCTTGTCATTTAAAAACTGCGAAAACAATTATCAAAGTTCTGCGTGTACAGTAATTAACACTATTAATTTATTTATAGTACATCATTGAGTAAAATATTTACTGTTTAAGAAACAATAATTCAAATTGCAATTACATATTTTGTGCATCAATAATACAATGGAAGGACAGTCTGTAATCTGTATCATGTTGTCAGCACAAGAAGCACGTGGATATAAAAATCCAAACGAAGTTTTATTTACATGGGAAGTGTTAACACAATGTCATGCTACGGGTGCAAGGGTAAGCAATGAAGCTTATTCCAAGCTATTGCAGGCGTTGTTTATGCATTTTGGTTGTGATCCGCATGTTGTTTTGAAAAAATGTAAGTCTGCAAAAGATATTATTGATTTATATCATGTAGGCTTCTTTCGTCAAGATAATATAAAGAATTTAGCTCGTGAGAAGTTTATGGAACTTGTATCTGAAGGAAAAGCTGATAGTTTAACTACAGATGGCTTTAGCGTGTTCATGGAAAATTTTATAAACTTTCCAAGTCCTAATACTAATACTGTATCACAACCTAACATATATGGGAGTGGTAAAACAAATGAATATTTTCAGATTGTTAATAGTACAACCAAACATTATACTTATTTTGATTTACGGGAAAAGAAGTTACAATTGAACGTATGCAAACTAGCGGAATAAATGATCCTGAAAAATATATTCAGTTGTTATTTGAATTTGTAAAGGAGCACGTTTTAAATGATGCCGATGATGATATGTATGTTGGTAAAACAATAGAAAGTTCTGCTTCCACAATTAATAAACCGATATACATTTCGTGGCGTCAAAAGTCAAATTTAAGCTCCGACATTCTATTTCGTAATATTGAAAATGTTTTAAATAGTAATGAAAATTATTTATTAGGTGATAAAGTAAATTTCAAAATTCATATTGTTGATTCAGGTAAAGGTAGGGGACGAACTATGGGTTCAGCAAAATATGTTGATCTTGTAACACACATGCATCAATGTACTATTCCTGTACAAAAGGATGTGTATTGTCTTCCTAAAAGTATTGTCCTTGGAATGGGTAGGGCTGATCATCTTTATAACTATGTATATCAATTGAAAAATCATCTTGAACGACTGATAAAACAAGCAATGGATTTGTGTGTCAGTGCTAAAGTTGACATTGAAATCCATGACGGACGTACTATTGATGATATGAAAAAGTTTCAAAATAAACTAGCGCCTCATTATCAAATTGTTGTTTACGAAAAAAATAGTTTGACTCGAAACTACAATGTAATTTATCCTGGAATCCATGAATCAAAGAAAATTTTAATTTTGTATACTGAAGGTCACTACGAATTAATTACTAATATTACAACACTATTAAACAAAAAAAGTTATTGTCAATATTGTTTGGAAGGTTATCATCATACAGAAAATCATAAGTGTAACTTCAAATGTCCAATGTGTGAAAAGTATCACAATGTTTGTAATAATGATAATAATATTAAACTCGAGTGCATTGATTGTCATAGACTGTTTTCTAAGGATGAATGTTTTGACAATCATAAAACGATAAATGTTTGCAGAAAAAGTTTATGCGAAACAAAGAAAATTTGTGTCCAATGTGGTGATATGGTTGACATGCGTTCACGCAAGTCTGAACATGAATGTGGTGAACGTTACTGTAAAACATGTTATACATATGTAAGCGCTGACCATATTTGTTTTGTTCAAGTGGCTATAATGCAACATGTAGATACCTTTTTGTACATTATCTTTGATGTAGAAACAATGTTACTTCCTAAAAATGAACAGGGAGAACAAGAACATCACGTAAATTTCATAAATTGTATTCATGCTTGTTACAAGTGTAAGGACATGTAACTTGATGATACATGCTTTGTATGTGGAGATAAAAATGGATTCCGTTCATTTGATTTCAACAACATTGACGGATTTGTTAATCATGTATTAATAACACGACCGATGTTTAAAAAAATCATTGTACTTTCCCATAATGGCAGTAATTATGATATGCAATTCTGTGCTAAAACTTTGATAATAAACCATCATTTTACACCTGAAGTAATAATGTCAGGGAAAAAATTATTGAAATGCGTTTAGGACAAAAGATTTACTTGCGTGACACATATTTGTATATGGGAGTTAAATTATCTAAATTACCTAAGACGTTAGGTCTTTCTGCAAATTTACGAAAGGGAGATTTCCCGTACTTGTTTAATACATTAGAAAACCAAAATTACATAGGCAAAATTCCTGAGCTAAAATATTTTGATCCTGATTCAAGGAGCACTGAAGATCGAGAGCCACTTATCATATGGCACGAACAACGTGCTGCAAGTAATGAGGAATATAATTTCCAAAAGGAAATGATTGAATATTGTAGAAATGATGTTAAAATTTTAGCAGAGGCTGTCATTAAATTTTCAAACTTAATTGAAGACAAAACAAATGGTATCCAATGTTTTAGCGCTGCACCAACTATTGCTAGTTTGGCAATACTAACGTATCGTACCTTATATTTACCCAAAGAAATTATTCCAATTATTCCACCCTATTAGTTTGACCATCGTGATCGTCAAAGTCTAAAGGCAATGTACTGGTTGCGATACTTAGAACGTACTACTGGTAATAAAATTCTTCATTCTGGAAATGGCTTGGAAAAACAATTTGGAAGGTATAAGGTTGATGGATTTGAAAGTAAAACAAATACAGTTTACGAATTTCATGGATGTTACTATCACGGGTGTTTAAACTGTTATCTTACACTACGACACGTGTCCCTAGATTCCAGCTCTAAGCAAGGTACATCGCTACAAGATCGGTATGAAAACACCACTACAAAAATAGCATTTCTTAAAAAAATAAATCTTAATGTCATTGAAATGTGGGAATGTGAATAGGACCACATGGTAAAAAATGACAAAAAATACAGCAGTTTATTCAGACACAATGTCATGATCTTGTCGACCATCTAATACCTAAAGATAGTTTTCATGGTGGACGCACCGAATGCTTTAATGCCTTGTATGAGTGTACTGATGAGGAGTATATTCAGTATCTAGATGTTACTAGTCTTTACCCATGGGTAATGGCACGTAAGCCATTGCCTATAGGTAAACCTATAATATACAAGGGGACTGACTTTCCACAAGTGCAAAGTATTCATGGATTAGTCAAATGTAGTATCTTACCTCCCAAAGACTTATATTTTCCAATTTTACCATATACATGTAATGAACGCCTTTTGTTTGGGTTATGTTGTACATGTATGTAACAAAGTGCCAACAATTGCATGCATAATGATACTGAGCGTGTCCTTACTGGTACACACTGTACTCCTGAACTTCATGTGGCTTTAGATCTCGGATACAAAATTCTACAAATTATTGAAATTTGGGAATTCAAATTATCCGGATCAGAAAATAATCTGTTTAAAGATTATGTCAATTCCTTCTTAAAAATGAAACAGGAGTCTTCAGGCTTTCCTAGTTGGTGTAAAACTAAACAAGATCAAGATCCTGGTCTAAGATATATTTCCAAAATATTTCTCAATTCCTTATACGGCAAATGGGGACAGCGAACAGATTTATCTCAATCTGTAACTGTAGATACTCCAGGAAAATTTTTAAGTTATCTATGGGCACCACAATATGAGGTACAAACTGTATTGCCTATTGGAGAGCAACATCTCATTGTATCATATAAAAACATTGAGAACAAAAACAAACCATGGAAATTTTCCAATGTTGTCCTTGCAGCCTTCATCACCTCGTGGGCGCGTCTAAAACTTTACGAGTTACGAACAGCTGTACATCCTGATCGTGTATTGTACTGCGACACTGATAGTATTATGTTTGTACAACGACGTAATGAAAAGCCTCCACTTTCTTTGGGTTCCTATTTGGGTCAGTTAATTAATGAAGTTCCTGATGGCTGGGAAATTGATGCATTTATAGGCTTAGGGCCAAAAAATTATGCCTATAGAATGAAAAAAGTTCAAACAGGGAAAGTAGATTATGTATTTAAAATTAGAGGAATAACTTTAAATCATCGTACACGACAAGAAATTAACTTTGATCATTTTTATCAACTAGTTCGGGATAAAGCTGAGAAAAAACAGTTACACAATCCAGGAAGAATTGTTCGTAAGCCTGGGTTTGTCATCGTATCCAAGTCTGAAACTAAAACACATCAGAAAGTTCAAAATAAAAGTAATAAATATGTTTTATTCCAATGACTATATCCAACAAATATTGATATATTACGAAGTATGTGTATTCTATATAAGATAAAGGAAGAATACGTATGCTTCATATAAGGTTATTTATGCGTATTTATCATATTTTATGTTCCTACAATAAATCATCCCACGTTGGAAACCATGTTAACGTTATAATGTCTTCTACAAGGTGAACAAGCATCTTAGAAGTAAGTAAAGGTACCATTATTTTCATTAGAATACTCTGGTTAAAAGATATCTATAAGTAAATGGCTTATACCACAGTAATGTCCTTTGTGCTTAAAATACCACTAGGACATGTCTAACAAGCATCTACGTACGTAAAAATCCCAATATATATTTCATAACATCGTATTCAAGGTAATCTAAAACACTTATATACATAAGGAGTCACAATATATAAGCCTACAATACAAACACTTCAGGCGTTTGCATTCACCCAGCATATCACCAAAACAAGATATACAGCTCGACATTACGTTAAAATAAGGCTACATGCATAAAAAGGCACAATATATAACCCTACAATACAAACCAAAAGGTACGAGCTATCCATACTACCATAGCCACTAAAGCTACGCAACCCAACAACACATGCTTAAAACACTTACATGAAAACAAAAGGTAATATGTCTACAATATGGTACATATATTCCTGTCCAGATATCAGAACCAATATACATACATACATGTACCCATTCACAAACTAATCATATATTCATATATACATGTAATTTGTCATTCGTCTAAGCTTCGTACACCATTAGACCCATACAGTATCCAAAAGATGATATTCTATGATAAAATCACATATCAGCTACTGAAAATACCATATCAATACATAAAATACGTTTCTTAGAGTTGCAGCCGTTTCCTCCCACAATTTCTGATACATTTATGTACAATATGTACTACTCTATATTACATATATCCCAATATACCTCTAAAATATACAAAAACAAGAAAAATCATTCTTTCTAACCCCTTTCGTTACCAGTTCATTAATATTCATTACCATCTCATTAATATTCATAAATAATTAATTCAATAATCTAGTTTTTAAAAGGATAAAATCATTTATGCAAAAAATATCTTAAAGAAATCTTCTTTCAACACTTCTTCCAAAAGCAAAAAGGGAAAGTTGCCTTACGTACACATTTCATTCACTCTTTATCCCCTTTCAAACTCAGGTAACAATGGACAGTCTCCCTCTGCCTCTAGCTGGCAACTTTCTTAACAAATGCGTAACAAGTCGCACACCAATTAAAAGCGACCCTTTGCTCACAAAAGGACATTACACTTCGCCCCCCAATCCTATGTCTAGTCCAACAGTATGTGGGTTTCGCTTTCCAATGCAGTAATTTTTACAAAGTGACATGTAACATTTAACCAGCTGTTTCTAAAAATCTCTGTCCTTCACAATAATAAGTGCTATTTCTTTTTTCCACATCTTTTCATTCTCCATAAGGTACAAGTCACAACCCCAGTTAAAAGAAGTTCTTTACTCAAAAAAAAGGACATTACACTTCACCTCTCCAACAACCTGGACCACCCAAATACATTACAGCTGCGTCTCTTTCCTTTCTTTACTTGCCCTCAAAGAATTCTCTTACATTTCTTTAGTCTCTTAGCTATCATTTAGCTGTCCTTTTAACAATTGTTCTTTATCTACATTTCCGCTGTTTCTAAATACATGTAACTAAGTTACGTGACATGTTCAAAATACTCTTTTCTGACTTCCAACAGTTAGACTATTGTCCCACACCTTCTATCAGTTTCAAGTGACAGTATCTTCTTTTGTAATAATCCTAGAAAGCTCCAATTTATGTGACAGTTACAAGAAGCTTCTCTGTTACAAACACTCTCTACCCATTGTCTTTACCACCCTCTTTTTCTTTACATATAGCCCTATCCCTACTTTTTTATCCTTTGTTTTCCTCCTTCTCCCTTTAGTTACCTCATCTTACGACCTTCCATTCTTTCATTATATGTGTGTTTTTCCTTACAATTAGTTTCTTGAATACCAAGACCAACTGTGTTCAAGATTAACAAAAAAAGACCTCTGTGGACATCTTCTGAAGTTCCTTCAGTTATTGTTCACCACTTGAGGGAGAAATAAGAAAGGAAGAAACAAGTTTCTTAAAGGATTGGAAAAAACGGTAAGTAATCAGCATAAATTGTATAAATCAACATAAATTTTATTAAAATATATCATAAAACATATCAGAGGAAATTTGCATCCATTTTGGTGAGAAATTTGCACTGTTGACCAATTCTTGTGAGAATGAAGGAAATTTGCATCCATTTTGGTGAGATTTTCGGTCTGTACACTAATTCTCGTGAAAAATGAGGGGAATTTGCAGCAATTTTTGTGAGATTTTCGGTCTGTGGGTGGATTTTTGTACAAAATTGCGGATTTTAGGCCCATTTTGGTGAGATTTCCGGACTGAGTTGGTGAGAATGACGGTCTATATAACTGAAGTCTTTAGAAAAAGTCAATTTTTTCATTTCTTGCAACTTTGATCCTGCATTCATTCGAAATACATTATACCATGATCAAAGTATCTGACGCTAAGATACAAACGATGCGCATTGCACCGTATATGCCATTTGAGTTATTAGAGATCTCCAAAATGTTGATGTTGGTGATACTGTATTGTTCTTTGTTAGACTGGGATTGAGTATAGCCCGCTCCCCTCAGTGATTTTTAACGAATAATAGTGATTCTAACGATTCACACTAGTTCATAATGAATCGGAATCGCATGTTATAAAGATTTAAGATGTAAATCTTGTGGTAAGGAAGCTTTAGTATAAGTAGTAGTAGTAGCTGTAGTAGTAGTAGTAGTTAGTATCAATAGTAGTAGTAGTGGTAGTAGTAGCAATAGTAGTAGTAGTAGCAGTAGTAGCAGTAGTAGCAGTAATAATAATAATAATAATAATAATTAATAATAATAATAATAATAATAATAATAGTAGTAGTAATAGTAGTAGTAGTAGCAGTAGTAGTAGTAGTAGTGACTCTTCCAGTTCCGGTGACAAAGAACTGGGGGGAGCGGGCTATACACAAGCCTTAGACTGAATAATGTATGTGGTATTGTGGTTTTATTTAATATCTATATTAGAAATAGGTAATACCTTACATAGTGCAATTTGAGAAAATACAACTTTATTTTGCATTCGCAACACTGCTTGTTTATCTAGTGGTATTGCAGAGTATCTAGAAGAATTTTCCCTTCAATATTTCACACAATATGGTACAAATTTTCAGCATTCTATATATATATATATATATATATATATATATATATATATATATATATAGAGTTGAGTTGAGTTGATTTTAGTTTAGCGTCCCTTTCAGCAGCGAGGCTATATGAGACGTGGACCTACTGATTAACGTGGAATCCATCCGGGTCTCCCACGCCAAAGAGGGAGAGAGAGAATTATATACAACAGCAGTGGATTTTGTTTCGGGAGAAGCTTGAGGAACGGGTAAGAAACATTTGTGTTGTACGTGCAATGCGAAAAAATGATCATAAATTTATTTTTGGGAGGAGCTTGAACCGGACACTTACCCCCTAAATACGCCACTGTCCTTCAGTCAACCGTTCCCATATTATCTCACACAGCAGCGAAACAAATTTTGAGTAAAGGCAAAATAGCTGTCAATATTCGAGACGAGACCGAGACTTTCGAGACTGAACAAGGTCTCGTCTCCATTTATAGAGGTCTGTCTCGGTCTCGGTTTCGGTCTCGTCTCGGTATGTAAAAGTCCGTCTCGGTCTCGGTCTCGTCTCGATATATAAAAGTCCGTCTCGGTCTCGGTACCATCCCTATTTGCAGGTGCCATTTTAATACTGGAATGCCGACTTTCATTGTATGCTTTTACAAGTAAAGGCAATACTTTGATGTAATTGTATATTTGATATTTGGTAAAGTATTTCCACATACGATGTTTCAATGTCTGATTAAATCTTTCTGCGATGCTGGCTTTAATATCTGGATCCTTTGTTATAACATGTTGCACGTTGTGTTTCCTGAGAAACTTTTGTACTGTCTTGTTGGTAAATTCAGTTCCTTGATCACTACGTAGCACAATTGGTTTCCTGTCCTGGAAAATCATTTCAAATGCATTCACTATATCCTCGGCACTTTTTGATTTTAGTGGTACAGCCCTCACGTACCGACTAAACACATCAATCTCTGTAAGAATATAGCGATAATTGTCATTATAGTTTTGAAGTGATTGGAAATCATTTAAATCACATTCCCATTGATCATCAATATTGTTGATAAGATAAAAATCTCTACGGAACCGACGACGTACTTGACGATGTAACGTGTAGGTAGGTTGTTTGTTTAAGCAAAATTTTATTTTGGCTAAAGGTATAGATTTTCATGTGGCTTGCCATAATTTCTTTGCAGTAGAAAACGATGCAGGGTGTGCTGGATTGTAATAAATGGATTTCAACTTTTTGTTCATGGTTTGTACGTTGACCATTGTGGAATGATACGTTTTCTTTTTGGTCGGACTTCTAAAATATCATAATCATCTTCTTCTTCTTCTCCGGAAAAAAATAATTCAGGTGCCGGTTTTGGTTGTGCAGATCCTTTAGATGCTGTTGTACAATTATGTTTGACAATATAGTTTAATCTTCGTGGATTACCAATCAATTCTTGAGGTGTGTTTGACGATGCAAGGTAGTTGCAAAACAATTCCCAGCCTTGAGGATTAGAATGTTTCCTCGGTCGAGTCACATCGCACATTAAATCTACAATATTGGATCCATGTAGTTTATTATCGTTGATGTACACTGTTCCTTTATGATCCCACGTAATTGCGTCATCTTGTTTTAAACGATGGAATAGTAGTTCGGCTTTCTTACGATACATTTGTGGTATTGCGGCTAAAATTTCTTGTTTCGTGCTATCGTCAACATTCGGGACGTCACCATCAGGTTTCATTGATGTAATTGTAAGTGGTATTGGTTCTTCTTGTTTACGTATCACATAAAGATATTTCTGTAATATTCTATTGTACTCATTCCATTTTTCTTCATCACTTGGATACGATGTATTCAATATAGATTGCATTTCACGATCGAGATTAGATTCTCGATTTTCACTCACACGGGCTGATGATGCATGCATTCGTTGAAGCATTTCTGGTGGCACTAAAACCATCTTCTTGCTATGTTCCATGATGTTTATTGTTTAAACAAAATACTGGATAACACACTTCCTACAATAGGTGCAAGTAATGCAGGTAAGAATCCTCCTTGTTGTACGGCTAAATGTTTCTTCTTTTTATAAAATGATTTTGTATTGTCTATGAGATAGCGGAGCGTGTTCTTGTAACGCTTTAATCTTGACTTCTGCGCACTTGTCAGTGGAACATTACCTTTTAAGACATTATAACAACATTCACAAATACTATGAATTAATGAAGTGTCTGCATTGGCAATAATAGCTTTACGCAATCTTGGTTTAGCTTTGTGCAGAGCACGTAGCAGATCAGCGTGTTTCACTGTAGGAGACATCGTGACAGACTAAGTCATTCTTTTCACATGCACAATAATTTAAACATGTTTTGTTGGTACGTAAACATAATGATGCAAATCGTCGGGAAAAATATTTGTACGAAATCGCATTTCATGGGGTGTATCTTGTTTACGATCCATTAGTAAATAGCCATGTGGATTTTTTGTTGCGTCTGTATAGCTTTCTTGTAGAAACACTGGATGCTCAGGCATGATTTGATAGCTCATATGCTTGATTTGTGATTTGTCACGTGGATTTTTAAACAACACCAAATACGAACAATTTAAACTCATATTTCTATTTGCTTTACCTTGATGAAATACATTTTGTGTTATAAAAATCACACTAATATTTCGATGATGCGATCCTTTTGTGAACATATCAACAATATCACTATTCACTTCTCGCATATGGTCATCAATAATAATCAAATGTGGTCCATCTTGAGACTGAAAATCTTTCATTCGTGGAAGTCCTTCGTGAAATTCTACTGGAACCGGCATTGTTGCATACACGTCTTGCCATTCTGCATAATACCAGTATATCTTACGAAATTTTGCATTGATCATGGTTGGGAGATGTGACAGTAATCGCTTCACAAAATACGTTTTTCCACACCCACTAGGTCCTGCGAGAATACAGGTAAATGGATGTTTCCACTGTGTATCCATGATGAACACTAACACCTTGTTTCAAAAATGATGTGTATTTAAAGCGAATACAATTTTTTTGTTATAGTTTGTAAATTCTTGCACTCACTTGTAAATGTTGCCGAGAAACGAAAAATCCGTTCACCTGTTTATCGAGTAGTTGAAAACCGTTTATTTGTTAATCGAATAGTTGAAAATCGCTTACTTGATAATCGAATAGTTAAAAACCGGATAAAGTTTAACGGTTAACGGTGAAAGCTGATCACTGTTTGATTTAAATTCTAATTGAAAATTTTTCGCTTGAAATTTGTTTTGAAATTTTTGTTTCAAAAATTTTGTTTGAAAATTTTTTGTTTCAAAATTTTTGTTTCAAATTTTTAGTTTGAAAATTTTTTTTTCAAAAAATATTGCTTCAAACTTTTTTGTTTTCATAATTCTTTTGTTTGAACATTTCTTTTTCGTTTCAAAATTTTTGTTTGAAAGTTTTTCGTTTCAAAATTTTTAGTTTGAAATTTTTAGTTTGAAAATTTTTTTCTTTCAAAAAATATTGCTTCAAACTTTTTTGTTTTCATAATTCTTTAGTTTGAACATTTCTTTTTCGTTTCAAATTTTTGTTTTGTAAATTTTTTAGTTTCAAGATTTTCGTATAAAAGTTTTCGTTTCAATTTTTGTTTTGAAAAACTTTGGTTTTATTTTTTCTTTAGTTTGAAAGTTGAAAAAAAGTTAAATGCCATGAATCTTTCCTTTCAAAGTTTCCACCTAATTCCTAGAGAACATTGACCAGGGACCTCGTCGCGCATCAAAACCAAATCATCGATCACGTGACAGTACTACACCCGAAGGGTCCTACCAAATTGAAAGGGGATACCCGGCCATACCTTATAACCATATCAAATAGGATAAATTGAGTCAATAACCGAACACGTGGTTGTACTAAAAAATTTGGCAATAGGACCACCGAAACATATTGAGGTCCTGTACTATGCTTAAATTGGACAATTTCCAAAAATTGAAGGGGTGTACCCCTTGCCAAATTTTAAGAAGGGTGCAACAATTTACCCATGTCTTATGATAGGAAATAGATCCCTGTAATCATATAAGGTAATAGGATCTCATCAAAGGGAATAAAATGGACCAAAAAACCAAACACGTGGTACAACGTATTGCTTACGTTTATAGTTTGGCAATTTTTTGTACCCCTAAAAGGGAACGAGATGGTCCACCCAAATTTATAGTGATATATATTAGGGTCCAATACTATGATACCCAATGTTTAAATTTGGCAATTTCTACAATTTAAGGGGTGGGCCATGGTGCCCTTCCCGGGGTGCATCAATATATCCATGTCTTACGAAAGGGAATGGACACCTATACATGACCATATAACCATATAAAGTAATAGAACCTCATCAAAGGAGGATAAATTGGGCCAAAAACCAAACACGTGGTTGTACTAAAATTTGGCAATTTTGTACCCCTAAAAGGGAACGAGGTGAACCACCCAAATTTATAGTGATCTATATTAGGGTCCTATACTATAATACCAAATGTTTAAATTGGGCAATTTCCAAAATTAAAGGGGTGGGCCAAGATACCCCTTCCAAAAATTTAAAGGGGTGCACAAATATACCTATGTCTTATGATAGGTAATGGACCCCTATATATGACCATATAACTATATAAGGTAATAGGACCTCATCCAAGCAGATAAATTAGGTCGAAAACCAAACACGTGGTACAACGTATTGCTTACGTTTGTATTTTTGGCAATTTTGTACCCCTAAAAGGGAATGAGGTGGACCACCAAAATTTATCATAATACATATTAGGGTCCTGTACTATAATACCCAATGTTTAAATTGGTCAATTTCCAAAATTTAAGGGGTGGACCAAGGTACCCCTTCCAAATTTTTCAAGGGGTGCATTAATATACCCATGTCTTATGAAAGGGAATGAACCCCTGTATACGCCCATATAACTATATAAGGTAATAGTACCTCATCAAAGGGGATAAATTAGGTCAAAAATCCCCGAAATTTGAATTTTTGGCAATTTTTTACCCATAAAAGGGAACGACATAGACACCCAATACTAATAGAGGTACATACTGTTGTCCTAGGCTACCATACCAAATTTTTAGATTTGGCAATTTCTAAAATTTAAGGGGGGTGGTCCTATGTACCCCTGCCAAAATTTAGGGGGTGGGCCATGGTACCCCTGCCAAAATTTAGAGGGGGTGGTCCTAGGTACCCCTGGGTCGTTGATCTTTGACCTATGACGTCACAAAGGTCGGGGTCAAAGTCCAAAGTTAGGTCAGGTGCTGCAATTACTACTATGACAGCCCTTATGGACCTGAGCCACTCCAACGCCATGTTAGCGACCGGCTAAACTAAGTCAAGCCTAGTGACGGACACGTGGTTAACGCGCTACATCGTCCTATCTCTAAGATGTAGAAGCTTTCTAGACCTAATGACCGTCGCGTATTTTATTCACGTTTCACGATGCTGGGTGGACGCCGAAAATGGAGAAGCACCGGCCGGAAATCGAACCCGGGACCACGCGTACTTGAGCCCAACGCTCTAACCATTGGAGTACGATGTCCCGCTATTTTTACATGAAGCATAAAAAGAGAATATTACAGTTTCTGGTAGATCATCATCTGGTTTGGATCTCACGTTAAGCTGTAGCTCCTCGTCTCATATAGCTTCAGTGCTGAAAGAGATTCTAATCTCAATACCCAATCAGCCAATTATTCAAATCCTCGTTGTCTGTAATTGTATTTTAATAAAGAATTTATATATCTTAACAGTTTCATGAACTTTTTTTATATGTTTAAAAAAGTCCTTGCAGGACATATCGAAATTCACAACCACTTAGAGTTCTGCTTTTATCAGTTCACAGGAGCTTCTGTTCATGACATCACGATCGATCGAAACTGGAATATGATCAAGACGGTTTTGACAAACGAAGGCTAAGATGCTTGAACCAAATTGCTGATATGATAGTATGCTTCTGGTGGGATGGCGAAAACGCACATTAGAAAGGAGTTGTTCCAGAAGTGCCCAATTTTTCCCGTTCGCGTCGCGCGCATGCAACTTAGTGTGGGAAGAGGTCGTGACCTAAGACCTTCACATATAAAACCTTTACATACAGAGGTGTAGTCAGGGGGGGCCCATCGGGGCCAGGCTGCCCCCCAAATGATTTCCTGCCCCCCTCCAAATGACCAGCTTTTAAAACATTATAGTAAAATTATCTCGCTTCATTCATTTAAAAGTAACAAAGTTTACTGACAATTAATAATTTGTAACATTTGCTCCCATGAGCAAATATTCTTATGCATTTTCAATATATAACGTTCAGAATTATTTTATATTAGAATACTTATTTTTGGCAGTCAAAGTTTCTTTTTCTTAAAAAGTAAACATCCCTTCTTCTAACCTCCGAGAACCATTGCCTTGCATCGACCACCCACTTTCACCGAAGAAGGGTCAGTAAGGTTTCCCCCTACTCTGGCTGAAGGAAGCACACCACCCAAGTTGAAAAACGTATTTAAAAAAAGTACGCAGAAAACTGGACAATGGTCATCTACTCTACTACGCCATCCTTCACAACGGATTTTCTTTTAAAATAAACCAGCCACTAACACAGAGAGTTTCTAATTTTTAAATTTTCAAAGAAGAAAAAAAAAAGATTTTTGTTGGGAGTTAGTTGAAAAGCACTCAGGGAAGTTAGTTGGTGCAAGATCTTAGTGGTGCAAAGACCCACACAACTCAAGATTCCTACATTCCGTTCACATATTTTTTTGTGTGCGTAAAGAGAAAAATTAGAATGTGTGGCTAAGTGAACAATAGTGGTGCTTTGCTAGGATAACCCGCGTGACAACTTACTCCAAAACATTTACTCGCTCCAAAACAATTATATATATATATATATATGACCTATATTTACATACGTATATAAAAAACTATATATCATTCGCAATTTTTTTTGGAAACATTTTTTAATTTGGTTAAACGACGTAATAAGCAAACGTAGTGTAGTGGCAAAGTACATTCCCGCTTCATAGTGGTGAGAAAAACATGCTTATATTAGTGCCTGATGGAGAATCTCAGTGAAGGCGTGCGTAAAAATTCAATATATATAAAAGAGAGAAAGACTAGATGACCAGTAGTGGGAAAACCTTCCAAGAATCCTCGTCTCGAATCATCCAAGAATCATCTGCCAGAGATGCAGCCGTCGGGTTATGAAGGAAGGACTTCCATGATCCACGGTGTAGTGTATAGCAGGAGCTACATCGCGTGCAGTGTAGTGTGGTGGCTTCGCAGCACTGAGGTAATTACATTTATAGTGGACGATCCAAAGATGCAAGGCAACGGCGAAAAGGTAGGAGAAGTTTTAAACATTTTTCTCCCTTGTTACGATTCAAAGCCGGAGTACTTTGGCCGATCCCATCCTCTCATCTATAAACTCTGTGTAGCATCAGGTCGGAATAATTATCAATATTCCAATTTGTTGTCGTTGGACAAAGGAACGATTTATAAACTTTATTTTTTTTAAATTTACATACAATAGCCAGGATGAGTTTTCTATATTATTTTTATTTTATTATCATGACCATGAAGAATATAATTGGAATTTCTGTTGTGATTAATTAACGTTATGTAATATATATATTTAAAAAATGGAATTATAGCTTAGTGTAAAGAAGTTAACAAATCAGATCTCAGTTCAGCATTTATAACATTTTTTTGTTGTTGTTTTTGTAACATGAATTTATCAAGTATACTGGTATTCGTTTTAATCCTGGTAATGCAGTATTGTAAAAAAATATCAAATTTAAAATCATTGAATAGGCATTACTTGCAAAGAGAAAAGTTCTTTTTTTTTTTTAAGTATGTGGTTGTAAGCTTACTGTTCCTAAAATATGAGAAATGTGCCAACAATATATCGCCAGGTCATATAAACTATGAATATGAGTAGTGTTTAATGACAAGAACATGTAGTCAGAAGTTATGTCCAACCCTACGTAGTTCATATAGACCGAGTGATGGAGAGTAAATAAGAAAAATGAAATAAATATATATCTTGCGGCATCAAACTATGAATTAACGTGACTCAAATTAGATTAGTTTAGATGAGGAATATTAGGCTTAGGCGTATCCCCGCAAAAGAAATATTTAGAAAGACAGATATTCCCCAGCCTAATTATCGTTACTAAGAAATATTTACAAGAAACGTATCTATAAATTCAAATGTCGACATTCCCTGGAGTACTTGGCCAAATACTCGTTTAACCTTTTTAATTACCACCATGAATATTTGTTTAAATATATATATTCTGTGTATATGTAAATGTGTATGAAAATACCGTATATTATTATTATTATAGAAATAATTGATATCATTAAATGTCTTGTCTTGAGGTGATTTATTTTTTTTAATGCTGAATATGTGTATAAATTTGCTTATATGATTATTATGTAAACCAATGCATAAACAATAAGGTTTCAGAAGTGCACGTCTGTCCTATCTTCCTTTCTATATTTTTTTATGATTGTTCTAATCTTGCTAGCAAGTCAAAACCTATTTATTTTTCTAAATTCAAAATTACATAATTATCTCTCGTTAATTCACCTCTTTCTACTTTCGTCAATTTCTTTTCATAGTTCTCCTTGATAAATATAATGTGTGTTTAATGAGTACTTTTATATTCGCTGGGACGATCATTTCGCTATTGTGTTAAGTTAACAAATCATAAAAACAGAGAATTCATTTAAATCTTTCTTTGTAACTGTCCTAAACTGTCAAATAATATTGTTCTAGAAGTGCTCTGATTTTGTAGTATGTTATAAAAAAAAATAACAAAAATAGTAAAACGACAAACAGGAAGCCGAAATCCTTCAGATTTCGTGAATAGTACCAAATTTAGCATCAGTATAGAAGGATCTGGTTACTGAAATATCCTTATTTGAAGGGATTGAGAACATTTGTTTAATTCTTTTTTTTTTTAATCTATTTTTTTTTGAAATCCCTGTCATTGTTATTTCGTTAACTAATTGATGATTTTTTTTATTCACTTTTAAATTCTTTAAAAATAAATTTTATCACTGTTACCTAAATTTCATATAACTGTTGTCATTTGTTGCATTACCATTTTTTTTAACTTTCTACCCTCTCCAAACTTTGATAGATCATTTTTTTAAATTGTTGCACTAACATAGTGAGAGACAAGCTGAGCTGACCGTTTCAGGCTTAACAATCCAAATTATTATTCTTCATTTAATTTCTTTTTTTTTCTTTCTAAATTTTATTCACTCAGCAATCGTTATTATTATTATTATTATCATTATTCACTTGCTGCATGTGGTATAGTCAGCACAGCCCGTCTCTTGAGTACCAAACTAGTATGTTATGTTTCTTTCAGCTTTGCAGCATGTGGATATTCTGCGAATATTAACCGGCGATTTCTATACCTAAACTTTCGTAATAACTACGCGCCTACTTTTTCCTAGCGCCCTGGTTACACCGTTTTGGGGAAAAAGTAGAGTAAATATTAGTTAATAGTATCACTTTTACTCTCTCTTTTATCTTTCGGCGAACAATAATCAATTTTAAACTTGGAGACCTGGAGTTCGAGCCCCGTGACGTTAACTTCAGCTCTCCATGAGCTACAGGCATATCGGTATGATGATTAACGCATCCATTCACAGGAATTGAAATCAAATTTATCCCATCATAAATTTGATTCCCCTATAATAGTGTCTATTTACAAATTTACCGTAAAATAGTATGGAAAAATATTTTTCCCATACCAATCGAAAAATAGGATACTTTTTTGTGACAGCAGATTACACAATTTACTGCGATTTATATTTGACAGTGTGAAGACAAACTTTTTAACAAGGTACTATAAATACAGCCATAAAACAAAAGTACTAAACTGATTTGTAAGTACAGTATATTTTATATGCTTTAACAAGTATTTTGAAAGACATAGAGGATGGAAAATTTGGTGAGAAACAATGTTTTTATTTATTCAGTTTGGATTTCATTCGCTCTCTCTTTTATTTCCACTCAGTGTAATAAAATAAATATGTTTTTTTTCAGTCACGAATAATAAATAAATATTTTTGTCAGGAAACCGTAAAGAAATTAAGTGAAATTTCAAAGAAAATTAATCTTATGTAGATAAGTTCTGTATACAAGGTTTAAATTTAAATACAAAGGTAACCAAGAAAGGTTTTGTTGCTTTTTCACCCACCACCTTCGAACATCGATATGTCACCTAACCTGGAAGATCGAAAATAATCCCCATCAGCACCGACGACCTTCTCCTAACATTCTGAAAGGCCATGGATTCCATCGCGGTAGAACATGGTGTACCGTGAAACGAAGAAGGTATCAGGTGCATTTTGCACTTTTACTAGGGATTTGAACTGGTGTCCTTTAAGGTGATTGTCCAAAGAATGGAACAGGTGATAATCGGACGGTGCAATACCCGGGGAATATAGTGGTTGCAATATTGTTTCCCATCCAAGGCGTAGAATGGTGTCCTGCGAGCCATTCTAGCCATGTGAAACTTAGCGTTGTCCCGTAAACGAGTACCCGTTTGCAATTCAGAAGTGATCGTTCCAGAGTTTTGTTTTTTTCTTGAACACAGCTCAACTGCTGACACTACACAGTTGCATTGATACTCTGACCAGCTGGTAGCAGTTCCCGATGCACGATGCGCCAAACACACAGAAGGACCTTCTTCTGGTGCAGTGCTGGCTTCGGCTGTTTTGAAATCGGTTCATGGGATGCAAACCAATGATGACGGTGCCGTGGAGCTTCGTATAGGACCCACTTTTTATCACATGTCAACACCCTGTCCAGAAATGGCTCCGAAACAGTAAACAAACACAGGCGACTGTCGCGTTGCCTTCTGTCCCGGAGTCAAAACATGTGGGACCCATCGACCCAGCTTGTAGTGCTTCCCAAGGTGATGGATGTGCTGCCGAATGGTTTCTCCACTCACACTGAATTGTCGTCCCAGTTCCTCTTTGTACATGTGTTGGTCTGCCGGCACGTGATGTTTTCGAGTGTTTCATCATCGTCCTTAAACTTGTTAAACCATCGCTGCAAAGTCCGCGTCGTCACCACACCCTCACCAAAGGCCTGGCATATCTTCTGTCCCGCTGTAGCGGCGTTTGACCTACATTTGAACTCGTTCAGCATACATGCGCTTATGACGCTCTGTGGATGTTCCATGTTCCCTCTGTCCTTACGCAAGTTCACGGTGTATCTGAATTGCCACAACCAGGTAGTATGTTGGATATACCCACACCAACAACTGGCCTTGCTTTATCTCCACTCGCATTCAACTCACGGTGTGAGGACGAATTGAACACAGACCTCCACGAAAAGTGACAGAACTTTCTTGGTTACCTTTCTAGTTATGCACAAAAGTATAGCGTTTGGTCCCGGGCAGTAGTTCTTGATTAAGCACAATAAAAACTACCTTGAATGTAATTTATATATATATAAAAAACATAATAATAATAATAATAATAATAATAATAATAATAATAAAGAAGCTAAAATAGTGTTTTTAGTTTTCCAGAAGGAAACCAAAATTTTCCTTTTTTTCAGGCCTCAAAAACACTAGCAGCAACACATTTTTTGGGGGGGCTTTGTATCCTCGTCGCCAAAAGTGCCTTTACATCGCCGTGACGGGTATGTGACCGCGCAGTACTCCAAGGAAGGGATGGTTGCATAAGAAATTGTGAATAATTTTGAAGAGTTTTTTATTTTGACTAGGGAAATAACGTATGTATAAGGAGTAAAGGAACAGATTTAAAGCATCAGTACATTGTCATCTCTGAAATGATTCGTATTTTCAGTTTTTCAGTTTATTATCTTCTATGTTCAGTTAATAACTGCTAACAATTGCTACTAGCGCATGTCACTCTTCAGGAATTTACTACGACATGTTCGCAGGACACTTTTCTAAGTCCTAAATGTATGCGTCAATAATTTCTTTCGTCTCACTGTCCTTATTTCAGAATGGAAACTGATTACGCTGAACGTGAATATGTTTCGCTGTCGTAAAGCAAGGTCCGTAATAAATGTAAATAAGGTTCTTCTTATTAAAAAAAAACACAGATGTATTTATTGTTTGTATAGCACAATATAATACAGTAACTAAGCAACATGATAATCCTTAACACCAGCAAGATTTTTCCAACAGGAGGGGGGAGCAAAAGGCCGATATAAAGTTTTTCGATTTATTGCGCTATATATATTAAGATAAAATTCATAACATTTGTAATTGATAGCATATATCGTCTTACTTTTTGAAATCGCCACTGTAGCCTATTAGTCAGAACATTCTTCTCCAGACATGATGTAGAGAGAAGAGAAAGAAAGAGATATAATCAGTAGCGTAACTAATTTTCCTGCGCCAGGGATCGATTAATAATCGATTTACTCACACCCGCCGCCTGCCCCACGCATTTCAGCTGCTGCGTTATATATATGGTTCTATGTCAGAAGGGCAAGACGAAAGGGCGAGGACAGAAAGGCCGGAGTCAAAACAGGAACGATCAAAAGGACCCGCGACATAAGAGCTGAAGGCAAAACGGACCCGCATTAAACGGGCCTTGTTAAAAGGACCCTACGTCAAATGGACCGGTGTCAAAACGGGCCCCGCTACAAAAGGCCCCCAGTCAAAAGAAACCTGCTCAAAAAGTCTCCGAAACAAAAGTGCCCGAGTCAAAACGGCCCAGCGTCAAATGGGACCGGGTCAAAATGGCTCCGAGTTAAAAGAGCCCGGGTTAAAAGGGCCCTGGTAACTGCCTCCGCGACAAAACGCCCGAGTAAAACCGGCCCCGGGTCATAAGCTCTCTGCGCCAAAGGAGCCCTGTGCCAAAAGGGCCAGAGTCAATACAGCCACGCATCAAAGGAGCCGGGTCAAAAAGGCACGGGTCGAAACAACGCCTAACAAAAGGGCCGGAGTCAAAACGGACACGAGTCTAAAGGGACTGGGTCAAAAGGTCTCCGCGACAAATCTACCCCGCATCAGAAGTGTCCGGTTCAAAAGTTCCCTGCGTCAAAAGAACCTGGGTCAAAATGACCCCGACTCAAATGGTCCTGAGTCAAAAGAATTTCGTGACAAAAAGATTCGAGTCGAAAGGTTCCTGCGTCAAACGTGCCAGAGTAAAAACGCCTTCGTATTAAAAGAGCGTAGGTTAAGATGTCTGCGAGTCAACAGGGCTGGGGTAAAAGAGCCCCGAGTAAAAACAGACTGGGCCAAAAGATATCCGTGACAAAACGGCCCTGCGTCAAACGGGCCCGAGTCAAAACGGCCCCGCGTCAAAGGGTCCCACAACAAAAGAGCCCTAGTTCAAAAAAGGCCGGGTCAAAGGACCTGCCTCAAAAGGGCACCTATCTAAACAGCCCCGCTACAAAAGAGCCCGAGTGAAAAAGGTCCCGCTTCAAAAAGGCATGGGTCAAAACTCTCCGCGAAAAAAGAGCCAGAGTCAAAACGACCCGCGTCAAAAGGTTCTTAGTCCAAAGGGCTCGAGAAAAAAGGGCCCTGTGTCAAAAGAGTACGGGTCAAAACGACCCCGCCTCAAAAGGGTCAAAACAGTCCGAGACCAAATTATCCCTCGTCAAGAGAGCCAGGAATAAAACGACCCATCCTGAAAAAGGTATGCGTCAAACGGGTCCAAGAAAAGGCAGCCCCACGTCAAGAGAGCCCAGGTCATAATGTCTCAGTGTCAAAAGGGCCAGGGTAAATGACCACCGCGACAAAAGCCCCAAGTTAAAACGGCCCCGGGTCATGAGATCTCAGTGACAAAAGGGAACTGAGCCAAAAGGGCCCGAGTCAATACGGGCCCTGGTCAAAAGGGCCCGGGACAAATTGGCCCTGGGTCAGAAAAGGCCGGGTCATAGGAGCGGCCTCTAAAGGGCACAAGTGAAAAAGACCCCGCAACAAAAGGGCCCGAGTCAAAAAAACCGGTTTCTAAAGGGCAAGGGTCAAAAGAGCGAAGCAACGAAAAGGCCTGAGTCAAAATGGACCAGCGTCAAAATTGTACGGGTAAAAAGGGATAAAGGTAAAAGGCCCTGTGTCAGAAGAGCCTGGGTCCAAAGGAACCCTCCCAAAAGGACCCAAATCAAAACGGCCCAGTGTGAAAAAGGTCTGGGTATAAGGGTATCAGCGACAAAAGGGAACGATTGAAAACGACCCCGCGTCAAAAGTGCTCGAGTTAAAAGGGGCCTGCGTAAAAAGAGCCCCGGTCAAAAGTATCCCGCCTCAAAAGTTCCCGGGTCAAATCTGAACAGCGTGAAAAAGTTCAGGTCAAAATCGTCCTGCGACAAAGAGACCGGAGTAAAAAGAACCTTGTGTTAAGAGAGCTCGAGTCAAAAGGGCTCTATGCCAAACGGACTGTGCCAAAAGGGGCCACGCTACAAAAATGCCCGAGTCGAAAAGCCCGGGTCTAAAGCTCTTTGCAACAAACGTTCCCGGATCAAAACGGCCCCGCGTCAAAAGAGCTCATGTCAAAAGTGTCCTGCGACAAAAAGACCCGAGTCAAAATGGACCTGCGTCAAACAGTCCCAACTAAAAAGGGCTACGCGTGAAAAGAGCCCAGTTGAATAGGGCTCGGATAAAAGAACCCCCCGACAAAAGGCCCGGGTTCAAAATATCTCTGCAACAAAAGGGCCCGAGTCAAAAGGACCTGTGTGAAAGGGTCTCCGTGACAGAAGGACCCGAGTCAAAATGGCCCACGTCTAAAGGGCCCAGGTTAAATGGGCTTGAGTTAAAAGGGCCCTGCGTCAAAAGAGCCCGGCTCAAAAGGATCCCGCGAGAAAAAGCCCGAGTCAAAAGGTTACTACGTCAAACGGAATCGAGAAGAAACGGCCCCGCGTTAAAAGAAAGCAAGTCAAAAAGTCTGCAGGTCAAAAGGGCCTAGCGACAAAAGGCCCCAAGTAGAAACGGCTCCGCGTGAAAAGGAGCCGAGTCAAAAGACCCCGCGACAAATGGTCCCTACTTCGAAAGAGGCCGGGTCAAAAGGATGCAACTCAAAAGGGCACGGTTCAAACCAGCCCCGCTAGAAAACAGCCCGCGTCAAAAGGTCTCCGCGAGAAAATACCCGAGTCAAAACGATCCCGCGTGAAACGGGCCCGGGTCAAAACAGCCCAGAGTGAAACGTCCAGGTCAAAAGTGTCCGCGAAAAAAGAGTCCAAGTCAAAATGACCACGCGTCAAAATGGCCCGGGTCGAAAAGGCTTGAGCTAAAAGTTTCCGGGATAAAACGATCGAGCGTGAAAAAGACCTGGGTGAAAATGGTCCCGCGACAAAAAGAACCGAGTCAAAAGGGTCCTACGTCAAACGAGCCCGAGTATAAACAGCCATGCGTCAAGAGAGCCTAGAAAAAAGAAACATTCGCAATAATGTTACCTCGCCGGTTTTCAATGCTTAAGGCACCGGCCGAGAGTTACGCGGCTGAGCGAATGTAAAAAAAGAGCACAGGTCAAAAGGTCTCCGGGTCAAAAGGCCCCGCGAGAAAAGTCTCCGAGTCAAAAGATCTCCGCAACAAAAAGGCCAGAGTCACAACGGCCCCGCTACAAATGGATGCGAGTCAAAACAGTCCGCGCCAAAAGGGCTTGGTGAAAGGGCCCCCGCGACAAACGGGCCCTACATTAAAAGAATCCGGGTCAAAAGGACCCGCCTCTAAAGGACACGGGTGAAAATAGCCCCGCTACTAAAAGGCCAGAGTCAAAACGGCCCCCACGTCAAAATTGCCCGGGTCAAAAGGAATCGAGTTAAAAGGGTCCTGCATCAAAGCAGGCTGGGTCGAAAGAACCCTGCTTCGAAAGGGCCCGAGTCTTACGGCCCAGCATGAAAAAGATCTGGGCGTAAGTGCTCCGCGACAAAAATGCACGAGTCAAAATGGCCCCGCGTTAAAATTGCCCGGGTCAAAAGGAATCGAGTTAAAAGAGTCCTGCGTCAAAGCAGACTGGGTCGAAAGAACCCTGCCTCAAAAGGGCCCGAGTCTTACGGCCCAGCATGGAAAAGGTCTGGGCGTGAGTGCTCCGCGACAAAAATGCACGAGTCAAAATGGCCCCGCGTCAAAGTTACCCGGTAAATACGGTTTCACGTGCAAAAACCCTGAGATCAAAGCAAGAGTGAAAATCAGGTATGCACGAGGGGATAATATCCCCTTCGTAAGTTGAAGTGATTGTGCAAAAGAAGGAGAAACATCTGTAGTTATTATTAACAAATAGTAAATTTGAATGGTGATATTAATTTTTTTTTTGTTAATTGTTCTGCAACAATCTCTATCGCTTCTCCATCAAAGTTCGCTTGCTCTTCCGACTTTCTGAATCAAACCTTATCTATTATTGACTTTCCCCTTAGGTCTAAAATTCCATTTCCACCCCTGGATCAAAGTATAGAATGAAAAATATTCTGTGGAAAAGATTAGTTTAATGTTGCTCTGAGAAGACATATGTGGATCTCTATACAGGGCATTGGGACAGAACAATAATATAGAGTTTTTCGATTTATTGCCCTATATATATTAAAAGTCATAGTTTATCATTGATAGCGTATATCCTCCTACTTTTTAAAATTGCCACAGTAGCCTATTAGTCAGAACATACTTCTCTAGATATAATGTAAAGAGAAGAGAAAGAAGGAATTATGCCCAGTGGCCTAACTACTTTTACTGGTCTGGATCGATTCATTCCATTGGTGATCGATTTGCTCATACCCTCCTGCCCCACGCATTTCAGCTGCTGCGTTATATATATATATATATATATATATATATATATATATACAAGGTTTGTCCGGAAAGTAATAGGACTGAGTCGATTTAAAAAAAATTATTGAGCCAATCGTTACAATTCTTTGAAAACTTTCAAAATAGGCTCCTTCTGTGTCGATGCAGCACTGCCAGCGCGATTTCCAAGCACTGAAGGCGTCACGGAAGTCATTCTCCGGAATAGCTTTAAGAGCCGCGGTGCAAGCTGCTTGGATCAACTCTGTCGTCTCAAAATGCTTGGCTTTCATCGGGCGTTTCAGGCGAGGAATCAAAAAGAAGTCCGGGGGGCCACATCTGGGCTGTAGGGCGGCTGCGGAAGCGTTGGGTTGCCGGCCTTGATCAGGTAGCTGTTCACAAGAAAGGCGGTGTGAGCCGGAGCGTTGTCGTGGTGCAGTTTCCAGTCAGCTCCGATGTCTGGTCGGACCCGATTGACCCTTTGTTTGAGTCTCTTGAGCACTTCCACGTAAAACTTGGCGTTGACGGTTTGTCCAGGAGGAACAAATTCATATGGGACGAAGCCTTTGATGTCAAAAAAGACAATGAGCATCGTTTTCACTTTGGATTTGGTCATTCTTCTCTTTTTGGGCGAGGAGACGCCAGCGTGTGCCACTCGGAAGATTTTCTCTTTGTCTCGGGATCATACTCAAAGATCCATGATTCGTCACCTGTGATTACTTTTTTCAAAAATTGGGGGTCACTTTTATATATGTTCAAACTTTCTTGGCACAATTCCACTCGTCGCAATTTCTGGTCGTCAGTGAGCACTTTTGGGACAAACTTCGCGAACACCTTGCGCATGTTCAAATGTTCCGTCACAATTTCATGAACCACAGTTTTTGGTAAATTTAACATCTGGGCAATTAAACGAATACTTAGTCGACGGTCTGAGTTCAAAACTTCGCGCACACGAGTCACATTGTCGGTGTTTGTCGAAGTCAAAGGTTTTCCAGCACGGTCTTCATCGGCGACCTCTTCCCGGCCCTCCGAAAAGGCATTGTGCCACCGAAACACACCACTTCTTGCTAAAGCATCATTTGGGTAAGCCTGCTTGATCATAGAATTTAATCGCGTACCTCTGCTCTAACGAACGCTGCATTTTCGGCTTGCACCACTCACAGGAACACGTAGCGCGAAAAAGCCTGTCCTGACTCTCCGTGCGCTCGGAGACAACTGACCAGCCGATCGTTCGTTAGCTAGGAACGCCCTCTACTGGATTCAGTCAGTGCGCGCACGCTCCGAAGTACAGTCATGGCGGAATAAAACCAGTCCTATTACTTCCCGGACAAACCCTGTATATATATATATATATATATATATATATATATATATATATATATATATATATATATACTAACAGTATACAAAGTTATTTTTATTAAGAAATCTAAGTTTTTACTTATCTTTTTCCTAAGTTGTCACTACATACTTAACTCGTAACTACTATCATGGGGGATCAAATTTGACCTCCGCAAACACATTTCTAGCTGTGGACAATATATATATACTGAGGCTTCAATCGTCTATTCTCAGTTGACCTTGCTAAGGGGCCGCGGTGGCTCAGTGATAGAGTATTCACCTCTGGTGCATGGGGTCCTGGGTTTGATTCTAGCCCGCGCAAAGTGAACCTTGTGCTGGATAAACACTGTGTGCGTGGGTTTTCTCGGGGTTCTCCAGTTTCGTCCCACTTTCTTCATTCCACCATTTCATTCATTTCTCATTATCGCCGCCTCCTTTAGCCTAGCCGGCATAATCGTGGGTCGTAAAACTTAACGGTTGCATTTTTTCAATTGATCTTGATATTTCGTAGCGACTTGTTGTTCGTGTCCATGCACTTTGTTGTTTCGATAGTTTCGGACCTCTGGGGTCGAAATTTTCCCCAGGATAGTACTTGCGGTATACGTTTCCTGCATTACATTTTTTCTGTGGTTTTCTTGGGGAGTGTTACGGAGATGTGTGCAGAACTCGGAACTGGCAGATTTTGCAGAAGGTGGTTTCTTGCAATTTTCTATAGAATACTGGCCGTTACATGCTTAAATAGCCTTGTTTTTTTACCATCTTTCCAACGAACCAAGAAGACTTCAGAGACGAGACTTTATGAGGAGTATTACGATGACTCTCGCTCAAGGTCACCTAAATGTAAGGGGCGAATGCGGGACACTTTCTCGTAGGCTTCGGCAGTCATTGTTACGACTAACTGATAGGAACATCAATGAAATCTGTCCGCAAACAGATTCTCCAGCTAAAACAAGGAGATGTGCTTTTTGTCCTCAAATTGATGACATAAAACGTTCTTGGATTTGTTCTATGTGCAACCGAAATGTGCATAAGGGTCAATAAAGAAAAATCACTATATGTACTGACTGTCAGTAGAAGAATTAAAGTGTCTATATTTGTTCTGTGTCTAATGGATATGTGATTAAGACACATTTAGGGGTCGTCCACATATTACGTAACGCGGGAAGGAGGGTAGGGGGTTCGGCCTTGCGTTATGAAGAGTGATAAGGGGGAGGAGGGGCTTTAGGTCTTCGCTACGTAACAGTTTTTTCTGCTGTATTTTTTATTTTTATTCTCAGATTTATATGCAATCTTTTAAACAAATAATTTTATAGTTTTTTTCTTTTTTATAAATTAGCTAGAATACCCGTTTTTCATACGGGGAGAATACGTTTTATTTTGGATATATAGGGAACCAAAACTGTCACCATCAACTTACGGACTCCAAAAACTATGAATTCGACACAAATATCGGTCATATTCGATCACTTTTATATATCTCCCCTTCCCCAAGTTGCATAGCCAAATTTAGTTTAAACGGCATCGAAAGTGTTACTGTTCATCTCAGCGACCCCTAACATGATGGTCTCGACTCTAATATCAGTCATTTTCGAACATTTTGTATATGTCATCCTCCACTTTACCCAAGTTGCGGGGTGAATTTGGATTTAAACTGCATCGAAAGAGTCACTGTTTATCTCAGCGACGCCGAAATCTATCCATTTGACACTAACATCGTTCATTTTCAATCATTTTATATATCCCCCCTCCCCCAAGTTGCACCTTCAAAGTAAAATGATAAAAAACATCCCAGGTCAGAACTTCATCTATGTTGAAAATTTGAACGAGATCGGTCGGGTGGGTAAGAGTTATTAAGTTACAAACATAGTCACTTTCATTTATATATACGAGGGTTGGAACTTAAATAGTGGCAACACTGCTGTGGAGACAGTATGCAATGAAATGTACTAGTGGCGCTGATAGCGGACGTTGTTGACATATCTACCTAACCTCCGAGCAAATAGACTCGCCCGTTCCACGTCACTGGCAGGCGCACAAGCGAGGGAGGCACAAATCACTTGTGAGCAAGCGGTCTAACGTAAAGGTGTCAAATTCGCTAGTGGACAGTGGACAGTGATCCACGCCTGACGATTAGTGAGCTCGTCCACGAAACCGGATTAGCGCGTAAGACTGTGCTTCGCATTCTGGAGGAATGCCTGGGCATGCGCAAAACTGCATCACAATGGGTTCCGCATGAGTTGATGGAAATGCAAAAATGGATGCGTTACGACGCTGCTCAGACGCACTTGGAGCGGTATGAGCGCGAAGGCGAGGCTTTCTTACGCCGTATCATAACACTGGATGAGACATGGAACAGATCTTACGAGCCAACACTGAAACGCCAATCCAACGAATGGCGTCATTATGGGTCGCCGCGAAAGTCGAAAGTGCGTCAGAGCCCCAGTGTGGTGAAAGTTATGGTGTGTTATCCTAACGCATTACGTTCCTCCAGGGCAGACCGTCAATGCCCTAATCCAGTTTCGTGGGCGAGCTCACGAATCGTCAGGCGTCGATCACTGTTCACTAACGCGGCAACAGCTTGCACTTCTTCTTCAGAGACGCTAGGACGACCTGCCCGATGCATGTCCGCCACAGTTTCCCGACCTTCTTTAAAGGTTTTTACCCACCGTGCCACTGTTCTGTACGGCAATGCCGATTCCCCACACGCCTCTTGAAACCCTTGATGACATTGTCGTGCTGTACGACCTCTGGCACATTCAATCTTGATCCAACTCCGTTGTTCCTGTTTCGAAAACATAGTGACACCTTTACGTTAGACCGCTCGCTCACAAGTGACTGTGCTTCCCTCGCTTGTGAGCCTGCCGGTGACGTGGGACGGGCGAGTCTACTTGCTCAGAGGTTAGGTAGGTATGTTAACAACGTGCGCTATCAGCGCCACTAGTACATTTCATTGCATAGTGTCTCCAAAGCAGTGTTGCCACTATTTAAGTTCCAACCCTCGTGTATATATATATATATATATATATATATATATATATATATATATATATATTCCTATTGTTTTGGAAAATTGCGAAGTATAGCCTATATAAATTGAATCATACAGAAGAGATTCGAAGACGCACTAGACACCAGCATAAATGGTGGCGAATCCTGCATGTATTACAGTACAATAAAACTCCGTTTTGTGGCTATCGCAGCATTGGATTTAGGGAACACGCTTTTCCGGAGTTAGTTGTTAGTGATCGTAACCACCGCCTGAAAATGCCCTCATGTTCCCACTAGTATTGCTATTTCTGAGAATGTTATCTGAAATCTTTGATTTGAATCATTACTCACTCTATTCTGCTAAGGGGTTTTGCATGGGAAACAGAAGAAATTCTTTTTCGTGAAATTATATTTTCCGCGATGGAACGATCCAGGATTTGTAGATCAAAATAAGATATTAAAAAACCTAATTCGTCGGATATTATCTCGTACTAAATTTTTGATTTTTGAATTTGAATATTTCTGAAGAAATTGAGTTTATTCGCATTCTTGCACTGATTTAGGACAAGAAAAATATGAAAAGAGGTAAACTGAAGTCCTAAGTCCAAAAAAGATGCTCGAGAGCTTCTTCACAAACGAGATGTCCCTGCTTCTTCACATGCGCAGCCACTTTGAATCTGTGGTCGACGAGGAAGGCAACTTTGCATCGTCGAAACTGGCGAATTTCAAATGCACGAAGCATCCTGGATCCCTGAAAAAGAGATCGATGTTAGTTCTTCAGATCCTGTTCCACCTTCATCTTCCTTGTCAGTACGAGGGTCACTACGAAAGTTTTCAGATGTGAAATAACTTACTTAAAATCAATTTAACACTTACATTTTCTCAAAGTATTCACCATTACACTGTACACACTTTTGCATCCTCGAAAGCTACTTTTGGAAGCAGTGTTGCCAGCCTTTTTCTTCAAGTGTTGAAAGTTCGTTCTCGTAAGCCACTACAGCTTCTTCAGGGCTGCAAAATCTCTTCCCACGCAAGCGATCTTTGATCCTGGGGAACAGAAAAAAATCACACGGGGCCAGGTCAGGGCTATACGGCGAATGAGACATAAGTTTGACCTCCCTAGATTCTAAAAACTGAATTGTGATATTGACCGTGTGTGCGGACGCGTTGTCATGATGAAGCAGGATCCCACGCAATCCAGTTCTTGGACGCCGTTCCCGAAGCTTCTGGAACACTTTTGTTAGGCCAACAGTAGTGTACCATTGAGCAGTAACAGTCCTTTGTTCTTCAAGTGGAACAGTTGCAACATGGCCAGATTTGGAGAAGAAAGTTGCGACCATATTCTTCCCCACACTTCGCGGTCGTTTCACTTTCGTGGGTGGATTTTCGTCTGGAAAAATCCAAACTGTAGACTGGCGTTTATTTTCAGAGTCAGATTGATAGATCCAAGTCTCATCACCAGTAACAATGTCAGAGGCGCGTCGAGAATTGCCTCCATCAAATCTTGCAAGCATTTCTTCACACCATTACACACGCATGAGCTTCTGCTGTTCAGTCAAAGTGTGCGGCACTCAACGAGATGAAACCTTCATGAACCGAAGATGAACATGAAGAATTTTTGTTACTGCTGGCGATCCAATGTTCACTGTAGATTCAATGTCGTTGAAAGTTGTTCGAGGATTTTCTCCAATCATTTGTTCCACAGCGGCAATGTTTTCATCTGACACAGCTTTTGCAGGACGTCCAGCTCTCTCTCCATCTTTAAGCGATGTCCGGCCTCTTCTGAATTCACCAAGCCACAGAAAAATTGTAGCACGGGAATTAGCAAGGTCCCCAAATGCCCCCTGCATACGGTCAAGGCTTTGTGTCTCGTTCAAACCACTTTTGAAATCGTAAAGGATCATTGCCCGAAAAGGTTCCCTTTCGAGCTCCATCTAGACAGCCGAATACTGCTCACATCAACAAACAAGTGAAGGCGATACGCCGTTGAAACCTGCTTCGCTTCTTTGTTCTGGATACCACTACCGAACGCAATTGTTGGAATTCAAATACTGTGCCACAACAATGCGTATCTCAAAACTTTCGTAGTGACCCACGTTGTCATCATCTGACCGAAAAGGATAAGTGTGATGTCCTTGGGAAACGACAGTATGCAGTTTTGAAGAATTAGGACTGTTAATTAAGCAATCTTATGGGGTTAAAATATTATTACCATCCTACTATTTTCTAATACGTACCGGTACTTTGATTTATTAGTGAAAAATACTTCAAATATATTCAGATAAAGAGCATTTTGTAATAAAATTTCTGCTATTAAAAATAGTTTTTATTATAATAACTCCCAAAATAAGGAAAATTGGTGAGAAAACAAAAATCCAAAAGTGTTACGTAACGAACGGGGGAGGGGTTCAGCCTTGCATTACGAAGTGTGACAAGAGGGAGGAAGAGGATAAAAATTGGTCAAAAGTAGCGTTACGTAATATGTGGACGGCCCCTTAAGACTAATCATTGTGTGTATTGGTAGGTAACCGTAGCCAGCCCAAAAATATGAGGGGGCGGTAGAAGTTAGGGGGCCGATCCAACCATATTATAGTTCATCATTATACTATAGCAGTTCATTTGCAAGCCTACCGTGAATATTTTAGGGGGCATACGCAGGGTGGGTCCTGGGAGTTCGCCCCCCGAAATCCCGACTTTTAAAAAATGTAATCTACTTTTAGGGGCAATTTTAGAAATTTTCATATAATTTAGCCTCAAATTGTATTTGGACCCCTCCCCAAGTTAGGGGGAACAATAAAACTTTAGGGGGGCCCGGCACCCTAGTTCCCCTGTGGATACGGGCCTGCAGTCAAGCAACTAATCAAACACAAAAGCATCAATTGTCAGCTTTTTGAATGACAAGTTACATTTTCTCAGCACTAATAATTGAATGCTTTTTTTACATAAAAATAAGTTTATTTTCATACTTTATTTTCGGATAACAAAAAAACTTTATTTCATCTAAGTATGTTCTTTCGCTTCGTAATAATCTATTACCAAAAGACCATTAGTCAAAAATATTTTGAAAATATCTTTTGTCCCCAAAACTAGTTAAGTCCATTAAAGTATAGCACTAGTAAACGGTCTACAATCAACTGCCAATGGTAACACGTATTAACATATTTTAATTTCAAAACAAATAATGGTGTTTAATCTGACCCCACGATAGTACTTATGCAGTATAAAAATAAGGATATTAGTAAAGAGTTAATATGAATTATGTTAATAGGAAATTATATTAAAAATAGTTTACTCTACATAATCTAATTTAAGAAAAATAATGATAATAATAAAATAAAATAATGCAATAATAAAAAGATGGTAATAAAAAGTTTTTTATTGTAATCCTGGATTCTCTCGTGTTGAACAACATGGCTTTCCTCAATGCAGCCTCCAGAAGGGCGATAAATACGTATTATGAAGCACTCCAGTTCACATTTTTGGTTAGCCAACCACATATCAAGAAATGTCTCAAATTTATTTTTCAGACCTGCCCCCCCCCCTCAAAACTTCCTGGATCTGTCCGTGATATCGGTTGTTGACAATTAACTGATAATAGTCATAGCGTACCTTTTGAAATGTTTTCAAACGCTCTTTGCATAAGGAACAGTTTTCCGTATTCTTTATTTTTTCCTTTCTTTTCTTTTTTTTTTTTTTCGCCCTTTTACTGTGCTGGAAAGTGACTCCATGAGCAGTGTTTGGCACACGACCCACTCGGGAGAGTAATGCTCCCAGAAGTACGTTTTTTTCGCGCGCTAATCTAGCCAGCTGTACTAAACGCTATCCTAGCCAGTTGTTTTAAGTTGGTCACAAAATTTATATCATGGAGTACAAGGGGAACAAAACTAGCCCTGCGGGGTTTCTAACCCGTTCCTACTACTACTACTACTTATCTGCACAAAAGTAAGTAAATCACTTTTTTGAATATTATTTTCATATTATTTTAATTTAAAAAGTGTTGTAAAAATATTTTAAAAATGTAAAAAAAAAAATCCTCGAGCCGGGCTTGAACTCACGCCAAAAGGGACTTTTATTAGTAGCATATAGCGCTAGCCTACTCGGCTACGAAGACCGACAACAACAATTATTTGATTTCTGCTATTTAAATGCAACGTGGCAAGAAATTGATAACACCAACCAATCAAAACTGTGTTTCTCGTTCCTACTTCCGAGAGCATTACTCTCCTGATCTAGTCCTTTTGGCACAAGCTATGTGCGAGCAGCTCTGAAGTTGAATGTTTTCAAGGCCAAAGCAACCAACACATTTTGATAAGTACACTGTCGCGTGATTCACCCTTAGGGAGTGAGTATGCCACAGCAGTTGCATTGTGTGTTTCCGTATGATACTGAGATATTTCTTTGGCAGGAAAATAGTTTTGTATGGAACCAAAGACGACTGAATATAAAAACATTTAAAAGTATACTCGGCCTGCAAGACTTACATGGCGGGCTTTACTTTGATGAATAAGGACAACCACTACCACAGTGCATGTTGTAGCACGAAAGTTGTAGTCTACGTGTCTGCCATGAGTTGGTCAGCTGTGTTTGCACACATCAGGCTTGACTTTCGTTTGTTGAGTACAACACCTGAAATCCATTCATAATTCGATATGAAGGTTTCAACAAGTGACAGTTCTTGTGGATTGTTAATATGTTTTAGCTACTAAATGAGTGTCTTCATTATTCGATTTAAAAAGAACAAATAAAGCTTTTTACTTTGGGTTTTCTGTTTTCCAAGCCTAGAAGCATTGTAGAACACGTTAAGTATGGTTTCACGCCTTTCTGCGTCGAGACATAGGAGGTGATGACGTCAAAACTTTAAAAAATATTTTGTTATTAGGCCGATATTTCTTTCTTTTTTTATTTTTTGGTGGATTTACTTTTGCAACTAGAAGATTGAAATTTTGCACAAACATGCAGTCCACCGAACAAAATTTATCAGATTTTTTCAGGTGATCTCTGCGTTAACACTGGGGGTCCATAGGGCAAAAAGATTAAAAAAAAAATATTTTTAACCAAAAAATCTATTTTTTTTCTCGCGATTTTCACGCCTTAGATACACGATGGAGACATGTGAATGGTATCGTTTGAAAGCCAGTTCTGAAGAGAATTATGTACGACCCACGATTCTAGGATAAATAGGGATGTCTCAAGGAAACTTCTACACAAGATCCTGCTTTATGGCTTAGTTTTGCACTTAGAAGATTGAAATTTGGACAAATATTCACTCCACCGAATAGTATTTATCAGATTTCTTTCAGATCTCTGCGTTAAAACAGAGGGGTCCAGAGGGGCAAAATTTTAAAAGAATATTTTGATGAAAAATTTCTTTCTTCGCGATTTTCCCGCGTTAGATACATGATAGAGACATGTGAATAATACCGTTTGAAAGGTAGTTCTATTCTATAGATAATGATGGCAAACCATGATCCTAGAATAAACACGGATGTCTCAGGAAATTTTTTACCTGCCATCAGGGTCTTTTGCGGTAGTCTGGGGCGCTGTGGGGATTACTGATAAATGAAATACTTTTCCTGCCCTTACTATTCAAAATAGAAAATTGAAATTTTGTACACACACATAGTATTTTGCAGTTGATTTTAAGATGTCTACGTTTACACGGGGCTCCAAAGGGACTAAAAAAATTTAAAAATCAGAAAAAATTCTGATTTCTCTCAAAATTTCTCACTTTAGGGACAAAATAGGGAAGTGTAAATGGTACACTCCGATTCAAAAACATTGCGACAGCTAACGCCGTGCAAACTTTGTTTAACAAATGGTGTAGTGTTTCTTTCTGAGAACGACAACACGAAAAGTTCATACTGCAGATCAATGATGTCTTTGGAATGTCCTGGTAATTCCCTTGCCCTTTCCCAACCAACATTCGTAAATCGTCTCTATCATGCTACAGGTGTTTGCTTTCATATTCTTACGTAATGCTTGTCCAGTATGATTCTTCACAATCACATTGTAAAAATATTAACTTTGACGTGAATAAGATTTGAACCTATGTTAGATAGCTGTATTATGCATAAAGCCACTGCGTTACCCGAACACTTTTATACCACCTGAAATTAGAAGCCAAATATTACTTACTTTAGGTGTGATCTTTGGAACGAATCAAAGTGCACAACGAAATTGATTTATTCGATGGCCTAGAGAAAAATTAGTGCCCACTAATAAATGAAGGAAATGCATACAATCCAGGAAAAATTACAGAAATAAAACATATTTTCAGTAATTTCGTCGTGCAAGTTCAAAAGTACGGGAATAATAATAATAATAATAATAATAATAATAATAATAATAATAATAATAAATGTGTACATTCACACTATAGTACTCTATTATTATTATTATTATTATTATTATTATTAGCATCAATTACCCGCTTCATTGGGTTAAATTGAGAAAAAATAATAATATGGTCCGTTACTCAGTCACTGTTTCGTGTTACTAAAGCCCTCTTTGATATCGGCCATTTTCGTTGTGTTTTTTATATCCTCTCCCATCCCTATGTTGTGGGGCACGGCATCTGCAGTGTCATTGTTGATCTCAGCGAGCCGGAAAACTGTGAATTCGACACTGATATTGGTTATTTCGATCATTTTTATATGTCTCTCCCTCCTCCCACTAGAGGGACTGAATTTGGGTTTAAACAACATCAGATGTGTCACTATTCATCTCAGCGAATCCAAAAATTACAGATACACCACTTATACCAGTAATTTTTCGTTCTTTGTTAAATGTCGCTCCTCCTCTTCATCTCTTTAGTTCCAACGTCCAAGTGATATGACAGAAACCATCTCAGGTTCGAACTTCATCTAGGTTGAAAATTTGATCGTGATGGTTCATTTGTTTCGCGAGTTATCAACTTTTATTTACACTTTTTAACTTCTCCCTCTCCTCAACCCTAAGCTATATCGTCAAAGTAAATAGATAAATGCTATCTTAGGCCCGAACCTGATCTGTGTTGAAAATTTAATTGAGATCGGTCGGGTGGTTCAAGAGTGATGAAGTCACAAAGACGGCCACTTTCATTTTCAGTTTTTTTTTACATGTTCCTCCCTCTCACCGGCCCCTACGTTGCACCGTCAAACTGAAATGACAAAAGTAGTCCCAGATTCGAACCTTATCTATGTTGAAAGCTTTATAGAGATCAGTTGGGTGGTTCAAGAGATTAGGAGCCACACACATAGTTACTTTCAATTTTATAATATAGGTTATTATTATTATTATTATTATTATTATTATTATTATTATTATTAGGGCTAAAGAAAGTAATATTCGGCTTGAAATTTTAGATGGCATGATAGTGTAGGGGTAACGCAATGGCCTTATGAATAATGTTGCTATCTACGAGAGCCATCGAGAAAGTGATACCCGTTTGCGCCGCTTGAAGCGCTGACGACTCGGAAAGCCGCTGGGCGAGGTCATAACGCGTCAGTGGCTTGTCTGCCTGCTCTGTGCGAAGTTGCGTGATGCTAGCAGTGCCTGTGTTGTGTTTGTGCTCATTTATAATGATTAAACGAATTGAGAACCCCGCCAGTTGTGAAGTGAGGGCCGTGATTAAATTTCTTAATGAACGAAACGTTCGACCTTTTGAAATTCATCCCCAATTAAAGGAGGTGTATGGAGACAATGCGATGGACGAGTCGTCTGTTCGGCGCTGGTGTCGCAACTTCAACCTGGGGAGGGGGAGTACACACGACGAGGAGCGTTCAGGGAGACCATCTGTCATTACAGACGAACTGCTGAGGTCAGTAGACGAATGAGTGAGGAACGATCGGCGCGTCACAATTGATGAACTCTGTGAACATTTTCCTAATATGTCTCGACTTTCTGGCGGGAAAAAGATTTGACAGTGATGACGAACTTAAAGAGGCGTGACTACGTATCTCAATACGCTGGTGGCGGAGGACTATGACGCTGGAATACAAAAACTCGTCACACGGTATGACAAATGCCTAAATTTGCTTGGTGATTATGTGGAGAAGTAGTGTAAAGTATGCTCTTTCCAATAAAAATATGTATATTTGTTAATATGTACTGCTGTGTCTTTATTGCACAAACGGGTACCAATTTCCGGATGACCCTCGTAGCATAGTGATTGTGAAGAATCGACTTATCATACTGGACAAGCAATACATAACAATGTGAAAGCAAACACCTGTATCATGATAGAGACGATTTACGAATGTTGGATGGGAAAGAGGACAGGAATTACCAGGACATTCCAAAGACATCATTGATCTGCAGTATGCAATTTTCGTGTTATCGTTCTCAGAAAGAAACATTACACCATTTGTTAAACAAAGTTTGGCTAAAGCAATCGGTGATGTAGTGGTAACGTGTTAGACTTCCAAATGAAAAATCTTGGTTCGATACTCCATTAAGTAGTATGATTTTTTCGCATAAAATAATGGCTGCAAACAGAGACTCATCTCCTGATGGAGAACTTACAAGGCATCACTAGCGATAGTTCGAGTAAATAGTGTGTGCGTTCTATATCATACACTGCAATAGTAAGTATGCTTCATATTTATATTCGTCCCGTCCCTCTCTCTTTCTTTCTTGACGTTTCCCTATCTGTCTTTGCATTTTTCACTTCTCTCCCTCTCTCCCTGTCACACATACATGCAGTTCATATTCGAAAGTTAAAACGGAGCAGAAGCCTGGTCCGGGGAATCTAATTAACTGTTAACTTTGGCGTCGTGTTTTTCGTGCTCTGGGAATAACATCAACGGCCTTAGTCATATCTGACAGAAATACTGTTTAAACGCAAGGAAATAAGTAAAATCTTTTTTTTATCCTCTGGGTTACCGAATCTCAGTCGAATTACTGGTTCACTACGGATTTAAATTCCTCGATCCAGTGGTGGTCTATAACCTAACCAACATCATACGACTGACACGATTATGTGTATGAGCTCTTAGCGTGTTCTTTCTCTCTGTGCAAATTACGTTATATTCAGAAGAGATGAAATCAATGCTGGATGTTCGGAACAGATAACTCTTCGGAAAAGACTAGAAAATGGTACCTCTCTGGTTATTTGAAAACAAAATTTTATTTTACTAGTTCGACACAATATTTGTTAACGCCCTATAATTCAATGTGTTTTATTCACGTTGAAATTTGAAAGATGTTACATCTATGAGAAACATGAACTTTTCCTTTCCAACATTTGTAGCTTTACATTACGATACAGTTTGGACTTTTAATATAGGTTATATCTGATAGATATTTAGCAATAAAATAGCACTCTTCAATTTTCTCTTTTTTCTTTCTTTCTCTTTACTTTTCGTTTCTTTTTTTCGTTCAGTTTGCATTAGTAGTCTGAAATGGAAGATATGACCAACGCTGTCTACTGGGTATATTAGAATGTATTTTGGATCATTACGTCCAACGAACACTACCGAATTTGCAATCGAACCACGCGGAAACAAAGCATGTGTGTTAAACCTTTGATATTATCCTAGATGTGTCTCGGAGATCTACAGTTCTACTTGAAATTGAGTATGCTACCCATTATGAAAGTAACATAATAAATATTTAAAGGATCGTCTATATATTCGAATAGTTCTGAAAAACTTTGTAAAAACAAACATTATTTCTATATTACTATTGGATTTCTGGAAACGGAACTTTATAATGTTAGGTTATTTTCGTACTATGTTTGAATTCCACAGTTTTATCTATTATCCCGTTACTTTTTCTTCTTCTCCTCTCCCCTCCTTTCCTCTTCTCTCTCTCTCTCTCTGCTCATTTCTGAATCTCTGTGTAATAGACATTCATTGGTTTCAATTTTTCATTGCAGGTGTTTCAGTTTCTCCCTACATCAACCTATGAATCTTGTTTCGTCTCTTTTTTGTTATTTCTTTTTATCTATACTAATACATGTATAGTTTGAAATAAGAATTGCGCTCATGTTGTTAGCTAATTTTAGTATGGAAGAAAAGAAAGGAGGTGAGAGAGGGGTCTCTTTACCTGACACGACTATGTGATAAGAAGATGTATATTTGGTGGCCTAACTGCACGGCGTTAGCTGTCGCAATGTTTTATGCGGAGTTTACCATTTAAAAGGCTGCTGTATTGTGATAAAACGAGACCTGAAGTATGATCATACGATAAATAGGGATGATGCTGATGTCGCTTTACTGAATGTCTGTAATTTACTTTTAAACATCGGACACCCTGTAAAACAGAGCATACTCTGTCCCAAACAGATGATGTGTCACAAACGAGTTCACATTCTCATTTGTAGGAATATTAAGGTATAAGTTAGTCTAAAAACATAACCTCTTATATTTAATAATATTGTGTGATATGCAATATGGCGGAATTCAAGATCGGTTCGAAGGTGACCCCACTCCAAGTCAATGCAATAATGCCAATTGTAACATTTTTTGCCTCCATCCACGCACGTCGTTATTATTGTTCTGTCCCAATACTTTTCACTAACCCTGTATACAGCTCCACATGTGTCTTCTGAGTGCAAAATTAAACTAATCGCTTTCACAGAATATTTTTCATGCTATATTTTGATCCAGGGCTAGAAATCGAATTTTAGAACTAAGGGGAAAATGAATAATATATAAAGTAACGAGAATACAGACTCCGAAAGACGGGAGTGCAACCTTACTTTAATGGAGAATGGCTTAAGTAATAGCATTTGTTGCAGACCAATCAACAACCAAACAAAACTTATATCACCCCAGATAGCACGAATACTTGCGGCAAAGTTTTACTTCGTTTAGTGGAGCAAACAATCTGAAAGTTTGCGAAGGCAAAATTTCGTAATATTTATTAAAAGCTTTCAATATGATCTGCAAGTTTTCACTGATTTGCAAAAATAAATTCACCACTGCAATTAACTTGCATCTTTTTTGAAAATATAGCGTTGAAGTTTGCCGTCGCGAACAGTTTGCAACTCTGTAAAAAACTTGTTTCGAAGATTTGCTGAAAGCAAATATGTGATATTACCGAGTGCGCGCGCATCGTACCCAGAATTCACTGCGCTACATCTACTGTGACAAAACAAGTGACTTCTACTATCAATCAGTGATGCCAGTTGGCGGGAAATTTCCCGTAAAACGGGAAATTCTGAGGACTGCCGGGAATGCGGGAATTTTTCCTTAAAATAGGCTGAAAACGGGAAATTCTAACATCCTCAACTTTTCTGATATGTTTTATCATTCGTTCATTTTTCTTCTTTTGCTCTTCTCCCTTACATGAACAATTCCTTCACTAACTTATCGCAATGTTGACCAACTAAGCAGGCAAGTAGCCAGCACAAACGACTAGTAAAGGCAAAATGAAACAAAAGGTACAAATGGTACGAACTGACTGTGAATAAATACCTGATCTTTCCGACTCTTCCCCTCGCACACGTGAGATTGGTTTATTGTTTCCAAAACAAATGGGGTACAGTTGTCTGGTGGTTCTGTGTTTTGGCACGCACACAGGTGTCACCGCTATGTTTCGATAATGAAAGGAAATATCAAACCCATCCGATACATATGATCGGAAAAAGCGAACAGAGGGAGACAAAAAATGTAGCAGACTTAAGTTTTCCGCGTGGGGCCATTGTAAAGTGTAAATCTTTTGATAATGTCATGTAGATGCTCTTAGACCATTCCCATCTGTCCTTATCACTTTTCAGCAGGAGCATATGTAGGATGTCTCAAATGATGAGTAAACTCCTTAAGAACATCAACTGATATCAATAAACAAGAAAGAAAACAATACTTCACTCTGTTATCATTAATTGTAGGCCTACATCTTTATTAAGTTGTTTTCCATAGAAGCATAGCCCTCTTTTCGAAATAGCTTCTTCGTGTCACAGAAGAGTCTAATTTAATCTTGTTTCGTGCTAGGATAAAAGAGAGAAGTACGAAATTTGTTTCGCGGTATTTTTTTTTTTTTTTTAAGATGAGTGAGAGTAAGAAGCGAGATAAAGCTAAAAGATCTAACAAGGAGTGGCTTTTGGATTCACAATTTAATAGGCGTTACAGTCCGTGTCGGGAATCGATACCAAAGCTAGGTATAAGACCTGTAACGTCGAGCTCTTTTGCAGTAAAAGTGAGCTTCAGTATCACACAAAAAACTTGAAGCATCTAGTTAATGTAATGCAATAGCAAAATACCTTGTCTATTGCTACAGCTTTTTTCTTAGCAAGGAACAAGTAATGAGAAGCAACACAAAAATCTTGTTAAGACCAGAAAATTGTATTGTGTTTCTTTGCCGAACACAACATTCCCTTCCAAACCATAAAGAAAAACATGGTGTTCGTTTAAAAAAGTTCACAGTGTTGTTGATTTTTTTTATTTTATTTTATTTTTTTTTTAATATTGTGCCAGCATCTTTGTGATATTATCATGCGTAACTGGAAATCGTGGCTTCTACGTTACGAGAAGGAGTTCAACTGCACGTCATAGGCCCTCTAAAGTGATATTTTTCAAAATGATTTATCACTAGGTGTTATAAATTGTACCTATTTTAGTTGGCGGGAAATTTTGCGTCTAATCGGGAAATTTCATGGCTTCGGACGGGAAATTCGCTGTTACAAAACTGGCATCACTGCTATCAATGTAAACAGTATAGCTTCAAGCCGTAATCATTCAAATATGACAAAAAAGACATGGTTTTGATAGACAATCACATAATAAACATTAATAGCACACTGGCTTATAATAGCTGATGCTTTTTATAAGTAACGGCTTGTGTATAGCCCGCTCCCCCAGTTCTTTGTCACCGGAACTGGAAGAATCACTACTACTACTATTACTACGACTACTACTACTACTACTACTACTACTGCTACTATTACTATTACTACTACTCCGACTATTACTACTACTTATATCGAGAACAGAACCCAACCAACCCCTGCGGGGCTTCTAACCCGTTCCTACTACTACTACTAATACTACTACTAGTATTGCTACTAACTACCACTACTACTACTACTACTACTACCACTACTACTGCTCCTACACTACTACTACTACTACTGCTATTACTACTTATTCTAAACCCTCCTTACCACAAGATTTACATCCTAAATCTTTATAACATGTGATTCCGATTCATTATGAACTAATATGAATCGTTAGAATCACTATGATTCGTTAAAAATCACTGGGGGGAGCGGGCTATACTCAATCCTAAGTAACACCGATAATGGTGAAGAAGACAAGACAAAACAAGCTTGAAGTGAGAATTGAGGAAAGCCAATATATCAGGACTGCAGAATAAATTCACTGGTCTCTTATCAGATGTTTATTGACACAGGAAGCCTGACGAGAGTAAGTACAGGGATATGATCGTTGAGTAAGTAGATAAATTGCGATATCCTTTGTCTGTGCGTTTATCGTTCGTAGATGGGAAGTAGCGAATTTTATTTTTGGCAAGTAGCGAAAGATGTTTAGTGCTTGCCACTAAGAAAAGACGGATCCACATTATAAAAATTTTGATGTTTCATAAAGTTAGGTTTCACTCTTTTTCTGTTGCCGGGTTCGCTTATAAGCAGATGATTTTATTAAATGGAATAGTTATTTTTACATGTTGAATAGGCTGTGAATTTCGAAAAGGTACGGAGGACAGTTGTCGAAACTACAAAAGTGTGTTAGCGGTTACAGGCTGAGCAATGTAGCCGGTAATAGTATACATGAGAATCCCCTGATCTGTTTCTTCTGTGTTCTGTTACCACTTCTACATGAAATACCATAAATTTTCTACGTAGTGCAATAGTAAGAAGTATCCTTGTGCACAAGACATGCGATATGCGTTAAATTCCCCCCCCCACACACACACACATAGTCATAGATACAGTACAAGGGCACTACACATGCAGATATAAAGTACAGGTACGTTCTTTTTTATTTTCGTATCAGTCGATAAGTAAGTAAAAGTCGCTTTGTTACCCCCTTTGTAAGTTCGTACATAGTCAATGAATAATCCCTAAAAGTATGAGCGTCCTGCTCCTTCGGGAACTGATGCAGCTTCATGTATACTATATTCTAACAAACAGTGGTTAGCTCTTCGCTGTTTTTCCGATATCTCGCTCGCGTATGTAATACGGTAATAGCTAATTCGTCAGTTGGCATGCTGTCAATAATTGGTTACCAGTGAACTTCAAGAAAAAATATTTAAGAACTGTTAGAGTATGATTTTTAACTGCAAATGCTGTGGGAGTTGGGTTAACTACACAATGGGGTTCTACGAAATTAAACATTTACAGGAGAAAGACTGTGTTAATATTGAACGAAGAGGAAGGACAACGTAACCTAACGTGACCTGATGTAACCGTAGAACATCGAAAAGAAAACGTATCACTTAGGAAAAAATATCCGTAGAACCGTCGGTAATATACCAGATTAGGTACCCATGCCATATAGCGTTGCCGACGATGCATATCAGTGTTTTTTGCTTTGTAGTGACGTTCACAGTCGCATACGAAGTACAAACAAGTTCAAAGACACTTAAGGTAGGACGCCCCTGTTAAACTTGCGCAAAAATCAAACAATTGACATGTGTTTTAGCGCATAAATAAAGGCGAGGGTTCCCCCAAAGTAAAATCTCTATAGGGGGACCTCCGTCCTTGTTTATGCGCTAAAAAAACATGTCAATTGTTTGGTTTTTGCGCGTGTTTAACATAGGGGGGTCCTACCTTAAGTGTCTTTGAAGACAAGGTTCTAGAACACAGGTCCCCTCTTCCTATTTATCTGTAATAAAGACCGAAAACAACGTGCCCTGTGGGGCTCTAGCCCGCCTCCACTCGCTAACGATCGCTCGGCAATACTATATGAATTAAATATTAAGGTTTGGTACAGAAAGGAACCAACCTAGCTACTGACGTATGTGGGGAGACCTGTGCTCTAGAACCTTCCCGTCTTTGAACGTGTTTGTACTTCGTGTGTGCGACTGTAAACGTCACTACAAAGCAAAAAACACTGATATACATCGTTGGCAACGCTATATGGCATGAGAACCTAATCTCGTATATTACCGTGGTTTGAAGTAAGGTGTGTTTCTGGACAGCTCCCATCTCGGGGGTGGACACCACATTACATACGCATAAGCTCTCTTTCTACGCATTTTTTAAATATAATGTAATAAGGAGCAAAGATGACTGGGCAAATATTTAGTATCGTCATCCTTTTTTTTTTCAACAAAAACGTAGCTATTAAAGTAGAACAACAATTGCACGACAGGTAAAGTTAGGTTACGTTAGCTAAAATTAAGTATAGTTTTTTTTTTTTTTGTTTGTTTATTTATACTAAGTAACGACACTGACTGTTACGTTGATTAACCTGTAACCTCAATTTCGGAAATAGAATTTGCGAAAAAAGACGTAAACATGGCCACGTTGGTAAGCATATGACCTTTGAGTCCGTTCCGAAGAAGGATTCGTTCCTCCGGACCGAATCCTTTGGTTCCGCAAAGTTAAATGATTCCGTGTTTATTTCGATTTGATTACCCAAACAAGGATTCGTTCCTCTCTGGATCGAATCCTTTGGTTCCGATGAGTCGGAATAATTCTGAGTTCTCATATGGCTCTCCAATTCGATTCCTTCTTTCACCCAAAGTCGTCAAACCACTCTTATCGCCTGAGAAGTTGCTGCAGTGTGGTAGTGTGGGAAACTGGAATGAGTAGAAGCAAAAGGAGGGATTGCAGTGTTTTCAAACAATGTTCAGAACGTTCCTGTTTTTCTTGATAAGACAGAGATAATATTGCACATAGGACAGGAAAGCGTTTTGCTAAGAGTGCACGTTGAAACTGCTAAGAGTAACAGGTGATCTTCTCTTTCTTCTATTTTTTTTACATGACTGTTGAAAGCAAAAAAGTAAATGTTCTGTAACTTTCAGTCTTATTTTTTATTTAAGTACGTAATACCAGCAACAACAAACGAAGTCTCGGGCTTCCTTGTGTAGGACTCAGTCGTTCATTCAGAAAAAATGTTCCCTGGTACTATTCTATTTATTTATTATACACGTATTATTTTGGTCTCCTCCGGGGAGGCACTCTCAGAGCTCCTTGTGTCAGTGCCCCCAGGCCCGTATCCAGGGAGTCTAGGGGGGCCGCCCCCTAAAATTTTCACGGTAGGCTTACAAATGAACTATAATATGGTTGGATCGGGACCTCCCTAACTTCATTGGGCCCCCCTACATTTTTGAGCTGGCTACCGGCTTCAGTGCCCCCAAAAAATGTCTGGAAGGAACACTAGTAGGAGTGTCGTTTGGAGAGGGCAGGGGGCAGTTGTCTATACTGATTTTCAGAATTACATATTTTGTAATAAATTGTATAATAATAATAAACGTTAGGCGGAATTCTGGTTCTCCTCGCGGAAGACTCGAGTAGTATTTCCAGTGGCAACTCATGTGGTTCGGGGGAGGGGCGGTGGCTTAGTAGTAGAGCGTTCACCTACGGTGCTTGGAGTCTCTGGTTCGATCCCAGCTCGCACCGTGTGGACTTTGTGGTGGACGAACCGTGTGCGTGTGTTTTCTCGGGGTTCTCCCACTTTACCATTTCACCATTTCATTCATTACTCATCATCACCATCTCCTTTAGCCTAACCGGCATAAATGTGGGATGTACAACTCAAATATTTCATTTTTTTCATACTATCTTGGTGTTGAAATAAGCATTAAAACGTAATCAAACAACTAATTGCGATTTTTATATTAGTATAGGATTATCTGCAAATTACATCAGAGTATATTGAATAAGAGCTTGTGTGTCACAGCAAATAGTTTCATTATCCGTCTTGCAACAAAAATCTATAGACCTGGTACGTTGAACACCTGTGTAAAAGTAAAAACAAAACAAAGAAAGAAAAAAATAGTGATAAGACTAGCAGCTGCTTTCCCCTCTCCTCCATTGAGCTCCTCCGTGGCTAAGCGGTTAGCGTACGCGCCCTTGGCGCGGGAGACCCGGGTTCGATTCCCGGCGGGAGCTCATGTGGTTCGGATTTCACGTTAATCAGTAGGTCCACGTCTCACATAGCCTCGCTGTTGAAAGGGATGCTAAACTGAAATTCAACTCAACTCAACCCCCTCCTCCAGTTGGGGAGCAGTTGCAGTGTCAGAATATTGCGGAAAAGTGACACGAGAGCGCGTAGAAAAGATTGCTTGTTTCCAGACATGCGCAGTACGTGCATTATTTGCTTCTCTGTTGTGCAGTGTCGGTCTATTTTTTACTACTGTTTTTGTCCCATCCATATCAATCCATTCGTCTGTAGTTTGGTTTTACCATCTGGTTCCACCAACCGAATCCACTGATTCAAGTGAATCCGCCCAAATGAATCCGAATCCTTTCAGAGATTCGTTCCTTTCTTTCCTCTGAAGGATTCGTTCTTTCGGAACGAATCATTCCGGAACTACCCACCACTACTTCCCATACTGCAATGCTTTTGCAAATGGTTCTAGCCGTCACAGGGTATCTTTGCGCTTTTCACGAAAATGTTGCCATGTTCAACACCATTTTTCACTTACAAAATGTATTTACAAAACTTGAAACTCAAAACTGCTGGTTTATCCTGGTAGTGTTTCAATATTTTGAGTAAAACCGGGGTGATGATACTAAACTTATCCCGATGAATGAGAGAAGGAGCTAAACTTCGCAATTAATGATAGGACTAGGCTTACTAAAATGAATATGGTGTATTAATGCTTGCAGGATTGCCGTTGGAAAAGGCATTTATTCCGGAGTTGCCATCCCGCTTCGTTAGGTTAGTTTAAAAAACGTTAAGGTTAGGAAGCAAATTAGGTTAGATAGGTGGAGTTTCTTACCTCCATCTTTTGAACGGAATGGCAACTACGCAATTTGACCCTTGCGAAAAGCGTAGAGCGCCAACTACTTATCGAGGGTTTTAAGTGACGGACTATCAAATAAACGGTGGTATCAGGGTTATCGCATCCTACTTTTTTATGTGTATAAGAAGAAACACAAAGGTCAACCCATGAAATTTTGCGAGAAAATAAAACCTAGTTTTATTTTCGGAGAATGATTTGCTAAAGTGGTACCTTCCTGGTCTTAGTTCTTCTCGTTACACATACTGTTCTGTACAAAGTAAAGATTTACCGAGCTACGGTTTATTTCTTGTTTGAGGGTGTAGACTAGTGCTGCAAGTTTGAAGTTGCTTTTTTCTTTTTTTTTTTTTTTTTTTTTTTTTTTTTTTTGCCAGTTTCTTATAAACGGAGGGACAAAATGTAACTTACTATGAACATAGAAAATGCAATTCTACATAAGAAAAATTGAAATGAGGGTAGCCTTCAGTGTTGCCATCTTTAGAGATTTTAGTGTTTCCAGAAACACGTATTATTTAAATATCTGGCTGTAGGTAGCGAAAAAAAAATTGAAACCAACGATATTTTATGACTGATTATATTATCTGTCTTTCCTATGTGCCACTTTTCATATAATACTGTCATTTTTATTTGCAATAAAATATTTTTGACACAAAGATATTGAAAGAATAACAGTATTTGAAATTTAAAATTTGAGACGTAAGAAAAATAAATTACTGGTTTCATATTTTTTAATCAATACCTAAACCCAGATGTTTGGGTAATACGTTTTTTGGCAACACTAAAGACTATCCCTCATCTAATACGGGAGTTCTTAAGTTGACATAACAAGAGCAACAGGACGTGACGTCACTTAATGTCGTCACTACCCTAGAGCACTTCATGTGCAGTGTATCCATAAGCAAGGCAGCTCTGTTGACAGCATTACGGCTGAGATAATATGCCAAGGTGAATTATAATTTAAGACATACCTGCAGGGGTGTAGCCAGCAGGTTTGTGTAGGGGGGGCCCGTCGTTTTTTAGGGGGGGCCAGCTACAATGTACAAAGCCAAAAAAAAGTGTTGCTGCTAGTGTTTTTGAGGTCTGAAAGAAAGGAAAATTTTGGTTTTCTTCTGGAAAACTAAAAACACTATGTATTTTAGCTTCTTCTTCTTCTTCTTCTTCTTCTTCTTCTTCTTATTATTATTATTATTATTATTATTATTATTATTATCCATAAATTATATTCAAGATAGTTTTTATTATGCTTAATCAAGAACTACTGCCCGGGACCAAACGCTATACTTTTGTGCATAACTATAAAGGTAACCAAGAAAGTTCTGTCCCTTTTCGTGGAAGTCTGTGTTCAATTGGACCTCACACCGTGAGTTGAATGCGAGTGGAGATAAGGCGAACGTCAGTTGTTGGTGTGGGTATATCCAACATACTACCTGGTTGTGGCAATTCAGACACACCGTGAACTTGCGTAAAGACAGAGGGAACATGGGACATCCACAGAGCGTCATAAGAGCATATATGCTGAACGAGTTCAAATGGAGGTCAAACGCCGCTGTAGCGGGACAGACGATATGCCAGTACTTTGGTGAGGGTGTCGTGACGACGCGGACATTGCAGCGATGGTTTAACAAGTTTAAGGACGATGACGAAACACCCGAAAACACCACATGCCAGAAGAGCAATACATGTACAAAGAGGAACTGGGACTACAATTCAGTGTGCGGAGAAACCATTCGGCAGCAATCCATCAACTTGTGAAGCACTACAAGTTGGGTCAATGGGGCTCACATATTCGAGAAACCATTCGGCAGCACATCCATCAACTTATGAAGCACTACAAGTTGGGTCAATGGGTCTCACTCCGGGCCAGAAGGCAATGCGGCAGTCGCCTGTGTTTATTTACTGTTTCGGAGCCATTTCTAGACAGAGCGTTGACATGTGATAAAAAGTGTGTCCTATAGGAAGCTCCACGGCCCCGTCATCATTGGTTAGCATCCCATGAACCGATTTCAAAACAGCCGAAACCAGCACTGTACCAGAATAAGGTCCTTCTGTGTGTTTGGTGCATCGTGCATCGGGAACTGCTACCAGCTGTTCAGAGTATCAATGCAACTGTGTAGTGTCAGCAGTTGAGCTGTGTTCAACAAAAACTCAAAACTCTGGAGCTATCGCTTCTGAATTGCAAATGGGTCCTCGTTTACGGGACAACGCCAAGATGACTCAAGACACCATTTTCCGCCTTGGATGGGAAACAATATTGCAACCACTATATTACCCGGATATTGCACCGTCCGATTATCACCTGTTCCATTCTTTGAACAATCACTTTAGAGGATGCCAGTTCAAATCCCTAGTAAAAGTATAAAATGCACCTGATACTTTCTTCGTTTCACGGCGCACCAAGTTCTACCGCGATGGATTCCATGGCCTTCCAGAACGTTTTCAGAAGGTCGTCGATTCTGATGGGGATTATTTTTGATCTTCCAGGTTAGGTGACATACCAATGTTCGAAGGTACTGGGTGAAAAAGCAACAAAACTTTTCTTGGTTACCTTTAAATTTAAGACCTTGTATACAGAACCTATCTACACAAGATTGATTTTCTTTGAAATTTCACTTAATTACGGTTTCCTGACAAAAATATTTATTATTCGTGACTAAAAAAACATAATTATTTTATTACACTGAGTAGAAATAAAAGAGAGAGCGAATGAAATCCAAATTGAATAAAAGCATTGTTTCTCGCCAAATTTTCCATCCTTTGTCTTTTAAAACACTTGTTAAAGCATATAAAAATATACTGTACTTACAAATCAGTTTAATACCTTTGTTTTATGGCTGTATTTGTAATACCTTGTTAAAACGTTTGTCTTCAAACTATCAAATATAAATCGCAGTAAATTGTGTAATCTGCTGTCACAAAAATATCCTATTTTTCAATTGGTATAAGGAAGAGATACTATACTATTTTTCAGGGTGGAAAAAAATCATTATTTTTTTAAAAAAATCATTTTTGTTGATTTTTTTGATTTAAATCAAATCTTTTTCCTCGTATAATACAAGTCGCGAACTGAAGAACAAGCATTAGGAATTAGTATTAAATGCTAATTATGCCATTTAAGTGAAAGTATTGGGGTTGAATTTTGAATTATCCCCAATCGTTAACCTATATCAATCCCAAACAATGTTTCTTAGCTTTTTTTAAATTATGGCTCTTTTTAAACGTAAATTACAGACTTTCAGTCAAGCAGCTACAGCATCATCCCTATTTATCCTAGGATCATGGTACATTCATCACTCTCTTTAGAATAGAACAGCTTTTGAAACGGTAACATTCACATTTCCCTATCATGTTCCTGAAGCGGGAAATTTTGAAAGTAATCGGCATTAAAAAAAAAAAAAAAAAGATCCCCTCTGGATTCCCCTGTGTTAACGCACAGATCTCAAAATCAACTAGGAAATACTAAGGGCTGTACTAAATGTGTACACAAAATTTCAAGATTCTATCTTGAGTAGTAAGGGTGAGGAAACTATTTAACAATGAGCTAAGAACATTCTCACAATGCCCCAAGTGATCCGGATGTAATATAAAAATTTCCTCAGACATCCCTATTTATCCTAGGATCATGATTTGTACATTATTCTCTTCAGAATAAAACAAATTTTCAAACGGTACCCTTCAAATGTCTCCATCATGTATCTGGGGCGGGTAAATCACGAAAAAAGGAATTTTCTGTTAAAAATATCTTTTTTCTTACATTTTTACCTCTGTGGACCCCTTCCCCTGTTTTAAGGCAGAGATTTGAAACAAATCTGAAAAATACTGAGGGGTGCACTGAGTAAATGTGCAAAATTTAAGTCTTGTAGGTGCAAAAGTAAGCTCGCAAAAAATAATATTCCCCAAATACCCCAGATTCCCATATAAAACAGGATCTCAGGTAACAGTTTCCTGAGACATTCCTATTTATCCTAGGAGCATAGTACGTACATCATTTTCTTCAAAATAGAACAGCCTTTCAAACGGTACCATTCATATGTCTTTATCTGAGGCGGGAAAATCACGAAAAAAAGCTATTTTTGTTAAAAATATCCTTTTTTGAAACATTTTGCCCCTCTGGACCCCGCTGTTTCCACGCAGAGATCTGAAAACATCTGAAAATTATAAAGGGTGCACTAAACGAGTGTGCAAAATTTCAGTCTTCTGAATGCAAAATGTAACCTGCCAAAAAAAAAATAATAATAATAATAATAATACGCATAACACAAAATATCTTTTTAAATTTATGACGTCATCACACACTATGCCTCAACGCAGAAAGGCATGGAAGCATATGTAACGTGTTCTAAAATATCTCCAGTCTTGAAGAAAATGAACTAAAAAGCCTTATTGGTACTTTTTTAAATCGAATAATGAAGATTCTACCCTATCACCTAAAAATAGATGATATAATTTAAAAGGTTAAGCATTAAGGAAAAAGTACAGCAATGTTTATCAAAATGACACTTTTTTTTTTTTTTTTTTACAAAAAGTTAGTAATATTTGGCAGGGGCCTATTTTTAAAAACTCAGAACTAGCTTGCGGCAGGAAATACATAAATCCGCCTAAAGTTATAAAATTAAAAAAGAAAGAAAAAAGAAAAAAAACATGTGATAGGACCCCTCTAAATACGCCCTATTATTTGGGAACAAACAAACAGACACGCACAAAAAAGTATTGTCGTCTTAAATGTCGATGGTGATTTCTTCGTTGGAATAGTTAACGATTTTAAAACCCAAACCCAATGTTACGAAAAGGAGAAAGCAGGATTGCTCCGTTACCTGTTCAAAACGGGATTTTCCCTAATCATCCTCTGCATGACACTTGTTATCATACTATACTGTACATTTGAGTCTCATTGTATTATGATTATTAACTTCCATAATCGAAATAACAGAACAGAAACGGGATTTTACTTATTTTCACTTTAAATTAATTTATTTCAGAGTTCGATTTAAATCAACGATTTTTATTTAAAAAATCAAGTGATTTAAATCTTGATTTAAATCAGACTGATTTAAATCAAACCACCCTGCTATTTTTCGATGAGTATGAAAAAAAAACAATATTTCTCCTTACTATTTTACCATAAATTATTAATTGTCAATAAACTTTATTACTTTTAAATGAATGAAACAAGATAATTTTACTATGATGTTTTAAAAGCTGGTCATTTGGGGGGGCCAGGAAACCATTTGGGGGGGCCCGGCCCCGATGGGCCCCCCCTTGGCTACACCCCTGCATACCTGGAATTTGTTCGTGTACTGGTGGACAATAAAAAACACATTATGTTGTTATAGCGGTTGTGTGAGTTATGTTTTACATTCAACAAACGCACAAGATTATACACAAGCAATGCACTGAATATTGCGTAAATAATTGCGGCTTGTCCCATCAAAGGCGGGAAGAACGCTGGCTGCGCACTGATACGTGTATCAAGATTGAAATTTCAGGTTTCCTCAGTTATGTTCTATTTTATAAGTGTACTGATATTCATGATATAACAATTTCTTTTAGCACCAAATGAACTCTTGTACGTTTAGTAAGTGTTCTGGAGTGACAGAAACGGGATTAAGAATACGTGGACATTTTTAAAATTACAATTTACAGGTAAAAGGTGTTAATTCAGAACAAAAGACAAATGTTTAGGGAATTTATTTATGAAGGCGCAGAATATGTAAGTCATCTGTGAACATAGATACAGCAATAAGATGTTGTTTTCATTTCTATGAAACTCTCCATAAGGGCGTTATTCCAGTGCTGCAAACTAATGTACAAGGGACTTGAAATATGACTATTTCGCTGCCTGCACCTACCCTAACCTAACCCGAACTACTACTACTAGTATACTATTATTACTACTACTACTCAACTACTAGCTTTACTGCTTTACTTTACTACTACTACTACTAGCCTATTATTATACTATCATTGCTACTACCAGGACCGAAACCAACTAAAAAGGTTTGGGAGGGCCGTGAATATGTTACGGGGTCCGAGTCATTAAAATTATCTTATAAATATCTAAATTGTGTTTTTTTTGTATTAATAATAAAATTTTGTATTGAAGTCTGGAGGGGCCACAAAAACTTTAGGGGGACCTGGCCCCCTACCCCCCTCTGGTTGCGGGATTGGCTACTATTAAAGTATTACCCAACTACTACTGCCAAACTACTACTATACTATCATTACTACTATTACCACTACTAAGTGTGCACCCATAAATTTAAAAAAAAAAATGTAATTTTTGAACAATTATCTCTTGTAGCGCCCCTGAATTTTACCTGGTGGATGACTGGCATGCGCCAACACATGTACAGTCTAGAAGGCGTGATGACACTATTTTCATCAAGAAATGTGAGTTTCAAAGTAATATGAATTTGTCCACGTATTGTTGATCTAAACTGCGGAAATTGCTCTATCCCAATTTAGGGATGCATATTAACACTGATGTAATAAAGTAATTATGCAGCCTATACCTAAGCTACACGAGGTTTACGTTTACGCACCCACTAGCTCAACTTTTGAAGTATTTCGTTTTATTAGCTTATCGACGTCGACCATACCCTAGTGCCGCATAGACGCCATAGACCATAGACGCCGCATGGACAAAGTCGCACATAGTACGAACTATTCGCAAACTCAAAGTAGGCGAATCACTTATCGACAATTTTCGCATTTATTGCTGCCTTTATTGGGAAGGTCATTAAGTAACATGAATTCCCTCCTATATATGTGTTCCCGCTTATATCTGTGTGCGATGTGGATTACACGCACAACATTTAATGGATTTATCAAGAAATACTGAACTCACAGGTTCAGCACCCACATAACTGCATTACTTATCAACAAGGGCGCCCATCAGGGGGGCAAGGTGGGGTGCTCACCCCCTAAGAGGAAATTGTACTTGGGAATATTGAAAACCCAGTAGAATTTTTACATTACTTACAGCAATATTTCAAACGTTGCTTATACTTGCCCCCCCCCCCTTGGAAACCACAACATGGGCGCCCTTGCTTATGAACTGCACACTAAAAAAAATCCGTTCTCCAGAAAGCGGTATATTGTACAAATTACGAAATTCTCTTGCTTACTACAGAAATCTGTATGGAGCATATGCTACATACGCACTGCCCTTAGATGTTACATCATGCCATTGCAGGATGTCTGACATCTAACAGTTTTCCGTATATCACCTATGTTACATTCTGCAGCTATATTCTATTCTACTATGGACATTCTGCGTCGATTTGTATGTGAGATCCTGACCACCTATATTGTTTCATACGGAAAATACGTATAGATGGAACACTTATATGGAAAGTATTATAAAACATGCGTTTTCAGTTATACGTTTGCTGTACTTTAAGTCCAAAAACTACAGGAATTACGCATGTAACCTACCGTTTTAAGTACACTACCTATATATATATATATATATATATATATATATATATATATAATCAGTATGTGCTTTGAAAGCTAGCCATATGTCGGATTACGGGGAGAAAGCACTTTTTGTTGAAAATCATGGTTGTTTTCTTAAATGTTTTTGAGGTTAATCTACCTAAAGCCAAACATACCACTAACTAAAGAGTTTCAGACAGTATTGCTGAGCATGAGTAGTCGCTAATGCTCTCGCCTTTGGTCCTGGGCTCAATTTCCGGCAGGGTCAGTCGGTCAAAAAGGTGTAACAACTTTTTCAGGCTAGCTATCCTAAATGAGGTTTTTCCAGGGATTTCCTCATTCACACCAGGTAAATGCCGGGATGGTATCTAATTTACAGGCCTCAGGCCGCTTCTTTCCTTATCCGTTCCTTATATCCCTTCCCCGTACCGTGATTGTGTGCTCGCCGAGGATGTCATCCCTCCAACGTGACGTGCTTAATGCCATAGATGCCGGTAATGGCCATGACTTGTATCAATAAATAAATAAATAAATATTGACGAGCTAGCGCTAGCAAGCGAAGTCGGGTTAGAATGCCGCAATGCACTTTGTATTCGTCCATTCTAATTAATAGCAAATAGTAATTGCAAACAATTTTCCATTCCGCACACTGCATTTCCAGTCTACTCAGTTCACAAATTACTCACATATCAATATCATTATCATAATATGAAAGAAAATTACTCTACAGTACATTTTAATTACTGCGATCGCCAATATCTTGCTGGCGTGAGTGACAACCCCAAGCATGTACATGAGGGTCTCATAATAATTATTTTAGATTGAGATTAATTAAAATTATTGAAAATTGACATGCTATATACTTTTGTCATATTGTTTGTTTATCTTCACTGAAAACGTTTAATATGAAAGGAACTTGATTTTTTTTTTAATTAATAATCAGATATTCGGGACAGCGCTAGAATAACCAATGCATTTTAAAACATACGTACTGTCAGAAACTTAGCATCTCTTTATGGGAATAATTCCTGATTTAGGCCTATTCTTCATTCTTTTGCTAGCGACTGTCCATTTCCTGCTTTGCACTGGTAAAGTTGAAAGGCGCCACCAGAAATAATTATTTAAAAGGTATAACTCTCTAACTATCCTATCTAATGTCCTATTGTTAACTGAATTATTTTCTTTTCGTCTGCCACGAACGGCGTACAGATTTGTAACATGCCGGATACACATGTATTAAAACTCATAAGTAAATCACGTACCAACTTACGCTGGGTGGTCACTTTGCGTAACACTACATCTATGATGATTCAGAGCAGTTGAAGCTCGAGCGCATGTAAGGATACATCTGTAGGTAGCAGGCAGATCAGTGAAGTTGGGTATGCGTGGAAAAAATTGTACGAAAAGTCTAAACCAGCCTGGGCTAGTAATCACAACAAATGGATTTGCATTTCAATTTCTTAGTAACCATGTCACTTTTTAACGCTGTTTCTATGCTCTCCTGCATAAATACTTTTGATGCACATAACTATTTTTGTAGATTAATTTTCGAAAAATAATCCCGTATTCTTCATGCTTAGTGTAGATCGATAGGATGGAACAATTAAAGTTTATGTCAAACGAAATCAGACAAATTAACAAGTCTGATCCGGTTTAAAGTTTACTATATTGCCTGTACGATACTCTTACCAACATTCATATGCGGTAAGGTACGGTTAGGTTAGCTTGTACGTATTTAAATGTGATTGTCTTACATATATATGTAACGCCGATTTACCAATTTTAAAATCATTCATTGCCTGCAAATCTCAGTTGTTTCAAGAGTTTCAAATTTTTATGCCTAAATGTTACCACAAGGGTAAAATTGTTATCAAACTTGCGCTTTTGACGTATCACACTCCAAGCTGGGGAATATACTGTTCGAAGATTACAATATTTTTTTTAAATATCTGATTCAGTTATCACTACTAAGAAACGATATTACAGTGTTCTGAGTATTAATATGTATTAAATAGTTAGTGAAATTAGCCTAAAAATGTCACAAACAAGAAAACAAAGAGCAAGGGGGCTTTTGGTAAAAAGAAAAAAGTGTTTTAATTTCTTTATGGCAGAATATGCAAGAAGAAAAAGTGTCAAAAAGATTGAGATATTTATCTGTTCGTCCAATCGTTTGTTGTATAGTGTGGCTTTGTTATTGTTCTTCTCGTATATTATATAGTACAATATTTCCAATTTCATTCTTGGTATAACAAAAAAAATGCATGTACTTTAAACTATTATGGTTATATCTGAAAGCGAAACAAATCATTTTCAGAGGCGAGAACGTAAACTTCTTAATATTTCCCGCTCGAAGCTGGTTTGTTTGTAACCAGCTAGCTAAACAGGAAGCGGAAATGACGTTTTCTTCACCAGCGTATTTTTCTTATATCGAATAACATTATCTATATTCATAGTAAGTTAAACTTTTCTCCGTTTATGAGAAAGCGGGAAAAGAAAAATATGTAAAATTTCAAAATGGCGGTACTTTCTACACAGTTAGGTTGCGGACTTCACGGAGTTGCTTCCAATTGAAGTGTCTCCAAAGAAGAGCTGCTTTAAAAACCTAAAAGGAGCAGCTAAAGCAGCCCCCTTCTGACTAACCAATTACTTTGTTTAATCGTAAAATACTATTATATAGGCGGGTGGACCATACCTACTGTAGGACCTACGATTACATCCATACATGATATCGAAACAGTCATCTTAAACTGTAGTCAAGTGTCACAAGTTCCGGAAATACAAGGTGGCCTGAGCCTGCAAAAGCGAATTTCAGATGCCTATTAAAAAATCAAACGTAGGAAGTGTGGCCAACACTACAATAAGAAGTATGTGTGTTCCATTGAGAAATGCATGTTTAAAAATTATCCAAGCATGCCGAAGAGACTGAAGAACCGACAATTAATTATCCCTTTGAAGAACCCCTTGCATATGCATTGCATTTTTGAAACATGAATGTTAAAATAGAACAAGTACTCCTTTGATTGTAAATAAGCTACACTCTCCGTTGGATTTTTTAAAATCGCTTCTTCACGTTTCCGGTAATATAGAATTAGTCTTTATTTAAGTAAATAATGACACTTCGCACCAGGGCTGTGCCGTGGAAAATCAGCGCCTGGGGCGAGAGTATACGACGGCGCCCCCATAAATATATTCCAATCAATCTTTCCTATCTTTTTTATTCTTCTCCCGAATTTTTCGCCCCCTCACTTCGGCGCCCGGGACCGTTGCTCCGCTCGCCTCCACCACGGCACGGCCCTGCTTCGCACAATAAACCTTAAACGTCATTTGTGTTCATATTGTAAAAATAAAGTGCGGATTTCTAATAGAGAAAACGGACCAGAATATATTAAATTGCACCATACGTTACAAATGTTTAGAATTTTCTTTGAGAACATGAATTTGGATCTTTTCGTAATGCAGACCATCGGCCATAATATCAACGTTTTCTTCAGTTTTGGATGGTAAATTGTAATGTTTTTAAATTTGATACCTGAGAGAATCCTACCACATAATCAGAAAAGGCGGATAAAAGGAGCTTATAATATTAAATGCTTTTCGTTTCTGATTAAATACTTTTAGTTTCTGCCTTTTTAAGACGTATGCCAAGATAGCCCCCCCACTTTAGAAAATTGAAACAATGACTAGGTCATTCGTTTGTACTACGTTTGTACCGTTTGTACCGAAAATATTTTCGTTTGTACCATTTTCCTTATAGGGTTACTTGAGAGGTCGACTGGGGGGGCTATCTTGGCGCCAAGATAGCCCCCCCGTATCACAGCACAAAAAATTGGAATACACCATTCGAAAGCAAATCGTTTGTACCGTTTGTACCGAAAAAAGTTTTGTTTGTACCCTGATAGTTTTCGAGAAATAGGGGATGACATTTGGGGGGGGCTATCTTGGCGCCAAGATAGCCCCCCGTATCACAGCACAAAAATTTGAAATACACCATTCGAAAGCAAATCGTTTGTATCGTTTGTACCGAAAAAAGTTTTGTTTGTACCCCGATAGTTTTCGAAAAACAGGGAATGACATTTGGGGGGGCTATCTTGGCGCCAATATAGCCCCCCCGTATCACAGCACAAAAAATTGGAATACACCATTCGAAAGCAAATCGTTTGTACCGTTTGTACCGAAAAAAGTTTTGTTTGTACCCTGATAGTTTTCGAGAAACAGGGGATGACATTTGGGGGGGGGCTATCTTGGCGCCAAGATAGCCCCCCCGTATCACAGCACAAAAATTTGAAATACACCATTCGAAAGCAAATCGTTTGTACCGTTTGTACCGAAAAAAGTTTTGTTTGTACCCTGATAGTTTTCGAGAAACAGGGGATGACATTTGGGAGGCTATCTTGGCGCCAAGATAGCCCCCCCTCGCCCCAAATATCATCCCCTCTTTTTCGAAAACTATCAGGGTACAAACAAAACTTTTTTCGGTACAAACGGTACAAACGATTTGCTTTCGAATGGTGTATTTCAATTTTTTGTGCTGTGATACGGGGGGGGGGCTATCTTGGCGCCAAGATAGCCAACCGCCCAAAATATCATCCCCTGTTTCTCGAAAACTATCAGGGTACAAACAAAACGTTTTTCGGTACAAACGATTTGCTTTCGAATGGTGTATTCCAATTTTTTGTGCTGTGATACGGGGGGGCTATCTTGGCGCCAAGATAGCCTCCCGCCCCAAATATCATCCCCTCTTTTTCGAAAACTATCAGGGTACAAACAAAAGTTTTTTCGGTACAAACGGTACAAACGATTTGCTTTCGAATGGTGTATTCCAATTTTTTGTGCTGTGATACGGGGGGGCTATCTTGGCGCCAAGATAGCCAACCGCCCAAAATATCATCCCCTGTTTCTCGAAAACTATCAGGGTACAAACAAAACGTTTTTCGGTACAAACGATTTGCTTTCGAATGGTGTATTCCAATTTTTTGTGCTGTGATACGGGGGGCTATCTTGTCGCCAAGATAGCCCCCCGCCCCAAATATCATCCACTCTTTCTCGAAAACTATCAGGGTACAAACAAAACTTTTTTCGGTACAAACGGTACAAACGATTTGCTTTCGAATGGTGTATTCCAATTTTTTGTGCTGTGATACGGGGGGGGCTATCTTGGCGCCAAGATAGCCCCCCGCCCCAAATATCATCCCCTCTTTTTCGAAAACTATCAGGGTACAAACAAAACTTTTTTCGGTACAAACGGTACAAACGATTTGCTTTCGAATGGTGTATTCCAATTTTTTGTGCTGTGATACGGGGGGGCTATCTTGGCGCCAAGATAGCCAACCGCCCAAAATATCATCCCCTGTTTCTCGAAAACTATCAGGGTACAAACAAAACGTTTTTCGGTACAAACGATTTGCTTTCGAATGGTGTATTCCAATTTTTTGTGCTGTGATACGGGGGGCTATCTTGTCGCCAAGATAGCCCCCCGCCCCAAATATCATCCACTCTTTCTCGAAAACTATCAGGGTACAAACAAAACTTTTTTCGGTACAAACGGTACAAACGATTTGCTTTCGAATGGTGTATTCCAATTTTTTGTGCTGTGATACGGGGGGGCTATCTTGGCGCCAAGATAGCCCCCCGCCCCAAATATCATCCCCTCTTTTTCGAAAACTATCAGGGTACAAACAAAACTTTTTTCGGTACAAACGATTTGCTTTCGAATGGTGTATTCCAATTTTTTGTGCTGTGATACGGGGGGGCTATCTTGGCGCCAAGATAGCCCCCCCAAATGTCATCCCCTGTTTCTCGAAAACTATCAGGGTACAAACAAAACTCTTTTCGGTACAAACGGTACAAACGATTTGCTTTCGAATGTTGTATTCCAATTTTTTGTGCTGTGATACGGGGGGGCTATCTTGGCGCCAAGATAGCCCCCCCAAATGTCATCCCCTGTTTCTCGAAAACTATCAGGGTACAAACAAAACTCTTTTCGGTACAAACGATTTGCTTTCGAATGTTGTATTCCAATTTTTTGTGCTGTGATACGGGGGGGGCTATCTTGGCGCCAAGATAGCCCCCCAGTTGGCGTCTCAGGTACCCCTATAAGGAAAATGGTACAAACGAAAATATTTTCGGTACAAACGGTACAAACGTAGTACAAACGAATGACCTAGTTATTGTTTCAATTTTCTAAAGTGGGGGGGGCTATCTTGCCATACGTCTTTTTAAGTGTAATGAGAGGCAAACTGCTCAATCGAGGCCTTTTAAAAATGAAAATAGGTCTATTTCTCGTGGTTTGTTTCTAGTGTTTTAATGAATGCATTTTATAACTTTGTTTTACGTTTGCACATTGTTTTACGTTTACTTTGGAACGCAAGATATTTTATACAGGATACTGTTGTTGCAGTGTTGCAGTGTGCGAAGCCACTACAAGCAACGAGTCTAGGAGGGATAAAAAGCAGTTTTTTCCTTCCTCAATTTTTATGCATTTCGAAATCTGAACGTGAGCGAGGTTGATTTTTGGGTTAAAGTCATCTTTCGATATATTTGGTGTTGAATATCAAAGCAGTCCTAGTAAAGCCCACTTCGGCCTTCTTATCCGGCTAGTGTCTTTGCATTTGACGACTGCTGTGGTATTTGAAAAGTCTCGGACAAGGCAACCACTATGTTCAAATAAAGTGTGTAAAAATTAGAATAAACCATTTGATGTTTAATATTTTGATCAGAAATATTCTTTTTCAATGCAGATGCTGTTATGAAATCACATCCCAACACAACCCAAGATTCAATAAGGGATTTTTGAATCAAGCCAAAACGAGGTTAACTCGAAGGTGAGTAAGCAATTTCACGTTCGTTCGTACTCAGGAACTTTTATGATAAGCATTGGATAGCAAAGCTAAAAAGCATTTTTTGATGGTAATAAATAACTTTACTTCCATGATTACTCATCAGTTGAAGCAAATGCTTCGGTTATTCAGCGATTTTTTTCTTTTAAAAAAGTAGCACTAAGAAACAGTTAAGAATTCAGTAGTCATTATGAAATGAAACCGGTTGTCACTTCAAAAGCAGTGCAATCTTCATATCGTCCCTAGTATTCTTTTCAAATAATGAAAAAAGAAATATACAAGTTTGAACCAATGCAAGAAAATCCATATTTTCAGGGCAAGCACTTTATAACCACATGGAGGGTGTAATGGCGCTGATTTTTATATTTTTGTAGTGTGTTTGCTTACGTGGAAAGTACACGAATCGTGAGAGTTGGATTTTTTTTATGAAACTTTGTGTAAAAAATTACGTTCTAGCTGCTAAGCAGTATAGTAGAGGTCATTCGTTTCACAAATGTTCCATTGAGCTGATACATGCATGCCATTTTGAAATAAGGTAGACAATAAAATGTGAAGAATACCTGTTTGGATCCGTCACGAAGGAAATATTGGCAGGTCCAACACAACTATTGAAAATCGGGGTAGATAACTTATGTTTGAGGGCACTTCCAGTGCAATGTCACCATCTTAAAAGCCGCCATATTGAATTGCAAACATATAGTATAAATGAGAATGGAGTCATGTGGGGTATCAAAGAGCACTGGAATTGTAAGCAACGTCTACATATTTGTTGCCACTTGTGAGTTAATAGCTGTCTTACACAGGAATGTATGGAAGCCATTCGACCTTCGAAAACAAATCTTTTGGTGTGTCGTAATTAATGAATGATAAGTTGGTTATTAAAATATCCTCATGAGGAATTTAAATCTTTGATGGATGGCCACATGTGATGGAATAATGAGCTAGGTTCGCACTCTGTATCCAGGTTGTAAGGATGGGTATAGGTAGGCAAAATATGGAGTAAATAAAGGAATACATTCCACTACGCCGCAGAAGCAACGCAAGAAACAATCCACAAGATATGCGTAGAACTAAAGCAGGTAGCAAAGTACACAGGAACACAAAGAAGAACGAACAGAGATTGCATATGGCGTGGTGTGTATGCTCCTTCAGCCTTGCCAGATCGGCCAAACTTCAAATACGTGGTAGCATTATGAATGTTGCCTGAGTTCAGAATGGATGTTTCTATGTATAGATAAAAATGTTTCATTATAGTAACATTTTTTTCGAACCTATTACTTTGACATGTTGAACGTTTTGTTGATGTTTGTTCTAAACAAATTCCAATATAAAACAGGTCATTGTAATAGGCTCAGGGAAAACAATAAACAACTTAATAACGTTTATTCATGATCACAAACCATCCTTAAATCTGGATTCAGGCAAATGCTACTACGTACATTAAGTCTAGTCAATGCTGTAAGAATGACGTTACATAGACACCACGCCACCATATGCACTCTGTTTGTTCTCTTTTGTTCCCTGGTCACTCTGTTAGTTGCTTTAGTTCTTTCTACGTGAGTTTTATTCGCTTTTGTTTCTTAGTGGTATGTATTCGTTTGTTTTAATAATATTTTGCCTTGTATCTTGGCTAGCTCGCCACAATAGAAATAAATTGCTTATTTTTCCATAACATGTGGTAGCTATTTTCTCATGAGAGGATATATGAGTCGGTTACCAATCTGTTATTAATTTGAATCATTTTCTCATGCGCCTTTGCATTTAACGATGGTGTATTCTGTTAAACCATGTTTGGAAATAAAATTGCTAAAACAATTATGTTTACAAAGAATATTCAATTGTGCGTGGTTTTCATTTTCTATAACGAAAGAGGATGTCGGGTGCATATAGGGCCGAGCCACATTCTCCGACTTCCCAGATAATACGTTTTAAAAATTTAGAGCAGTTATGACCAACGTCTTGGTACTACGGAGTCGGAGATTGCGAATTCCGAAACGTCGAAGGTCACAGCAGACATTCAGTTTTCAGGAACTTCTTTATATTTCATCATTTTAAAAGATCGCTTTGGTATTTGTGGTAATAAAACAAAATGTCTGCAACCATCAACTTTCTCAACCATTTTGGGATATTCGGGGATATATACATTATCCCAAAACACCCTAAAACATAGGGACTATAGTTGAAAAGAAAAAGAGCAACTTGTCCCTCACGAAACGTTAAGAAAAATTTTTGTTTTCGAAAACTGGTTCCAAAAGAAAAAATGATTCTTTAAAAAACTGAAGGCTATATTATTCCGTATGAAAGGCTAAGAAAATTGCCTGCTCGATTATTCACCAAATCAGGAATCACTTAAAAATCAGGTACCGAAGTTCATGGACCTCCTCACAATTCGAGTCTTGCGAGGGAGCAATTCAACTCTTTGCTTGTTTTTGTTCTATAATTCCTGCAATAATTAGCATTAAAGTAAATGATTTTAATGTAAACACACATGTCATCATGAACCAAAAGTACAAGGGAAGTATTATTATCTTTCGAAAATTTGACGTACATATTTAAAATCACAAATAAATTGGGGTTACAAAGAATCTCGAGGGTCTCATGTGCTAGCTTCAGTTATATGAGGATTCCAAAGTCTTATGGCCATTGAATCACAATTCACAGTGATAAAATCACAGGGCGAACTGCTGGACTTAAACGAAATTTGATGTGAAGGTGTGTCTTGAAGAGCAAGTTATAGAGAAAAAGAAAATTTTGGCCAGGTCGCAATCTTGAATGGAATAGGGCCGCCAGTCAATATACCGATTAGAAAGTGCCTAACGCGAACCACTAAGGCTAGAGAAGCAAAATTTGCTATCATGGTGTATCATGAACAGTAGTTTGCGGAACACTACGAAGTATTAAACAATTCGCAATCTTGAGTTTATGACCACCGAAAGTGGATCATTAAGTACAGGTTACGTTAAAACCACGATCCAAAATAGTGGGAGGGGCCGAGGTGGCTCAGTGGTAGAGGGTTCACCTCTGGTGCTTGGGGTCCCGGGTTCGATCCCAGCCCCAGTAAACTTTGTGGTGGACAAATACCGTGTGCGTGGGTTTCCTTGGGGTTCTTCCGTTTCCTCCCACTTTCTTCATTCCACCATTTTCATTCATTACTCATCAGTCTCCTTTAGCCTAACTGGCATAATCGTGGGACGTAAAACTCGAAGATTTCATTTCCAAACTAGCGGAAGAGTAGTTTATTAAACAATTGCGAAATTTTCAAAACGTTACCATTTTTAATGAAAAATGAGCACCAAGTATCGGAAGCAAAATTAAATCATCCGAAGCAATACAACGTAGGTGATTTATTCTGCCACCTGTTGAGGGAATTATGCACTTCACGTTGTTTCCATATCATTGCTGCAACAGAGGATAGTTTTTTTCTTCAATGTCACTTGGCACTGTAGCATCCGTGGTCCTCAGATATTTCCTTGTCAATACGTGAGAAATTGACTCTCGTCTTAATTATATCATGTTGATAATCGAATGTTATAACAAATGCATAATACTTTGAATTTTCATTTCAGAGAAGGCAGAAGCAGTACTCTAGTTTCCTTGGATGAGAGCGAAAGCACTACTCGAGTTTTAGTGGATGAGAACGGAAGCACTATTCAAGTTACTCTGGATGAGAGAGCATCCTCATCTGGAGGTGGCACTCTCAGCTTCCAACGGAAGAACAGTGATGGCAAGTCTGTTTTGAATTTGTAGTTTTTGTTGGGTGCTAACCTTGAAGGAAAGTTACACATAATGAAGTGAGAGTCCTTTAGCTTGTATGCGTATATGAAACAAGACCTAGCCTCCAACGGAAGAACAGTGATTACGAAATATTTGTGACTATTTGTAAGAAGTAATCCGAACAACTTAAGACTTTTTTCATATATGGTTAAAACTGCATGGTGATAAGTCTGTTTTGTGCATTTAGTTTTTGTTGGGTGCTAATTTTGAAGGAGAGTTACACATAAAGTAAGAGTCGTTTAGCTTGTATGCGTAACAAAAGAACAGTGATTGCGAAATATTTATAACTATTTATAAGAAGTAATCCGGACAATTTAAGAGACTTGTTTATATATGGTTGAAACCGCAAACGGTTGATAAATCTGCTTTGTACATTTAGTTTATGTTAGGTGATAAGGAAAGTTACTCATTATGAAAAGAGAGTCGTTTAGCTTGTATGCATATGAAACAAGAGTTAATGTTTACCATCGGGGTAGTTATCAACAAAGACGCATTGTACATAGTTTCCAGTAATATAACTTTTGTTCATACACGAGATAATTTGCAGCATCTGTGCTGTAGGTAGTCTGTTATATTATGAACTGAAAGATCGGCATCATTCAAATACCTCATTCACTTTTTTTGTGCAAACTTGTAGTTAATTATATTAAATTTTGACAAAATGGTCGTATGGTATTTTGTGAGCTGGTCAATGGTATCGGCAGAGAAGTGGATTTATAAATCTACCAGTTGGTATGACTCAAGCAGCTTGTAACTGCTAAGAAAAGTTACCCCCAAAAATATTTACCTATTTTTCGAAATAAAGTAATTAGTATGGCAAAAGGGTGTATAGTGTGAAGTATTTTTATAATAGAGTATATGGGAAACTGCATGGTACGAATGGATTTTTAGGTACATTGTACTCACCCCACGGACCTGGGTTTTGGACAGCATCGACTAAAGCATGAAGACCGGCAAATAAGTTAAAAAGCACGATGGAGTGTTTTATAGTTTGTGACCTCAGTTCCAGAAAAAAAAAATGAGAAATGGAGAATTTTAACGTGTAGCAAAATATTCCTCACCAAATAACTCTCCAACTTCCTACCTCAAATCGCCTCCGAATTTGCACCAAGCAAGGCGAGCATATATAAAACACAACCGGATGTTTTTGTTTCTCAACATAAGATAGTATTTAGCTGAAGTAACGGATTGCAAATAAGAATTTTGAAAATGAATCCTGTATCGTGCAGATGCTATGCAACCAGTTTGTGAGAGTGATGACTGGGTCGCTTCTCGATCAAGTGTGTCTATACGTCAGATATTGACACACGTTTGTTTCTGGATGCATGTTCCGATAGTTCGGCGAAAAAGCTTCCGGGTGTGTTCTATCTGTGCTTGATGCGAAATCAGGTTGAAGGTTGCACAGTTCGAAATTTTGATATTCCATTTTTGCACAATTTTCAAACTCAAAAAAAGTGGTGGGAAACGTGAAGAGGCTTCAGATATTGGCATCTGGTACTAAGTATTATTATATATACACAACAATTTGTTTTTCCCGACTTTTTTTCTATAAAACAGTTTTTGTTAATCCCCTTATGCATTCTGTAATATGATCACTGAGTATTGTTATAGTTTGTAGTAAATTGTCATTCTAAAGTCAAAATCAAACAATAAATATATAATGCCCTTTATTTACCGTATAGTATTTTTTAATGTTTCATCCTAATCATCTTATAGTTATTTTTATATGCTTGCCTTCACACATTCTAATACGGTTGTGCCATCACCATAATATTTACTGTTTTTTTTTTTTGACATGACAATTTAGAAAAGGCTTAATCCTTTGTTCTTGGAACCATCTGGATGCCGCCATATTTGTTTATGCATTTGGAAGTGTATGTTTTCCCTTGTGCATTATCTTCGAGTATAATGTGTTGTTATTGGGTAATTAGTCGTCAATTGCTACTTTGCTGAGCGATTGTGCAGCCGACTTTGTAAAATTTTGGATTAAAATGTACAGGCCAAATTCGTTGAATGGTCAAATTTATTAGATTTGTTTCAGTGGCTTGCTTTTAAGTCGAAATCTCCCTACGAGAAACCAGAGAAAGTTTCCGTGCCCATTACAAGAGTAAGTGATGGATTAAACGTTGATGTAACCTTCAGAAATATTCAGGTTTAGGCTTAAATATAAACTAATTATTTGCTGAGCAAAACTATATTTTCATTAAAATTCAAAACGTGTTACAGTTTCGCCAACTAACTCTTTGGCTTCATCAGACACTAATGAAAATATATAGTTTTGCTCAGCAAATAATTAGTTTATATTTAATTCTAACAAAGCAAAGCTTCTACTTATGGAAAATATCACAGGTTTAGGCGTTTTCTATTGCTTTTTTAGTATTTATGTATACACATATATAAATTAAATGACGTTAAAATAGTCGTTATTAAGTTACTTCTTATTTTATGACGAAGAAAAGTGCAGCTGGAAGGTAACAAACTACCTTCTATATTTGCTCTCTTCAAAAGGATGTGGGCTGATAAGGGTCATTTTTCGCCCATCGAACACCGGAAAAATGTAAAGTGTCTATAGAGGCTAGATACATTCTGTTCTCTCATAGGTCGAAAGAAACACAACCAAAATAAATTGATCCTCATATCAAAGCTTACACAGCGTTATATTATTACGAGTCTGGTTTATTTAGGTTCATCGAATCCTTCTTACTACAAGCCTATGTTAACGACAGCAAACATTGTCAAAATGACGCAAAGTTACCTCTTTTGGGGCACTAATTTCTATGACTTATTTTCTTTCTAACGTATCTATTATATTCACATATAAAACATATCTTCCAGTATACAGACATTGCAAACTTGTCTGAATCGGACTCTTGATTTTTCCGGTGTTCGATGGGCGAAAAATGACCCTTATCAGTCCATCTCGTTTTTATATATATATATAGTTGTACTAGTTTCAAGACAATTGCTGCAAATTGTGATTAAGATATTTAGAAAAATTCTAAAACTAGTGAGGTACAAGTCAGAATATAAACTGCTTGGGATTTAAAGACTATTAAAGCATACGAAACACAATGTCTCATTCCGATTACATTTAGGCAGAACCTGGAAATAACAATGCAACACATCTTCTAAACGTCACAGGTGATTACTCCATGAATGCAACCGGAATGGTAGATTGTGTTTTCTGTTTTAATAATATTAAATCGCAAGCAGTTATTATTTTGACTTAAACCTCGATCACTAGTTTCAGAATTTTGATACATATTTTAGCCTTATACCAAATTTGCAACAAACAATACCTTCTAAATTTGCTACAAACATGACCTTCTAAATTTGCTACAAACATTAACTTCTAAATTTGCTACAAACATTACCTTCTAAATTTGCAACAAACATTACCTTCTAAATTTGAAACAAACATTACCTTCTAAATTTGCAACAAACATTACCTTCTAAATTTTAAACAAACATCACCTTATAAATTTGCAACAAATCTTACTTTATAAGTTTGCAGTAAACATTACCTGATACATTTGCAGCAAACATGATTTTGCGATCGTGAAAACACTTTCTGCAATGTTGCTGCAAACGTTTTAATATTTTCACCAAATGTATCAGCTCATTTTCGGAAATTTTGAGAAGAAAATTTGCACAAAATATTTGCAGCAAATTCCTGGCAAACTTTCTTGCTGTGCAGTCGCAAACATTTCGTTTGTATTGACAAATGTTTTCGTTTTCTGAGGCAACTTTGCTGCAAACTCAGCCAGCGTCAACTTCGTTATTTGCATTGAACTTTCGGCAAATTTTCCCATTTGAAAAGGCAAGTTTTTTGCAAACTTTTTACTTTGACTTTGCAAATTTTTAAACATTTTTAAATCATTTTCTGTGCTATCTGGGACCATTCAAATTTCCTATTTGCTACTAATAACTACAGATATTTTTCCCTCTTTTGCACAAAACCATCAACTTACCAAAGGGACAATATACACTTGTGCATGCTCGATTTCCTCTCGTGCTTTGATCTCAGGCTTTTTAGCCGTGGAACCGGGCCCTTTTGACGCGGGACCTTTTTCAGTCGGGACTATTTTACGCGTGGCACTTTCGACTCGAACGGTATTGGTGCGCGGCAGTTTTGACTCCGGACCTTTTAACCAGGGCACTTTTGAAACAGCGCCCTTTTGACGCGGGCTCATTTGTCGCCGACTCCTTACCCGGGCTCTTTCTACTCGGGGCCGTTTTGACTTGGACCCTTTTGACTCGGCCCCTTAGGTCGCCGAGCCCTTTAGACGCGGGACCGTTTTTGACTAGGGCAGTTTTGTCATGGGGCCCTTTCGCCCGGGGCTTTTTTGACTCGGGCATTTCGGTCCTCTCCCTTCTGGCATAGAATATATATTCACCAGCTGAAATGCGTTGGGCAGGGGGAAGTTATGAGTAAATAGATGATCAACGATCCAGGGCACAGTAAATATACTTACGTAAGTGGTCATATATCTTTCTTTCTCCTGATTTCCACTCTTGATCTCAGGCTCTTTAGCCGTGGAATTGTATTTACCGGGCATTTTTTCCTGGGGTCTTTTTGACGCGGGGCTTCTTTGACAGGCCTCTTTTAACGCGGGGCTTCTTTTGACTCGGGACATTTTGTAAATTGGCCCTTTCGACTCGGGAACTTTTGACACGGGACAGTCTTCACCCGTGCCCTTTTGATGCGGTGTCCTTTTTCACCGGGCATTTTTAGATAGGACCCTTTTGACTTGGACCCTTTTGTCGCCGGTCCCTTTTGACCGGGGTCCAGTTTACTTGGGCATTTCTGTCTTCGCCTTTTTGTCCGTGTCCTTCTGACAGAACTATATATATATATATATATATATATATATATATATATATATACATCAACTCTGTGTGGGGCAGGGCAGGGGCAGGTATGATTAAATACATGATCAATGACCAGGGCGCAGTAAAATTTGTTACACCACTGATCATATCTCTTTCTTTCTCCTGATTTCCAGTCCTCATCCCAGGCTTTTCGCCGTGAAATTATATTGCCGGGCCCTTTTGACGCGGAGCCTTTTGAGTCGGTCCTTTTTTGTCGCAGAGGTGTTTTGACTCGTCCCGTTTTAACGGAGGCCTTTTTGACTCGGGCTTCCTTTCGCGGTGCTTTTTCGCCTGTAACCCTTTTGACCCGTGTCCTTTTTGAGGTGAGGTCCCTTTTGACTCGGACATTTTTGATAGGGGCTTTTTGTCTCGACGTCCTTTTGATTCCGGCCCTTTTGACAGCGGGGCTGTTTTGATTCGGATCCTTTTGTCGCAGGGCCCTTTCAACCGTTTTTATTCGGGCATTTCTATTCTTGTCTTTTGTCCGTGCCCTTCTGACATATATATATATATATATATATATATATATATATATACCAGTTGAAATGCGGGCGGCAGGGGAAAGGTATGAGTTGGATGAACGATCATTGCACAATAAAATTAGTTACGCCACTGGTCATATGTATCTTTCTCCTGGTTTTCACTCCTGATCTCATGTTTTTTAGCCGTGGAATTGTATTTGCCGACCCCTTTGACGCGGGGCTCTTTTGACTTGGCTCCTTTTGCCGCGGGGTCATTTTGACGCGGGACCGACTTGACCTGTCCCCTTTTGAAACGGGGTCCTTTTTGACCCGGCTTTTTTGACATAAGGCCTTTCTGACTTGGCCTCTTTACTCGCAAGGATCATTTGACCCGTGTCTTTTTGAGGCTGTGTCCACTTTGTCCGTTTTTTTTGTCTCGGACTCCTTTCTCGCGATGATCTTTGACCCGGGCCCCTTTGACGAGGGGAACATTTTCACGCTATGCATTTTCGACTCGGGCATTTTTGTCGCGGGGCCACTTTTGAACTTGCTCTTTTGACGCGGGGCCTTTTAAAACCGAGCCCCGTTTTGACTCGGGCCTTTCTATCCTAGCCCTTTTTCGGGCCCTTCTGACATGGAACCATATATAACGCAGCAGTTGAAATGCGTGGGACAGGGGGGATATTAGTAATGGATTATCCAGGGTGCAGTAAAGTTACTTACGCCACTTTTCATATATCTTTCCTTCTTTTCCCTCTACATTATATCTGGAGATGTATGTTCTAATAGGTTAAACTGGCGATTTTAAAAAGGAAGAGGATATACGCTATCAATGATAAACTGTGACTTTTAATATATATAGGGCAATAAATAAAAAAAAACTCTATACCGTTCTTTTGCCCCCCCCCCCGTTCGAAAAAAATCCTGCGGGAGTTAGTGATTATCGTGTTGGTTAATTATTGTATTATATTGTGCTATACATGGAATAGATACTTCTGTGTTTTATTTAATAAGAAGAACCTTATTTACATTTATTACAACCCTTGCTTGACGACAGCGAAACATACGTTCAGCATATTCAGTTTCCATTCTGAAATAAGGAAGTGAGACTAATGAAATAAATCACGCATACATTTAGGACTTAGAAAAGTGTCCTGCGAACATGTCGTATTAAATTCCTGAAGAGTGAAAAGCGCTAGTAGCAGTTGTCAGCAGTTATTAACTTAACATATAAGAGAATAAAATGAAAAACTGAGAATACGAATCTTTTCAGAGATGATAGTGTACTGATGCTTCACATCTTTTCCTTTGCTCCCTATATCTACGTTATTTCCCTAGTCAAAATAAAAACTGTTCAAAATTAATCACAATTTATTATGCAACCATCCCTTCCTTGGGGTACTGCGCGGTCACATACCAGTCACGGCGATGTAAAGGCACTTTTGGCGACGAGGATACATTGTAGGTGGCCCCCCTCAAAATCGACGGGCCCCTCCTACATAAACCTGCTGGCTACACCCCTGTTCACATATAAATAATGGTGGCCATAGCTCAGCGGGAACATGACCAAAAATGGGTCAACAATGCAATGGAAATGCCCATAAGGCGCGCATGTTTTTTGACATATTTTGTTTGTTTATATCGTCCAAAGGAGGGGGTGCGCTCCGTTGAGGTTTTATGGAAGTGAGACTACACATTGAGCTCTACAAGAATTGTGAATTTCAACGCACTTGGGCCTGCGAAACACGGAAACAAACTGGGTCAAAGTCAGGGAACGTACCATTTTCGATGCTCAGATTGGCTTGATATGAAACAAACCTCTTGGAAGAGAATGCCGTAACCGTGTGTCATACTTCCTCTGAGTAGCATTGCTATATATGAAATAAGTGGAATTGAGTGGTAGTTAGGATTTCGCACATTGTGCACCATATCTGAAAGAAAAAATGGTCGCAGGAAAAACTGATCATAGCACTAGCGTAACACGTGGTATTAAAAGGTGCAAAATGATTGATGTGTTACCTGAGCTGAACTACAAGGTTTCCCTTACTCCTAGTACCGCTCAGGCAGTTGAGGTGATTATTATGTACGATGCAATGTGTTATACATAAGTATGCAAAAGGGTTCAATAGTCGACTTCCTCCTCCTCTGACAGGGATTGTTCATCGCTATCGCTCAAGAGCCTAGATTCGTCTTCTTGTGAATAAAATAAATCATCAAAGAATGCAGATGACTTCGGACATGGTGCAATTGCTTTGCCCATTCCTAAGTACCAAATAATGAGCATGGCATAGGCACAATATTCCAACTGTCCGAGCCCCATTTGCACATTGACAAAAATATCCTATAACGCAATCGTCCCCTTCCAGAGCAAGATCGTATAAAACGAAAGTGCAGTACTTTAACCGATTAACTGTACCTTGGGTGGATATGTGCACGAACAAGGTAAGATGCTTGCCTCATATCAAACCAATCTGAGCATCGGAGATGGTTCGCCCCCTGACTTTGACCCGATTTGTTTTCCTGTTCCACAGACCCATGTGCGATGAAATTCACAGTGCTTGTAGAGCTTAATCTGTAGTCTCACTTCCATAAAATCTCAAAAGAGTGCACCCCCTCCTTTGGACAATATAAACAAACAAAATATGTCAAAAAAAATGCGCGACTTATGGACATTTCCATTGCATTGTTGACCCATTTTTGATCATGTTCCCGCTGAGCTATGGCCACCATTGTTTATACGTGCAGGTTTTAGGCCACGACCCCGTCTCACACCAAATTGTATGAGCGCAACGCAAACGGGAAAATTGGATACTTTTGAAACAGCTCCTTTCAGTGTCCTTAAGTGAAACAGAAATAACTATCTAGAGGTTATAAACCGTGAGTCCAGATTGTGTAGTTACAAATTACGTACCAATTTATGGTTTCTAAATTGTATTATAGTTGACAAATAATAATAAATCTACTCAATACTGCATTATATCTTATCTTCATTTTATATATTTAATACAAATTATATTTAAGCATAAGGTTGAGGTGCCGGTTAGACAGATGAGAACGCAAGCTGTTCAGTGGCGGATCTAGCTCGGGGGGCCTAGACCCCCTGTTTTTTGAGTCAGTGGCGGCCGGTGGATTGTGGTTTCGGGTGTTGCAGTACGAACGATAAGAGACAGAAGATATAAAGTTGACTCATTGACTAATCAGCACAACTTTAGATGCAAATGCTATGCGACATGTTAAATAAAATTCTGTTTTTAAAAAATAAAAAAAGCAGAACATTTTATCCGATTAATCACCTTATTTAATTAGCAAGTTCGTTATCCTCACCTTGACTGGAGCAAATCTGTCTAATACATGCTGGTTGAACTCTGGTATTCTTATTGTCAGGCCTTTTTCGATGGAAAGCATAACCACTTGCGATAACCTTTCTTGGGACACTCAATTCCTTGAAAGTGTCAATTCTTTCTTATGTGGAAAAAAACTTTTCGTCATTTGCTGACGCCATAGGTACAGTTAATATTAATTTCAGAAGCTTTATAGATTTACTAAATATTTTTTCTAGATTATTGCGAACGATTCATTCTAGCAAACTCAGTCCCTGACAGTGATCCGAATTCCTCTTCAGCGTTGACTGAAGAGAGTTCGTAGCAGAGATTAGTGTTATAAAAAATGTACATTGAACACACTTTATTCACAGTTTATCCAGGAAAATTTAAAATAAATTGAGAAAGTGTATCTGGTGCAAACAACACTACTGCCATGAGATATCCTGTAAATTTAAACTGGATTTTTTTTTTTCGAACACACTCCTGAATTGCTTTTTGCTTGTTTTGTCTAAGCCTTAATTGCAAATTTTTCCTCAGTTAAAAACTGGTCAATGTTTTTTGTAAGTTATTTACAGAAGTCATGGTATACAATTCATTCAGAATTTGTAGGTTATTTACAGAATTAAAGCACACACAATAAAATTAAACCTAATAATTAAAAACCAAACCAGCTGATACAAAAGAGGTACTGGTATATGAATTCCGAATGTCACATATTCATACATCAACACACACACACATGTGCGTAAAAGAAAAAAAACTACCCAGATAGCACAGAAAATGATTTAAAAATGTTTAAAAATTTGCAAAGTCAAAGTAAAAAGTTTGCAAAAAACTTGCCTTTTCAAATGGGAAAATTTGCCGAAAGTTCAATGCAAATAACGAAGTTGACGCTGGCTGAGTTTGCAGCAAAGTTGCCTCAGAAAACGAAAACATTTGCCAATACAAACGAAATGTTTGCGACTGCACAGCAAGAAAGTTTGCCAGGAATTTGCTGCAAATATTTTGTGCAAATTTTCTTCTCAAAATTTCCGAAAATGAGCTGATACATTTGGTGAAAATATTAAAACGTTTGCAGCAACATTGCAGAAAGTGTTTTCACGATCGCAAAATCATGTTTGCTGCAAATGTATCAGGTAATGTTTGCTGCAAACTTATAAAGTAAGATTTGTTGCAAATTTATAAGGTGATGTTTGTTTAAAATTTAGAAGGTAATGTTTGTTGCAAATTTAGAAGGTAATGTTTGTTTCAAATTTAGAAGGTAATGTTTGTTTCAAATTTAGAAGGTAATCTTTGTAGCAAATTTAGAAGTTAATGTTTGTAGCAAATTTAGAAGGTCATGTTTGTAGCAAATTTAGAAGGTATTGTTTGATGCAAATTTGGTATAAGGCTAAAATATGTATCAAAATTCTGAAACTAGTGATCGAGGTTTAAGTCAAAATAACAACTGCTTGCGATTTAATATTATTAAAACAGAAAACACAATCTACCATTCCGGTTGCATTCATGGAGTAATCACCTGTGACGTTTAGAAGATGTGTTGCATTGTTATTTCCAGGTTCTGCCTAAATGTAATCGGAATGAGACATTGTGTTTCGTATGCTTTAATAGTCTTTAAATCCCAAGCAGTTTATATTCTGACTTGTACCTCACTAGTTTTAGAATTTTTCTAAATATCTTAATCACAATTTGCAGCAATTGTCTTGAAACTAGTACAACTATATATATATATAAAAACGAGATGGACTGATAAGGGTCATTTTTCGCCCATCGAACACCGGAAAAATCAAGAGTCCGATTCAGACAAGTTTGCAATGTCTGTATACTGGAAGATATGTTTTATATGTGAATATAATAGATACGTTAGAAAGAAAATAAGTCATAGAAATTAGTGCCCCAAAAGAGGTAACTTTGCGTCATTTTGACAATGTTTGCTGTCGTTAACATAGGCTTGTAGTAAGAAGGATTCGATGAACCTAAATAAACCAGACTCGTAATAATATAACGCTGTGTAAGCTTTAATATGAGGATCAATTTATTTTGGTTGTGTTTCTTTCGACCTATGAGAGAACAGAATGTATCTAGCCTCTATAGACACTTTACATTTTTCCGGTGTTCGATGGGCGAAAAATGACCCTTATCAGCCCACATCCTTTTGAAGAGAGCAAATATAGAAGGTAGTTTGTTACCTTCCAGCTGCACTTTTCTTCGTCATAAAATAAGAAGTAACTTATTAACGACTATTTTAACGTCATTTAATTTATATATGTGTATACATAAATACTAAAAAAGCAATAGAAAACGCCTAAACCTGTGATATTTTCCATAAGTAGAAGCTTTGCTTTGTTAGAATTAAATATAAACTAATTATTTGCTGAGCAAAACTATATATTTTCATTAGTGTCTGATGAAGCCAAAGAGTTAGTTGGCGAAACTGTAACACGTTTTGAATTTTAATGAAAATATAGTTTTGCTCAGCAAATAATTAGTTTATATTTAAGCCTAAACCTGAATATTTCTGAAGGTTACATCAACGTTTAATCCATCACTTACTCTTGTAATGGGCACGGAAACTTTCTCTGGTTTCTCGTAGGGAGATTTCGACTTAAAAGCAAGCCACTGAAACAAATCTAATAAATTTGACCATTCAACGAATTTGGCCTGTACATTTTAATCCAAAATTTTACAAAGTCGGCCGCACAATCGCTCAGCAAAGTAGCAATTGACGACTAATTACCCAATAACAACACATTATACTCGAAGATAATGCACAAGGGAAAACATACACTTCCAAATGCATAAACAAATATGGCGGCATCCAGATGGTTCCAAGAACAAAGGATTAAGCCTTTTCTAAATTGTCATGTCAAAAAAAAAAAACAGTAAATATTATGGTGATGGCACAACCGTATTAGAATGTGTGAAGGCAAGCATATAAAAATAACTATAAGATGATTAGGATGAAACATTAAAAAATACTATACGGTAAATAAAGGGCATTATATATTTATTGTTTGATTTTGACTTTAGAATGACAATTTACTACAAACTATAACAATACTCAGTGATCATATTACAGAATGCATAAGGGGATTAACAAAAACTGTTTTATAGAAAAAAAGTCGGGAAAAACAAATTGTTGTGTATATATAATAATACTTAGTACCAGATGCCAATATCTGAAGCCTCTTCACGTTTCCCACCACTTTTTTTGAGTTTGAAAATTGTGCAAAAATGGAATATCAAAATTTCGAACTGTGCAACCTTCAACCTGATTTCGCATCAAGCACAGATAGAACACACCCGGAAGCTTTTTCGCCGAACTATCGGAACATGCATCCAGAAACAAACGTGTGTCAATATCTGGCGTATAGACACACTTGATCGAGAAGCGACCCAGTCATCACTCTCACAAACTGGTTGCATAGCATCTGCACGATACAGGATTCATTTTCAAAATTCTTATTTGCAATCCGTTACTTCAGCTAAATACTATCTTATGTTGAGAAACAAAAACATCCGGTTGTGTTTTATATATGCTCGCCTTGCTTGGTGCAAATTCGGAGGCGATTTGAGGTAGGAAGTTGGAGAGTTATTTGGTGAGGAATATTTTGCTACACGTTAAAATTCTCCATTTCTCATTTTTTTTTTCTGGAACTGAGGTCACAAACTATAAAACACTCCATCGTGCTTTTTAACTTATTTGCCGGTCTTCATGCTTTAGTCGATGCTGTCCAAAACCCAGGTCCGTGGGGTGAGTACAATGTACCTAAAAATCCATTCGTACCATGCAGTTTCCCATATACTCTATTATAAAAATACTTCACACTATACACCCTTTTGCCATACTAATTACTTTATTTCGAAAAATAGGTAAATATTTTTGGGGGTAACTTTTCTTAGCAGTTACAAGCTGCTTGAGTCATACCAACTGGTAGATTTATAAATCCACTTCTCTGCCGATACCATTGACCAGCTCACAAAATACCATACGACCATTTTGTCAAAATTTAATATAATTAACTACAAGTTTGCACAAAAAAAGTGAATGAGGTATTTGAATGATGCCGATCTTTCAGTTCATAATATAACAGACTACCTACAGCACAGATGCTGCAAATTATCTCGTGTATGAACAAAAGTTATATTACTGGAAACTATGTACAATGCGTCTTTGTTGATAACTACCCTGATGGTAAACATTAACTCTTGTTTCATATGCATACAAGCTAAACGACTCTCTTTTCATAATGAGTAACTTTCCTTATCACCTAACATAAACTAAATGTACAAAGCAGATTTATCAACCGTTTGCGGTTTCAACCATATATAAACAAGTCTCTTAAATTGTCCGGATTACTTCTTATAAATAGTTATAAATATTTCGCAATCACTGTTCTTTTGTTACGCATACAAGCTAAACGACTCTTACTTTATGTGTAACTCTCCTTCAAAATTAGCACCCAACAAAAACTAAATGCACAAAACAGACTTATCACCATGCAGTTTTAACCATATATGAAAAAAGTCTTAAGTTGTTCGGATTACTTCTTACAAATAGTCACAAATATTTCGTAATCACTGTTCTTCCGTTGGAGGCTAGGTCTTGTTTCATATACGCATACAAGCTAAAGGACTCTCACTTCATTATGTGTAACTTTCCTTCAAGGTTAGCACCCAACAAAAACTACAAATTCAAAACAGACTTGCCATCACTGTTCTTCCGTTGGAAGCTGAGAGTGCCACCTCCAGATGAGGATGCTCTCTCATCCAGAGTAACTTGAATAGTGCTTCCGTTCTCATCCACTAAAACTCGAGTAGTGCTTTCGCTCTCATCCAAGGAAACTAGAGTACTGCTTCTGCCTTCTCTGAAATGAAAATTCAAAGTATTATGCATTTGTTATAACATTCGATTATCAACATGATATAATTAAGACGAGAGTCAATTTCTCACGTATTGACAAGGAAATATCTGAGGACCACGGATGCTACAGTGCCAAGTGACATTGAAGAAAAAAACTATCCTCTGTTGCAGCAATGATATGGAAACAACGTGAAGTGCATAATTCCCTCAACAGGTGGCAGAATAAATCACCTACGTTGTATTGCTTCGGATGATTTAATTTTGCTTCCGATACTTGGTGCTCATTTTTCATTAAAAATGGTAACATTTTGAAAATTTCGCAATTGTTTAATAAACTACTCTTCCGCTAGTTTGGAAATGAAATCTTCGAGTTTTACGTCCCACGATTATGCCAGTTAGGCTAAAGGAGACTGATGAGTAATGAATGAAAATGGTGGAATGAAGAAAGTGGGAGGAAACGGAAGAACCCCAAGGAAACCCACGCACACGGTATTTGTCCACCACAAAGTTTACTGGGGCTGGGATCGAACCCGGGACCCCAAGCACCAGAGGTGAACCCTCTACCACTGAGCCACCTCGGCCCCTCCCACTATTTTGGATCGTGTTTTTAACGTAACCTGTACTTAATGATCCACTTTCGGTGGTCATAAACTCAAGATTGCGAATTGTTTAATACTTCGTAGTGTTCCGCAAACTACTGTTCATGATACACCATGATAGCAAATTTTGCTTCTCTAGTCTTAGTGGTTCGCGTTAGGCACTTTCTAATCGGTATATTGACTGGCGGCCCTATTCCATTCAAGATTGCGACCTGGCCAAAATTTTCTTTTTCTCTATAACTTGCTCTTCAAGACACACCTTCACACCAAATTTCGTTTAAGTCCAGCAGTTCGCCCTGTGATTTTATCACTGTGAATTGTGATTCAATGGCCATAAGACTTTGGAATCCTCATATAACTGAAGCTAGCACATGAGACCCTCGAGATTCTTTGTAACCCCAATTTATTTGTGATTTTAAATATGTACGTCAAATTTTCGAAAGATAATAATACTTCCCTTGTACTTTTGGTTCATGATGACATGTGTGTTTACATTAAAATCATTTACTTTAATGCTAATTATTGCAGGAATTATAGAACAAAAACAAGCAAAGAGTTGAATTGCTCCCTCGCAAGACTCGAATTGTGAGGAGGTCCATGAACTTCGGTACCTGATTTTTAAGTGATTCCTGATTTGGTGAATAATCGAGCAGGCAATTTTCTTAGCCTTTCATACGGAATAATATAGCCTTCAGTTTTTTAAAGAATCATTTTTTCTTTTGGAACCAGTTTTCGAAAACAAAAATTTTTCTTAACGTTTCGTGAGGGACAAGTTGCTCTTTTTCTTTTCAACTATAGTCCCTATGTTTTAGGGTGTTTTGGGATAATGTATATATCCCCGAATATCCCAAAATGGTTGAGAAAGTTGATGGTTGCAGACATTTTGTTTTATTACCACAAATACCAAAGCGATCTTTTAAAATGATGAAATATAAAGAAGTTCCTGAAAACTGAATGTCTGCTGTGACCTTCGACGTTTCGGAATTCGCAATCTCCGACTCCGTAGTACCAAGACGTTGGTCATAACTGCTCTAAATTTTTAAAACGTATTATCTGGGAAGTCGGAGAATGTGGCTCGGCCCTATATGCACCCGACATCCTCTTTCGTTATAGAAAATGAAAACCACGCACAATTGAATATTCTTTGTAAACATAATTGTTTTAGCAATTTTATTTCCAAACATGGTTTAACAGAATACACCATCGTTAAATGCAAAGGCGCATGAGAAAATGATTCAAATTAATAACAGATTGGTAACCGACTCATATATCCTCTCATGAGAAAATAGCTACCACATGTTATGGAAAAATAAGCAATTTATTTCTATTGTGGCGAGCTAGCCAAGATACAAGGCAAAATATTATTAAAACAAACGAATACATACCACTAAGAAACAAAAGCGAATAAAACTCACGTAGAAAGAACTAAAGCAACTAACAGAGTGACCAGGGAACAAAAGAGAACAAACAGAGTGCATATGGTGGCGTGGTGTCTATGTAACGTCATTCTTACAGCATTGACTAGACTTAATGTACGTAGTAGCATTTGCCTGAATCCAGATTTAAGGATGGTTTGTGATCATGAATAAACGTTATTAAGTTGTTTATTGTTTTCCCTGAGCCTATTACAATGACCTGTTTTATATTGGAATTTGTTTAGAACAAACATCAACAAAACGTTCAACATGTCAAAGTAATAGGTTCGAAAAAAATGTTACTATAATGAAACATTTTTATCTATACATAGAAACATCCATTCTGAACTCAGGCAACATTCATAATGCTACCACGTATTTGAAGTTTGGCCGATCTGGCAAGGCTGAAGGAGCATACACACCACGCCATATGCAATCTCTGTTCGTTCTTCTTTGTGTTCCTGTGTACTTTGCTACCTGCTTTAGTTCTACCCATATCTTGTGGATTGTTTCTTGCGTTGCTTCTGCGGCGTAGTGGAATGTATTCCTTTATTTACTCCATATTTTGCCTACCTATACCCATCCTTACAACCTGGATACAGAGTGCGAACCTAGCTCATTATTCCATCACATGTGGCCATCCATCAAAGATTTAAATTCCTCATGAGGATATTTTAATAACCAACTTATCATTCATTAATTACGACACACCAAAAGATTTGTTTTCGAAGGTCGAATGGCTTCCATACATTCCTGTGTAAGACAGCTATTAACTCACAAGTGGCAACAAATATGTAGACGTTGCTTACAATTCCAGTGCTCTTTGATACCCCACATGACTCCATTCTCATTTATACTATATGTTTGCAATTCAATATGGCGGCTTTTAAGATGGTGACATTGCACTGGAAGTGCCCTCAAACATAAGTTATCTACCCCGATTTTCAATAGTTGTGTTGGACCTGCCAATATTTCCTTCGTGACGGATCCAAACAGGTATTCTTCACATTTTATTGTCTACCTTATTTCAAAATAGCATGCATGTATCAGCTCAATGGAACATTTGTGAAACGAATGACCTCTACTATACTGCTTAGCAGCTAGAACGTAATTTTTTACACAAAGTTTCATAAAAAAAATCCAACTCTCACGATTCGTGTACTTTCCACGTAAGCAAACACACTACAAAAATATAAAAATCAGCGCCATTACACCCTCCATGTGGTTATAAAGTGCTTGCCCTGAAAATATGGATTTTCTTGCATTGGTTCAAACTTGTATATTTCTTTTTTCATTATTTGAAAAGAATACTAGGGACGATATGAAGATTGCACTGCTTTTGAAGTGACAACCGGTTTCATTTCATAATGACTACTGAATTCTTAACTGTTTCTTAGTGCTACTTTTTTAAAAGAAAAAAATCGCTGAATAACCGAAGCATTTGCTTCAACTGATGAGTAATCATGGAAGTAAAGTTATTTATTACCATCAAAAAATGCTTTTTAGCTTTGCTATCCAATGCTTATCATAAAAGTTCCTGAGTACGAACGAACGTGAAATTGCTTACTCACCTTCGAGTTAACCTCGTTTTGGCTTGATTCAAAAATCCCTTATTGAATCTTGGGTTGTGTTGGGATGTGATTTCATAACAGCATCTGCATTGAAAAAGAATATTTCTGATCAAAATATTAAACATCAAATGGTTTATTCTAATTTTTACACACTTTATTTGAACATAGTGGTTGCCTTGTCCGAGACTTTTCAAATACCACAGCAGTCGTCAAATGCAAAGACACTAGCCGGATAAGAAGGCCGAAGTGGGCTTTACTAGGACTGCTTTGATATTCAACACCAAATATATCGAAAGATGACTTTAACCCAAAAATCAACCTCGCTCACGTTCAGATTTCGAAATGCATAAAAATTGAGGAAGGAAAAAACTGCTTTTTTTCCCTCCTAGACTCGTTGCTTGTAGTGGCTTCGCACACTGCAACACTGCAACAACAGTATCCTGTATAAAATATCTTGCGTTCCAAAGTAAACGTAAAACAATGTGCAAACGTAAAACAAAGTTATAAAATGCATTCATTAAAACACTAGAAACAAACCACGAGAAATAGACCTATTTTCATTTTTAAAAGGCCTCGATTGAGCAGTTTGCCTCTCATTACACTTAAAAAGGCAGAAACTAAAAGTATTTAATCAGAAACGAAAAGCATTTAATATTATAAGCTCTTTTTATCCGCCTTTTCTGATTATGTGGTAGGATTCTCTCAGGTATCAAATTTAAAAACATTACAATTTACCATCCAAAACTGAAGAAAACGTTGATATTATGGCCGATGGTCTGCATTACGAAAAGATCCAAATTCATGTTCTCAAAGAAAATTCTAAACATTTGTAACGTATGGTGCAATTTAATATATTCTGGTCCGTTTTCTCTATTAGAAATCCGCACTTTATTTTTACAATATGAACACAAATGACGTTTAAGGTTTATTGTGCGAAGCAGGGCCGTGCCGTGGTGGAGGCGAGCGGAGCAACGGTCCCGGGCGCCGAAGTGAGGGGGCGAAAAATTCGGGAGAAGAATAAAAAAGATAGGAAAGATTGATTGGAATATATTTATGGGGGCGCCGTCGTATACTCTCGCCCCAGTCGCTGATTTTCCACGGCACAGCCCTGGTGCGAAGTGTCATTATTTACTTAAATAAAGACTAATTCTATATTACCGGAAACGTGAAGAAGCGATTTTAAAAAATCCAACGGAGAGTGTAGCTTATTTACAATCAAAGGAGTACTTGTTCTATTTTAACATTCATGTTTCAAAAATGCAATGCATATGCAAGGGGTTCTTCAAAGGGATAATTAATTGTCGGTTCTTCAGTCTCTTCGGCATGCTTGGATAATTTTTAAACATGCATTTCTCAATGGAACACACATACTTCTTATTGTAGTGTTGGCCACACTTCCTACGTTTGATTTTTTAATAGGCATCTGAAATTCGCTTTTGCAGGCTCAGGCCACCTTGTATTTCCGGAACTTGTGACACTTGACTACAGTTTAAGATGACTGTTTCGATATCATGTATGGATGTAATCGTAGGTCCTACAGTAGGTATGGTCCACCCGCCTATATAATAGTATTTTACGATTAAACAAAGTAATTGGTTAGTCAGAAGGGGGCTGCTTTAGCTGCTCCTTTTAGGTTTTTAAAGCAGCTCTTCTTTGGAGACACTTCAATTGGAAGCAACTCCGTGAAGTCCGCAACCTAACTGTGTAGAAAGTACCGCCATTTTGAAATTTTACATATTTTTCTTTTCCCGCTTTCTCATAAACGGAGAAAAGTTTAACTTACTATGAATATAGATAATGTTATTCGATATAAGAAAAATACGCTGGTGAAGAAAACGTCATTTCCGCTTCCTGTTTAGCTAGCTGGTTACAAACAAACCAGCTTCGAGCGGGAAATATTAAGAAGTTTACGTTCTCGCCTCTGAAAATGATTTGTTTCGCTTTCAGATATAACCATAATAGTTTAAAGTACATGCATTTTTTTTGTTATACCAAGAATGAAATTGGAAATATTGTACTATATAATATACGAGAAGAACAATAACAAAGCCACACTATACAACAAACGATTGGACGAACAGATAAATATCTCAATCTTTTTGACACTTTTTCTTCTTGCATATTCTGCCATAAAGAAATTAAAACACTTTTTTCTTTTTACCAAAAGCCCCCTTGCTCTTTGTTTTCTTGTTTGTGACATTTTTAGGCTAATTTCACTAACTATTTAATACATATTAATACTCAGAACACTGTAATATCGTTTCTTAGTAGTGATAACTGAATCAGATATTTAAAAAAAATATTGTAATCTTCGAACAGTATATTCCCCAGCTTGGAGTGTGATACGTCAAAAGCGCAAGTTTGATAACAATTTTACCCTTGTGGTAACATTTAGGCATAAAAATTTGAAACTCTTGAAACAACTGAGATTTGCAGGCAATGAATGATTTTAAAATTGGTAAATCGGCGTTACATATATATGTAAGACAATCACATTTAAATACGTACAAGCTAACCTAACCGTACCTTACCGCATATGAATGTTGGTAAGAGTATCGTACAGGCAATATAGTAAACTTTAAACCGGATCAGACTTGTTAATTTGTCTGATTTCGTTTGACATAAACTATAATTGTTCCATCCTATCGATCTACACTAAGTAAGCATGAAGAATACGGGATTATTTTTCGAAAATTAATCTACAAAAATAGTTATGTGCATCAAAAGTATTTATGCAGGAGAGCATAGAAACAGCGTTAAAAAGTGACATGGTTACTAAGAAATTGAAATGCAAGTCCATTTGTTGTGATTACTAGCCCAGGCTGGTTTAGGCTTTTCGTACAATTTTTTCCACGCATACCCAACTTCACTGATCTGCCTGCTACCTACAGATGTATCCTTACATGCGCTCGAGCTTCAACTGCTCTGAATCATCATAGATGTAGTGTTACGCAAAGTGACCACCCAGCGTAAGTTGGTACGTGATTTACTTATGAGTTTTAATACATGTGTATCCGGCATGTTACAAATCTGTACGCCGTTCGTGGCAGACGAAAAGAAAATAATTCAGTTAACAATAGGACATTAGATAGGATAGTTAGAGAGTTATACCTTTTAAATAATTATTTCTGGTGGCGCCTTTCAACTTTACCAGTGCAAAGCAGGAAATGGACAGTCGCTAGCAAAAGAATGAAGAATAGGCCTAAATCAGGAATTATTCCCATAAAGAGATGCTAAGTTTCTGACAGTACGTATGTTTTAAAATGCATTGGTTATTCTAGCGCTGTCCCGAATATCTGATTATTAATTAAAAAAAAAATCAAGTTCCTTTCATATTAAACGTTTTCAGTGAAGATAAACAAACAATATGACAAAAGTATATAGCATGTCAATTTTCAATAATTTTAATTAATCTCAATCTAAAATAATTATTATGAGACCCTCATGTACATGCTTGGGGTTGTCACTCACGCCAGCAAGATATTGGCGATCGCAGTAATTAAAATGTACTGTAGAGTAATTTTCTTTCATATTATGATAATGATATTGATATGTGAGTAATTTGTGAACTGAGTAGACTGGAAATGCAGTGTGCGGAATGGAAAATTGTTTGCAATTACTATTTGCTATTAATTAGAATGGACGAATACAAAGTGCATTGCGGCATTCTAACCCGACTTCGCTTGCTAGCGCTAGCTCGTCAATATTTATTTATTTATTTATTGATACAAGTCATGGCCATTACCGGCATCTATGGCATTAAGCACGTCACGTTGGAGGGATGACATCCTCGGCGAGCACACAATCACGGTACGGGGAAGGGATATAAGGAACGGATAAGGAAAGAAGCGGCCTGAGGCCTGTAAATTAGATACCATCCCGGCATTTACCTGGTGTGAATGAGGAAATCCCTGGAAAAACCTCATTTAGGATAGCTAGCCTGAAAAAGTTGTTACACCTTTTTGACCGACTGACCCTGCCGGAAATTGAGCCCAGGACCAAAGGCGAGAGCATTAGCGACTACTCATGCTCAGCAATACTGTCTGAAACTCTTTAGTTAGTGGTATGTTTGGCTTTAGGTAGATTAACCTCAAAAACATTTAAGAAAACAACCATGATTTTCAACAAAAAGTGCTTTCTCCCCGTAATCCGACATATGGCTAGCTTTCAAAGCACATACTGATTATATATATATATATATATATATATATATATATATATATAGGTAGTGTACTTAAAACGGTAGGTTACATGCGTAATTCCTGTAGTTTTTGGACTTAAAGTACAGCAAACGTATAACTGAAAACGCATGTTTTATAATACTTTCCATATAAGTGTTCCATCTATACGTATTTTCCGTATGAAACAATATAGGTGGTCAGGATCTCACATACAAATCGACGCAGAATGTCCATAGTAGAATAGAATATAGCTGCAGAATGTAACATAGGTGATATACGGAAAACTGTTAGATGTCAGACATCCTGCAATGGCATGATGTAACATCTAAGGGCAGTGCGTATGTAGCATATGCTCCATACAGATTTCTGTAGTAAGCAAGAGAATTTCGTAATTTGTACAATATACCGCTTTCTGGAGAACGGATTTTTTTTAGTGTGCAGTTCATAAGCAAGGGCGCCCATGTTGTGGTTTCCAAGGGGGGGGGGAAGTATAAGCAACGTTTGAAATATTGCTGTAAGTAATGTAAAAATTCTACTGGGTTTTCAATATTCCCAAGTACAATTTCCTCTTAGGGGGTGAGCACCCCACCTTGCCCCCCTGATGGGCGCCCTTGTTGATAAGTAATGCAGTTATGTGGGTGCTGAACCTGTGAGTTCAGTATTTCTTGATAAATCCATTAAATGTTGTGCGTGTAATCCACATCGCACACAGATATAAGCGGGAACACATATATAGGAGGGAATTCATGTTACTTAATGACCTTCCCAATAAAGGCAGCAATAAATGCGAAAATTGTCGATAAGTGATTCGCCTACTTTGAGTTTGCGAATAGTTCGTACTATGTGCGACTTTGTCCATGCGGCGTCTATGGTCTATGGCGTCTATGCGGCACTAGGGTATGGTCGACGTCGATAAGCTAATAAAACGAAATACTTCAAAAGTTGAGCTAGTGGGTGCGTAAACGTAAACCTCGTGTAGCTTAGGTATAGGCTGCATAATTACTTTATTACATCAGTGTTAATATGCATCCCTAAATTGGGATAGAGCAATTTCCGCAGTTTAGATCAACAATACGTGGACAAATTCATATTACTTTGAAACTCACATTTCTTGATGAAAATAGTGTCATCACGCCTTCTAGACTGTACATGTGTTGGCGCATGCCAGTCATCCACCAGGTAAAATTCAGGGGCGCTACAAGAGATAATTGTTCAAAAATTACATTTTTTTTTTTTAAATTTATGGGTGCACACTTAGTAGTGGTAATAGTAGTAATGATAGTATAGTAGTAGTTGGGTAATACTTTAATAGTAGCCATTCCCGCAACCAGAGGGGGGTAGAGGGCCAGGTCCCCCTCAAGTTTTTGTGGCCCCTCCAGACTTCAATACAAAATTTTATTATTAATACAAAAAAACACCATTTAGATATTTATAAGATAATTTTAATGACTCGGACCCCGTAACATATTCACGGCCCTCCCAAACCTTTTTAGTTGGTTTCGGTCCTGGTAGTAGCAATGATAGTATAATAATAGGCTAGTAGTAGTAGTAGTAAAGTAAAGCAGTAAAGCTAGTAGTTGAGTAGTAGTAGTAATAATAGTATACTAGTAGTAGTAGTTCGGGTTAGGTTAGGGTAGGTGCAGGCAGCGAAATAGTCATATTTCAAGTCCCTTGTACATTAGTTTGCAGCACTGGAATAACGCCCTTATGGAGAGTTTCATAGAAATGAAAACAACATCTTATTGCTGTATCTATGTTCACAGATGACTTACATATTCTGCGCCTTCATAAATAAATTCCCTAAACATTTGTCTTTTGTTCTGAATTAACACCTTTTACCTGTAAATTGTAATTTTAAAAATGTCCACGTATTCTTAATCCCGTTTCTGTCACTCCAGAACACTTACTAAACGTACAAGAGTTCATTTGGTGCTAAAAGAAATTGTTATATCATGAATATCAGTACACTTATAAAATAGAACATAACTGAGGAAACCTGAAATTTCAATCTTGATACACGTATCAGTGCGCAGCCAGCGTTCTTCCCGCCTTTGATGGGACAAGCCGCAATTATTTACGCAATATTCAGTGCATTGCTTGTGTATAATCTTGTGCGTTTGTTGAATGTAAAACATAACTCACACAACCGCTATAACAACATAATGTGTTTTTTATTGTCCACCAGTACACGAACAAATTCCAGGTATGCAGGGGTGTAGCCAAGGGGGGGCCCATCGGGGCCGGGCCCCCCCAAATGGTTTCCTGGCCCCCCCCAAATGACCAGCTTTTAAAACATCATAGTAAAATTATCTTGTTTCATTCATTTAAAAGTAATAAAGTTTATTGACAATTAATAATTTATGGTAAAATAGTAAGGAGAAATATTGTTTTTTTTTCATACTCATCGAAAAATAGCAGGGTGGTTTGATTTAAATCAGTCTGATTTAAATCAAGATTTAAATCACTTGATTTTTTAAATAAAAATCGTTGATTTAAATCGAACTCTGAAATAAATTAATTTAAAGTGAAAATAAGTAAAATCCCGTTTCTGTTCTGTTATTTCGATTATGGAAGTTAATAATCATAATACAATGAGACTCAAATGTACAGTATAGTATGATAACAAGTGTCATGCAGAGGATGATTAGGGAAAATCCCGTTTTGAACAGGTAACGGAGCAATCCTGCTTTCTCCTTTTCGTAACATTGGGTTTGGGTTTTAAAATCGTTAACTATTCCAACGAAGAAATCACCATCGACATTTAAGACGACAATACTTTTTTGTGCGTGTCTGTTTGTTTGTTCCCAAATAATAGGGCGTATTTAGAGGGGTCCTATCACATGTTTTTTTTTTTTAATTTTATAACTTTAGGCGGATTTATGTATTTCCTGCCGCAAGCTAGTTCTGAGTTTTTAAAAATAGGCCCCTGCCAAATATTACTAACTTTTTGTAAAAAAAAAAAAAAAGTGTCATTTTGATAAACATTGCTGTACTTTTTCCTTAATGCTTAACCTTTTAAATTATATCATCTATTTTTAGGTGATAGGGTAGAATCTTCATTATTCGATTTAAAAAAGTACCAATAAGGCTTTTTAGTTCATTTTCTTCAAGACTGGAGATATTTTAGAACACGTTACATATGCTTCCATGCCTTTCTGCGTTGAGGCATAGTGTGTGATGACGTCATAAATTTAAAAAGATATTTTGTGTTATGCGTAATATTATTTTTTTTTTTTTGGCAGGTTACATTTTGCATTCAGAAGACTGAAATTTTGCACACTCGTTTAGTGCACCCTTTATAATTTTCAGATGTTTTCAGATCTCTGCGTGGAAACAGCGGGGTCCAGAGGGGCAAAATGTTTCAAAAAAGGATATTTTTAACAAAAATAGCTTTTTTTCGTGATTTTCCCGCCTCAGATAAAGACATATGAATGGTACCGTTTGAAAGGCTGTTCTATTTTGAAGAAAATGATGTACGTACTATGCTCCTAGGATAAATAGGAATGTCTCAGGAAACTGTTACCTGAGATCCTGTTTTATATGGGAATCTGGGGTATTTGGGGAATATTATTTTTTGCGAGCTTACTTTTGCACCTACAAGACTTAAATTTTGCACATTTACTCAGTGCACCCCTCAGTATTTTTCAGATTTGTTTCAAATCTCTGCCTTAAAACAGGGGAAGGGGTCCACAGAGGTAAAAATGTAAGAAAAAAGTTATTTTTAACAGAAAATTCCTTTTTTCGTGATTTACCCGCCCCAGATACATGATGGAGACATTTGAAGGGTACCGTTTGAAAATTTGTTTTATTCTGAAGAGAATAATGTACAAATCATGATCCTAGGATAAATAGGGATGTCTGAGGAAATTTTTATATTACATCCGGATCACTTGGGGCATTGTGAGAATGTTCTTAGCTCATTGTTAAATAGTTTCCTCACCCTTACTACTCAAGATAGAATCTTGAAATTTTGTGTACACATTTAGTACAGCCCTTAGTATTTCCTAGTTGATTTTGAGATCTGTGCGTTAACACAGGGGAATCCAGAGGGGATCTTTTTTTTTTTTTTTTTTTAATGCCGATTACTTTCAAAATTTCCCGCTTCAGGAACATGATAGGGAAATGTGAATGTTACCGTTTCAAAAGCTGTTCTATTCTAAAGAGAGTGATGAATGTACCATGATCCTAGGATAAATAGGGATGATGCTGTAGCTGCTTGACTGAAAGTCTGTAATTTACGTTTAAAAAGAGCCATAATTTAAAAAAAGCTAAGAAACATTGTTTGGGATTGATATAGGTTAACGATTGGGGATAATTCAAAATTCAACCCCAATACTTTCACTTAAATGGCATAATTAGCATTTAATACTAATTCCTAATGCTTGTTCTTCAGTTCGCGACTTGTATTATACGAGGAAAAAGATTTGATTTAAATCAAAAAATCGATTTAAATCAAAAAAATCAACAAAAATGATTTTTTTAAAAAAATAATGATTTTTTTCCACCCTGAAAAATAGTATAGTATCTCTTCCTTATACCAATTGAAAAATAGGATATTTTTGTGACAGCAGATTACACAATTTACTGCGATTTATATTTGATAGTTTGAAGACAAACGTTTTAACAAGGTATTACAAATACAGCCATAAAACAAAGGTATTAAACTGATTTGTAAGTACAGTATATTTTTATATGCTTTAACAAGTGTTTTAAAAGACAAAGGATGGAAAATTTGGCGAGAAACAATGCTTTTATTCAATTTGGATTTCATTCGCTCTCTCTTTTATTTCTACTCAGTGTAATAAAATAATTATGTTTTTTTAGTCACGAATAATAAATATTTTTGTCAGGAAACCGTAAAGAAATTAAGTGAAATTTCAAAGAAAATCAATCTTGTGTAGATAGGTTCTGTATACAAGGTCTTAAATTTAAAGGTAACCAAGAAAAGTTTTGTTGCTTTTTCACCCAGTACCTTCGAACATTGGTATGTCACCTAACCTGGAAGATCAAAAATAATCCCCATCAGAATCGACGACCTTCTGAAAACGTTCTGGAAGGCCATGGAATCCATCGCGGTAGAACTTGGTGCGCCGTGAAACGAAGAAAGTATCAGGTGCATTTTATACTTTTACTAGGGATTTGAACTGGCATCCTCTAAAGTGATTGTTCAAAGAATGGAACAGGTGATAATCGGACGGTGCAATATCCGGGTAATATAGTGGTTGCAATATTGTTTCCCATCCAAGGCGGAAAATGGTGTCTTGAGTCATCTTGGCGTTGTCCCGTAAACGAGGACCCATTTGCAATTCAGAAGCGATAGCTCCAGAGTTTTGAGTTTTTGTTGAGCACAGCTCAACTGCTGACACTACACAGTTGCATTGATACTCTGAACAGCTGGTAGCAGTTCCCGATGCACGATGCACCAAACACACAGAAGGACCTTATTCTGGTACAGTGTTGGTTTCGGCTGTTTTGAAATCGGTTCATGGGATGCTAACCAATGATGACGGGGCCGTGGAGCTTCCTATAGGACACACTTTTTATCACATGTCAACGCTCTGTCTAGAAATGGCTCCGAAACAGTAAATAAACACAGGCGACTGCCGCATTGCCTTCTGGCCCGGAGTGAGACCCATTGACCCAACTTGTAGTGCTTCATAAGTTGATGGATGTGCTGCCGAATGGTTTCTCGAATATGTGAGCCCCATTGACCCAACTTGTAGTGCTTCACAAGTTGATGGATTGCTGCCGAATGGTTTCTCCGCACACTGAATTGTAGTCCCAGTTCCTCTTTGTACATGTATTGGTCTTCTGGCATGTGGTGTTTTCGGGTGTTTCGTCATCGTCCTTAAACTTGTTAAACCATCGCTGCAATGTCCGCGTCGTCACGACACCCTCACCAAAGTACTGGCATATCGTCTGTCCCGCTACAGCGGCGTTTGACCTCCATTTGAACTCGTTCAGCATATATGCTCTTATGACGCTCTGTGGATGTCCCATGTTCCCTCTGTCTTTACGCAAGTTCACGGTGTGTCTGAATTGCCACAACCAGGTAGTATGTTGGATATACCCACACCAACAACTGACGTTCGCCTTATCTCCACTCGCATTCAACTCACGGTGTGAGGTCCAATTGAACACAGACTTCCACGAAAAGGGACAGAACTTTCTTGGTTACCTTTATAGTTATGCACAAAAGTATAGCGTTTGGTCCCGGGCAGTAGTTCTTGATTAAGCATAATAAAAACTATCTTGAATATAATTTATGGATAATAATAATAATAATAATAATAATAATAATAATAAGAAGAAGAAGAAGAAGAAGCTAAAATACATAGTGTTTTTAGTTTTCCAGAAGAAAACCAAAATTTTCCTTTCTTTCAGACCTCAAAAACACTAGCAGCAACACTTTTTTTTGGCTTTGTACATTGTAGCTGGCCCCCCCTAAAAAACGACGGGCCCCCCCTACACAAACCTGCTGGCTACACCCCTGCAGGTATGTCTTAAATTATAATTCACCTTGGCATATTATCTCAGCCATAATGCTGTCAACAGAGCTGCCTTGCTTATGGATACACTGCACATGAAGTGCTCTAGGGTAGTGACGACATTAAGTGACGTCACGTCCTGTTGCTCTTGTTATGTCAACTTAAGAACTCCCGTATTAGATGAGGGATAGTCTTCAGTGTTGCCAAAAAACGTATTACCCAAACATCTGGGTTTAGGTATTGATTAAAAAATATGAAACCAGTAATTTATTTTTCTTACGTCTCAAATTTTAAATTTCAAATACTGTTATTCTTTCAATATCTTTGTGTCAAAAATATTTTATTGCAAATAAAAATGACAGTATTATATGAAAAGTGGCACATAGGAAAGACAGATAATATAATCAGTCATAAAATATCGTTGGTTTCATTTTTTTTCGCTACCTACAGCCAGATATTTAAATAATACGTGTTTCTGGAAACACTAAAATCTCTAAAGATGGCAACACTGAAGGCTACCCTCATTTCAATTTTTCGTATGTAGAATTGCATTTTCTATGTTCATAGTAAGTTACATTTTGTCCCTCCGTTTATAAGAAACTGGCAAAAAAAAAAAAAAAAAAAAAAAAGAAAAAAGCAACTTCAAACTTGCAGCACTAGTCTACACCCTCAAACAAGAAATAAACCGTAGCTCGGTAAATCTTTACTTTGTACAGAACAGTATGTGTAACGAGAAGAACTAAGACCAGGAAGGTACCACTTTAGCAAATCATTCTCCGAAAATAAAACTAGGTTTTATTTTCTCGCAAAATTTCATGGGTTGACCTTTGTGTTTCTTCTTATACACATAAAAAAGTAGGATGCGATAACCCTGATACCCCCGTTTATTTGATAGTCCGTCACTTAAAACCCTCGATAAGTAGTTGGCGCTCTACGCTTTTCGCAAGGGTCAAATTGCGTAGTTGCCATTCCGTTCAAAAGATGGAGGTAAGAAACTCCACCTATCTAACCTAATTTGCTTCCTAACCTTAACGTTTTCTAAACTAACCTAACGAAGCGGGATGGCAACTCCGGAATAAATGCCTTTTCCAACGGCAATCCTGCAAGCATTAATACACCATATTCATTTTAGTACGCCTAGTCCTATCATTAATTGCGAAGTTTAGCTCCTTCTCTCATTCATCGGGATAAGTTTAGTATCATCACCCCGGTTTTACTCAAAATATTGAAACACTACCAGGATAAACCAGCAGTTTTGAGTTTCAAGTTTTGTAAATACATTTTGTAAGTGAAAAATGGTGTTGAACATGGCAACATTTTCGTGAAAAGCGCAAAGATACCCTGTGACGGCTAGAACCATTTGCAAAAGCATTGCAGTATGGGAAGTAGTGGTGGGTAGTTCCGGAATGATTCGTTCCGAAAGAACGAATCCTTCAGAGGAAAGAAAGGAACGAATCTCTGAAAGGAATCGGATTCATTTGGGCGGATTCACTTGAATCAGTGGATTCGGTTGGTGGAACCAGATGGTAAAACCAAACTACAGACGAATGGATTGATATGGATGGGACAAAAACAGTAGTAAAAAATAGACCGACACTGCACAACAGAGAAGCAAATAATGCACGTACTGCGCATGTCTGGAAACAAGCAAACTTTTCTACGCGCTCTCGTGTCACTTTTCCGCAATATTCTGACACTGCAACTGCTCCCCAACTGGAGGAGGGGGTTGAGTTGAGTTGAATTTCAGTTTAGCATCCCTTTCAACAGCGAGGCTATGTGAGACGTGGACCTACTGATTAACGTGAAATCCGAACCACATGAGCTCCCGCCGGGAATCGAACCCGGGTCTCCCGCGCCAAGGGCGCGTACGCTAACCGCTTAGCCACGGAGGAGCTCAATGGAGGAGAGGGGAAAGCAGCTGCTAGTCTTATCACTATTTTTTCTTTCTTTGTTTTGTTTTTACTTTTACACAGGTGTTCAACGTACCAGGTCTATAGATTTTTGTTGCAAGACGGATAATGAAACTATTTGCTGTGACACACAAGCTCTTATTCAATATACTCTGATGTAATTTGCAGATAATCCTATACTAATATAAAAATCGCAATTAGTTGTTTGATTACGTTTTAATGCTTATTTCAACACCAAGATAGTATGAAAAAAATGAAATATTTGAGTTGTACATCCCACATTTATGCCGGTTAGGCTAAAGGAGATGGTGATGATGAGTAATGAATGAAATGGTGAAATGGTAAAGTGGGAGAACCCCGAGAAAACACACGCACACGGTTCGTCCACCACAAAGTCCACACGGTGCGAGCTGGGATCGAACCAGAGACTCCAAGCACCGTAGGTGAACGCTCTACTACTAAGCCACCGCCCCTCCCCCGAACCACATGAGTTGCCACTGGAAATACTACTCGAGTCTTCCGCGAGGAGAACCAGAATTCCGCCTAACGTTTATTATTATTATACAATTTATTACAAAATATGTAATTCTGAAAATCAGTATAGACAACTGCCCCCTGCCCTCTCCAAACGACACTCCTACTAGTGTTCCTTCCAGACATTTTTTGGGGGCACTGAAGCCGGTAGCCAGCTCAAAAATGTAGGGGGGCCCAATGAAGTTAGGGAGGTCCCGATCCAACCATATTATAGTTCATTTGTAAGCCTACCGTGAAAATTTTAGGGGGCGGCCCCCCTAGACTCCCTGGATACGGGCCTGGGGGCACTGACACAAGGAGCTCTGAGAGTGCCTCCCCGGAGGAGACCAAAATAATACGTGTATAATAAATAAATAGAATAGTACCAGGGAACATTTTTTCTGAATGAACGACTGAGTCCTACACAAGGAAGCCCGAGACTTCGTTTGTTGTTGCTGGTATTACGTACTTAAATAAAAAATAAGACTGAAAGTTACAGAACATTTACTTTTTTGCTTTCAACAGTCAGGTAAAAAAAATAGAAGAAAGAGAAGATCACCTGTTACTCTTAGCAGTTTCAACGTGCACTCTTAGCAAAACGCTTTCCTGTCCTATGTGCAATATTATCTCTGTCTTATCAAGAAAAACAGGAACCTTCTGAACATTGTTTGAAAACACTGCAATCCCTCCTTTTGCTTCTACTCATTCCAGTTTCCCACACTACCACACTGCAGCAACTTCTCAGGCGATAAGAGTGGTTTGACGACTTTGGGTGAAAGAAGGAATCGAATTGGAGAGCCATATGAGAACTCAGAATTATTCCGACTCATCGGAACCAAAGGATTCGATCCAGAGAGGAACGAATCCTTGTTTGGGTAATCAAATCGAAATAAACACGGAATCATTTAACTTTGCGGAACCAAAGGATTCGGTCCGGAGGAACGAATCCTTCTTCGGAACGGACTCAAAGGAATTGATTCCGGGAAAGGAACCAAACCGCCCATCACTAATGGGAAGGAAATGTCCTACGGCGCGTGTCGTGTTTCTGTTTGTTTTTACCCAATGGAAAATCTAGATCTGAAACTGATTTTTCGTAGCGGTCATATGCTTACCAACGTGGCCATGTTTACGTCTTTTTTCGCAAATTCTATTTCCGAAATTGCGGTTACAGGTTAACCAACGTAACAGTCAGTGTCGTTACTTAGTATAAATAAACAAAAAAAAAAAAAAAAAAAAAAAAAAACTATACTTAATTTTAGCTAACGTAACCTAACTTTACCTGTCGTGCAATTGTTGTTCTACTTTAATAGCTACGTTTTTGTTGAAAAAAAAAAAAAGGATGACGATACTAAATATTTGCCCAGTCATCTTTGCTCCTTATTACATTATATTAAAAAAATGCGTAGAAAGAGAGCTTATGCGTATGTAATGTGGTGTCCACCCCCGAGATGGGAGCTGTCCAGAAACACACCTTACTTCAAACCACGGTAATATACGAGATTAGGTTCTCATGCCATATAGCGTTGCCAACGATGTATATCAGTGTTTTTTGCTTTGTAGTGACGTTTACAGTCGCACACACGAAGTACAAACACGTTCAAAGACGGGAAGGTTCTAGAGCACAGGTCTCCCCACATACGTCAGTAGCTAGGTTGGTTCCTTTCTGTACCAAACCTTAATATTTAATTCATATAGTATTGCCGAGCGATCGTTAGCGAGTGGAGGCGGGCTAGAGCCCCACAGGGCACGTTGTTTTCGGTCTTTATTACAGATAAATAGGAAGAGGGGACCTGTGTTCTAGAACCTTGTCTTCAAAGACACTTAAGGTAGGACCCCCCTATGTTAAACACGCGCAAAAACCAAACAATTGACATGTTTTTTTAGCGCATAAACAAGGACGGAGGTCCCCCTATAGAGATTTTACTTTGGGGGAACCCTCGCCTTTATTTATGCGCTAAAACACATGTCAATTGTTTGATTTTTGCGCAAGTTTAACAGGGGCGTCCTACCTTAAGTGTCTTTGAACTTGTTTGTACTTCGTATGCGACTGTGAACGTCACTACAAGCAAAAAACACTGATATGCATCGTCGGCAACGCTATATGGCATGGGTACCTAATCTGGTATATTACCGACGGTTCTACGGATATTTTTTCCTAAGTGATACGTTTTCTTTTCGATGTTCTACGGTTACATCAGGTCACGTTAGGTTACGTTGTCCTTCCTCTTCGTTCAATATTAACACAGTCTTTCTCCTGTAAATGTTTAATTTCGTAGAACCCCATTGTGTAGTTAACCCAACTCCCACAGCATTTGCAGTTAAAAATCATACTCTAACAGTTCTTAAATATTTTTTCTTGAAGTTCACTGGTAACCAATTATTGACAGCATGCCAACTGACGAATTAGCTATTACCGTATTACATACGCGAGCGAGATATCGGAAAAACAGCGAAGAGCTAACCACTGTTTGTTAGAATATAGTATACATGAAGCTGCATCAGTTCCCGAAGGAGCAGGACGCTCATACTTTTAGGGATTATTCATTGACTATGTACGAACTTACAAAGGGGGTAACAAAGCGACTTTTACTTACTTATCGACTGATACGAAAATAAAAAAGAACGTACCTGTACTTTATATCTGCATGTGTAGTGCCCTTGTACTGTATCTATGACTATGTGTGTGTGGGGGGGGGGGGGAATTTAACGCATATCGCATGTCTTGTGCACAAAGATACTTCTTACTATTGCACTACGTAGAAAATTTATGGTATTTCATGTAGAAGTGGTAACAGAACACAGAAGAAACAGATCAGGGGATTCTCATGTATACTATTACCGGCTACATTGCTCAGCCTGTAACCGCTAACACACTTTTGTAGTTTCGACAACTGTCCTCCGTACCTTTTCGAAATTCACAGCCTATTCAACATGTAAAAATAACTATTCCATTTAATAAAATCATCTGCTTATAAGCGAACCCGGCAACAGAAAAAGAGTGAAACCTAACTTTATGAAACATCAAAATTTTTATAATGTGGATCCGTCTTTTCTTAGTGGCAAGCACTAAACATCTTTCGCTACTTGCCAAAAATAAAATTCGCTACTTCCCATCTACGAACGATAAACGCACAGACAAAGGATATCGCAATTTATCTACTTACTCAACGATCATATCCCTGTACTTACTCTCGTCAGGCTGCCTGTGTCAATAAAAACATCTGATAAGAGACCAGTGAATTTATTCTGCAGTCCTGATATATTGGCTTTCCTCAATTCTCACTTCAAGCTTGTTTTGTCTTGTCTTCTTCACCATTATCGGTGTTACTTATAAAAAGCATCAGCTATTATAAGCCAGTGTGCTATTAATGTTTATTATGTGATTGTCTATCAAAACCATGTCTTTTTTGTCATATTTGAATGATTACGGCTTGAAGCTATACTGTTTACATTGATAGCAGTGATGCCAGTTTTGTAACAGCGAATTTCCCGTCCGAAGCCATGAAATTTCCCGATTAGACGCAAAATTTCCCGCCAACTAAAATAGGTACAATTTATAACACCTAGTGATAAATCATTTTGAAAAATATCACTTTAGAGGGCCTATGATGTGCAGTTGAACTCCTTCTCGTAACGTAGAAGCCACGATTTCCAGTTACGCATGATAATATCACAAAGATGCTGGCACAATATTAAAAAAAAAAAAAATAAATAAAATAAAAAAAATCAACAACACTGTGAACTTTTTTTAACGAACACCATGTTTTTCTTTATGGTTTGGAAGGGAATGTTGTGTTCGGCAAAGAAACACAATACAATTTTCTGGTCTTAACAAGATTTTTGTGTTGCTTCTCATTACTTGTTCCTTGCTAAGAAAAAAGCTGTAGCAATAGACAAGGTATTTTGCTATTGCATTACATTAACTAGATGCTTCAAGTTTTTTGTGTGATACTGAAGCTCACTTTTACTGCAAAAGAGCTCGACGTTACAGGTCTTATACCTAGCTTTGGTATCGATTCCCGACACGGACTGTAACGCCTATTAAATTGTGAATCCAAAAGCCACTCCTTGTTAGATCTTTTAGCTTTATCTCGCTTCTTACTCTCACTCATCTTAAAAAAAAAAAAAAAAAAATACCGCGAAACAAATTTCGTACTTCTCTCTTTTATCCTAGCACGAAACAAGATTAAATTAGACTCTTCTGTGACACGAAGAAGCTATTTCGAAAAGAGGGCTATGCTTCTATGGAAAACAACTTAATAAAGATGTAGGCCTACAATTAATGATAACAGAGTGAAGTATTGTTTTCTTTCTTGTTTATTGATATCAGTTGATGTTCTTAAGGAGTTTACTCATCATTTGAGACATCCTACATATGCTCCTGCTGAAAAGTGATAAGGACAGATGGGAATGGTCTAAGAGCATCTACATGACATTATCAAAAGATTTACACTTTACAATGGCCCCACGCGGAAAACTTAAGTCTGCTACACTTTTTGTCTCCCTCTGTTCGCTTTTTCCGATCATATGTATCGGATGGGTTTGATATTTCCTTTCATTATCGAAACATAGCGGTGACACCTGTGTGCGTGCCAAAACACAGAACCACCAGACAACTGTACCCCATTTGTTTTGGAAACAATAAACCAATCTCACGTGTGCGAGGGGAAGAGTCGGAAAGATCAGGTATTTATTCACAGTCAGTTCGTACCATTTGTACCTTTTGTTTCATTTTGCCTTTACTAGTCGTTTGTGCTGGCTACTTGCCTGCTTAGTTGGTCAACATTGCGATAAGTTAGTGAAGGAATTGTTCATGTAAGGGAGAAGAGCAAAAGAAGAAAAATGAACGAATGATAAAACATACCAGAAAAGTTGAGGATGTTAGAATTTCCCGTTTTCAGCCTATTTTAAGGAAAAATTCCCGCATTCCCGGCAGTCCTCAGAATTTCCCGTTTTACGGGAAATTTCCCGCCAACTGGCATCACTGATTGATAGTAGAAGTCACTTGTTTTGTCACAGTAGATGTAGCGCAGTGAATTCTGGGTACGATGCGCGCGCACTCGGTAATATCACATATTTGCTTTCAGCAAATCTTCGAAACAAGTTTTTTACAGAGTTGCAAACTGTTCGCGACGGCAAACTTCAACGCTATATTTTCAAAAAAGATGCAAGTTAATTGCAGTGGTGAATTTATTTTTGCAAATCAGTGAAAATTTGCAGATCATATTGAAAGCTTTTAATAAATATTACGAAATTTTGCCTTCGCAAACTTTCAGATTGTTTGCTCCACTAAACGAAGTAAAACTTTGCCGCAAGTATTCGTGCTATCTGGGTACATTCCAAATCATCCATCTTGGTTGTTACGCAATGCACGATGAACACAATATACTTCCACATGAGGCAAAGTAACGCTTAACAATGTGATATGTTCTGGAAAGGAAACCTCGAAACCCTCCAGATGAAGGGTCCGCGTGTAACAGAAGCCAAAAATCAAAGAACATAAAAACAAACAGCACTGCCAGTTCTACATCCAGAAATGTTAACTGCGAGGGGTCCAAAGTATTTGAGGGAGGTCCAATACGTCTACATAATATGGAACCTGTCTTATACTGCACCCGAAAAGACGATAAGCAATTCTTAATTACTGTCACCTATATTTTTAGAAAAAATGATAGAACGATTATTTTTATAAGAAAAGAAAAGAGTACATGATGAGGCGTAAAATAAAATATTTAGCCTACATCGATCATTTCTCTGTTAAACAAGTATAGTTCGTTAAGAAAGTCTACAAATGTTAGTCGAGCTTCGAAATTTTTGGGAGGTCCGGACCCGGTGGACCCCCCTCATGGCTACGCCCCTGAGCATTGCTAACTAGTTCCAAATTCAATGTGGCGTTCCCCATCATATACAGTTTTATGTGGAAATTATCAAGAGTATAAAATATACTTATTTTATAAAAGAAATATGTTTATACTAAAATACTATCCACAGAGGGAGGGGGGGGAGAGCGATCCTACATACTGACTTATTAATATTTGATTCATAAATTACTGTAGAAGAAGCCCTCATTATCAATATAAGCTAAGAATTAACTTGTAAATGCGTGTCTACTTTCATTTGTTTTCTCCTCTACTAGATATTTTCTTTCTTATTTTGCAATTCTGCAATCACTTTTTTTTAATTGTCATTATATTGATTTGCTTCAGTATGGTCCCGTAATTTAAAAATATGAATGCATAAAAACAAATTCCATTTGTTAATTGCTAGTGAAAGAAAATTTAGAAATCTTATTTAGCACGAAAAAACTTTTCATTCACTGGAAACTGTGCTGTGTTGCAGAAGCACTGCAACGACCAGTCCCTTTAACTTCTGAGATAGGGGAAAGAAGACTTAACATTTGCTCCAATTGCCGCGCTGAAGGAATCTGGTCGTTGTATGCTCGCTGCAACACGATATAAATTAGGGACTCTGTGACAGATTATTTTTCGCTTTTTAAAACGGATTAACGGAACGGATAGTTACAGAAGTAAAAAATATGTTATTTAAAGTGTATATATGCGAGTATTAAAAAGTATTTTTTATGTTCTTCACTACTATTGATAATAATATTTTTTTCTTGAAATACTTTGGTCGTTACGCAACCCTGCAACACTAACATTAGCCGCCACTGTTTTGAGTGAAAAATAATTGAAGCTATTATTTACACATTTTTTTTTTTTAATCTTATAGTAAACTCATGATATACCTATCAGAGTCTGGGTTCTGGCTGACCCCTAGTTTTTACCTTCTAAATCCGCCACTGAAGCTGTTGCATTTTCTCTCCGAATACAGGGTTACATTCTTGGATTTCGGTCTTAATAGTGTATGAGAAAGCAGTTCTAATTAATTTTGGTACTGATTAAGGATAGTCCATCACAAAAGTGGCAATTAAAATGAGTGAATGGATACGAAAGAGGATTGTGTAGAAGTAAGGCTTTTCTTTGACTAGAACAGTGACTAAAACCGGTTATCATAGAAGCTGCTTTTCACTTCATTTAAAATAGGTTAGATTAGGTTCCAGAGAATAATCTAGGCAAAGTAAAAACTTGCCTGTGTAGGCTATTTTTTCGGTGTAAATCCACCCGTTTAAACACATTTTTGGTAATAATTATCTGTCATCTTTCCTGTATCTTCAGGAACCAACTGGATTATTCGAGCCCATCGTTACAAAGGAAATTAAGTGAACTTTAAAGGCTCAATTTCAGAACAAAAAGAGCATTAGCATCACATTCAGAAAACAAGCCATTCATTTACATTTGAATTACATAATGTTTTCTCCCATTTGTTTCAAGGGAAATCACACAAATGTCTCCTCATTGTGGCCTCATGAACGGACAATGGAACAAATACATTTGGGAACAAAACCCATCAAAAATATCACTATTTATGAAATGAAATATCTTACTTTAACGTCCCACAATTATGCCCATTAAGCTATGGGAAATGGATGATTAAGGCAAGCGAATGATGGAATGAGAGTGAGAGAGGAAACGGGAGTACTCCGACAAAACCCATGGACACAATTTGTCCACCACAAACTTACTTGGCCGGGGATCGAATCAGGGACCCCACGTGCTAGAGGTAAGCGCTCTACCACTGAGCCACCGTGTTGCCAATATCAATATAAAAACAACTCCTTTAGGGTTTCACTGCTATTCTACAGCTACATTGTTTTTATTATTATTATTATTATTAGATGTATATTTTAAAAGTGGTATCAAATGTACCTTGAAGCGCATTACTCGTACCAACTATGTTTTATCTTAACTCGTAAGTACTCGCGCCTTTTTTGAGACTTGCGCGGGGATCCAATAGACTCCCAAATTGACGAGTTTTTCTTTACAATAAAAATATATTTTTTAATGATTAAGACAATGTAGGATAACTCTAGACATGTTTTTAAAAGTGTTTGCTGCAATTAGTTTTTTTATACTCATTTTGAGACATTTTTAAAATGTTTTTTCATTAGGACTTCTGGCTAGCAACACAAAAGTTATGTTTGGAGGTGTGTGAACACCCCGCATGAGTACTTAAGGGTTAAAGGTTTAAGAAAAAAAAAAGTTGCCTTATGTGGGGAAAATGTTGCATAGGCATACAGACCTCCCAATTTTTGAACACGACACACTCACTGGCTAACATTATTGTGACACTGTAGTCCTTTTCCCAGTCCATTTTGTGAGACGTGCAGTCAGCCTTAACTTAAAACTCTATCCCATCACGATTCTGGAACTTATTACACGAATAACTAACACTTTCTGACCATACCTTAACACACTTATTGCAGTGGTGCCCCCCCCCCTTATGTCCATGACACACCTCCCCCAATTGTCTATCGGTAGGTGTTCTTCCATGAAAAAAAAAAATCTTTTCGATTAATTTTTACACCTCCTCAAACATATTTATATAGATTTTTACCCCCCCCCCAAATATTTCAATGACGCAGTTTGCGTCATAGCCCCCCTTTGTGGGCACCCATGCTTATTGATTAAAATTAAAATCAACTGTTATAGTTTTGACGTCTTCATCAGACACTTGATTGAGTCGATAAGTTGTCGAAACTAAATACTTCATTTTAAAAAAGTGTCAGAAAGTGTTAGTTATTCGGCTTCAACAATTTATTTAGGGATAATAATGCGTGAGTACATTGAACAACGCAGGTGGCCGAGCTCTCGGAACAAGACATTCGGCGAATGGATTGATTTGCCTGTTCCTCCGACTTTAATCCCATCGAGTACGTTTGGGATGCTACGGGAAAAAATCGTGCACATTCAGATTCACCAAGGACCATCCAGCACTTGTCAATAGCGTAGCACTGGTCTATTAATGGAACTCCATACCACAACGCATTACCAATTTGTGAGAGAGCATGGGAGAGCGTTGCGGAAAATGCATCGTAGTCCATGGTGATCACACCCCTTTTAAGGGGCATTTCATTACTTTTGTATAGAGGCTTTCAGTGTAAGTTATTGTCTTTACATGAAAGTAATTAATCACGTGTTTTTTTCTGCCGTCTCCTGTATTATACTGTAGCACTACTTTCTACTTATAGTTCGTTTCATGATCTATGCCACTTAGGAATTACACAACACCAGAAACTTACCTTTCATCTTTAAGTATTGCACACAATGTAATAATAATAATAATAATAATAATAATGTGGAGAGTAAAATAATACATTGCAACAATGCATTTCAACATTAACATTTACTTAGCTTATATAGATGTATGTGTTATTGCTTAAGTACATTTCAAGATACTTATCTTGAAATTTTTACTATTGTCTGGGTTTACGTTCTTCATATCTTTATTGTGCCATAACTTCACTATTTATGCCCATTAGCAGCTGTAACTTCGGAATATGTTAGACCTTCGGATGGACCATCTAAATAAGGTTTTCAGCTAAATTCATTTTAGAGCTGGGAAGTATTCCTGGTGAGTTTCCATTGACATTAAAAATCTTAGTTCACTTGGTGCTCCTACAGACGTCCAACAAGGTCTCCCAAAGGAAGATTAATCCGCATACCAGTGGCAGAATTCAAATATAAACGAAGATCCTGATTACGCATAAACTGTAAATTAAAAGAAGCTTTATAACTTTGTTGAAACTAGTATCCACTGATTTGCCTCTTTTCCTATTGAGTCACTGATTTTCTTTGATTCTTTAATTTGTTATGGCTTATCTTCGGAATACAGTAATTAAATGCTTCTTCGGAAAAGAAACAGAAAACGTACTATTATTCCATTAAAATCGAAATGTTCAAAAAAAGTCTTGAATTTCTCAGACAAGAAAGCAGTGCCTTTTTTTTTTCTTTCTTTGAGCCCTTACATCTCTGGTCACTGAATCTACCTTACCCGGTATTTGGTAAGTTCTACGAGAAAGAGTGATTTTTATTATATATATATATATATATATATATATATATATATATATATATATATATATATATATATATATATATATATCCAGGCTGAGGCACAAGTCGGTTAACACCCCTGTAGCACACGAACGGCTTTGCGTTCACACTTTGTTCATGGTACATGTTCGGGTGGGTAATGAACCATATTGCACGACATGGTTGCCATGGCGGTCGTCTTGAATTCAACTTTGGATTTTTTAAAAAGGGAAAGGGGCATGTAGGATATGATTTGACATGTGCTCGATCTAAGGGAAACAGTGGTACAGTCTATTTTCACCTACCGTTATTGGTTAAGAAGTTACTGTCTCACAAAGGGTGAAAAATTGACATCACAGCATGTTTTTCTCTGTTCCAGGTGATATAAGATGTCACTAACAATCCCAGAGATCGTCGAGAAGGGTGGTGGACGATCTGCCAAGGTGATTGCGGCTGAGTTTAATGCAGCCCATCCTGAGCGAGCGATAGAGAGAACATCTCACATGTTGCAGTGTTCAAGTTGTTAAAGAAGTTCCCTGAGATGGGCTCGGTGCACGACAAGGATCTATCTGAACGCCCACAGACCGCTACTGCCAACGACAAGGCGACAGAAGTGTTGGCTGCTGTTGTGAAAAGCCAAAACTCCATTCTCGTCATGTGGCATCCATAACAGGAATCAGTCAGAGATCAGTGTTACGGGTGCTGCATGTGAACAAGTGGCACCCATACAATTTGCAACTCCAACAGCAGTTAACAGAGAATGATCCAGACAGGCAAGTGCAGTTTGCTGAATGGGCCACAGAAAGGCGTGAGGAGGATCCCATGTTCCCACAACGTGTTCTTTTTTAGCGATGAGGTCACGGAGAGGTCAATAAACAAAATCACAGATATTGGAGTGACAAACCCAGATTGGGGCCAAGACAGCAAAGAGATGGGTGGAGAGAAGGTGATGGCGTGGTGTGGAATTTGGAGAGACGCATTATTGGCAGTACTTCATCCACGCACCCTGACTGGTGAGAAATATCGTAATATGCTCGAGAATGATGTGTTCCCTGCTCTCTTGAATGAGGACGGCGATTTCCCATCCTTTTTCCAGGAAGACGGGGCTTTACCTCACTATGCATTATGTTCACGCCAATGGCTTGATAGACAATTTCCGTGACATTGAGTAGGGCGACGGGGACAGAGTGGCCACCACTATCCGCAGATTTTACGTCGCTAGACTTCTTCCTCTGGAGTCATCTGAAGAACCTGGTTATCAACAACCCATCCGTGATATTCACCATCTAATGCAGCGAATTCTGCAATGTTGTGAAACCGTCGACCCGGACATGCTGTTGCGAGTCCATGAGGATTGACAGAGGCGCTTTGCAGCGTCTTGCTCAAGAAGGACAGCACATAGTCCACATGATGTAATGCCAAATTTTCACCCTTTGTGAAGCAATATCTTGTTAACCAATAACGGTAGGTGAAAATGGACTGTACCACTGCTTCCTTGAGATCAAGCTCGTATCAAATGATACCCCACATGCCCTCTTCCCATTTTAAAATTCAAAGTTGGATCCAAGATGACGGCTTCCAAGATGGCCGCCATGGCAATCATGTCATGCAATATGGTCCATTACCCACCCGAACAACATATACCATGAACCAAGTATGAACGCCAAGCCGTTCGTGTGCTACAGGAGTGTTAATCGACTTATGCCTCACCCTATAGTATAAGTGTTGATGCATGTGTGAAACATTACACGTAACATTTTGACGAAATTACTTTCCTTTATTTGTTCAATATAAATTAACACCAAAATGCCTTTTTACAAATCAGTTTTTGTCTTTTAACGAACTGGAACTAATTTTTTCGTACTGTAAAAGGCACAGTAAAAATTACATGTCTTTCATATTTGTACAGGGTAAATACAAAATATCGCAATCACTCATAACATCTGTTCTATCACAATGAAAAACATACAACACTTGCATATTCATGACTAAGGCAAGCATTTAAAGTTAATTCATTAACGCGTATTCCTCGACAGTTCATTTCAAGATACACAAGCTCATTCTGTACATACTATTGTCTTCACTTGCACAAATCAACAAATTATTACATTTTCAGCACCACACACAAACGCTTTTTACTTATGAGTAATGTTTTGGTTTGTACTATTATCAATATTCACTGATTAAAACAATACTGATTAATACAGTAATGAGCAGCAAGCAATGCAACGATCAAAAAAGGCCAATATTGAATCATTACACCTTCTGATTTAATATAACCATTTAATGAATCCTCTAATGTCCGAGGAACATCAACAAAAACTCTGTGTTTACCAATACTTAAAATCACATCGGCAAGTTTCGGCACATCTACATAATCATCCTCAGCGCTCCATACAGTCAATGTACTATTTTCAACGCTGTTCACTAGCCACGACAGAGTATCTTCAGAATGAGCAGCCAAGCCAGCTCTAACAGGAAAAGTAACTTGTTGAATCACTTGGTGCTTTGTTAATATGTCCTTCATATCTTGTACGTGATCCATAGTATAGTTTCCACTGGTAACGTTATCACCATCATCAGTTCCGTAATGTGTTTTCCAACCGACGGACAGTGTACTCGATGGAAATTCTTCTGAAGTTCTCTCTAAGAAGTCATCTGCATCAACAGGTACTTTCTCACTATTCACAGGTCCATTTAAGATATCAGCATTCAGCCATACAGGAAAGTCAATCTATAAGACAAAATCAACGTATACGTATAAATATATAGAAAGCAAGAACTATTTCGAACACATACGCAAGTAAAATTTGAATGTTGATCAGATCAGATAGCTGCAAAAATTTTTTTGTGAAGAAACGACAATGAAATACAAGCACTTATTTAAAGCACACGTCATGTACTGTATATTTCGTAATAGTAAAATCTAACCAAAGCAAAAAAACACTTATTACCTTATGATTACTCTGTGTTACAGTTTCGTAAATGTATCACTGTCTTCATCAGACATTATGAAAGCATATTACAAGGCTACACCTTATGTGTTTCAGAAAATTGAGGATGCTTCTGAGAGACTATATAATTAGTAATAGATGCTATAAGGTAATTTTCGTAATTACTTTGTGCTTACCTTTGCACTTGTGGCCCTCTTAGTTTTAGCTTATGTTGATATTTCGACTTGTGTGCAAATCATGTTCACAGGAGTTTGTTTCTTCCTGTAAGCTGAAAATCCTATCTTCTCATCATAAACTACTACTGTGTTATTTGCAACGAAAACAAGCTCAAAAATTCTCGAAATAAATTAGTTTCACAGAATATCAATTACACTTATAACAATTTTATTTCGATTAGTATTCGTCCATTAACAATACAAATAAACACAAAAACAAGCTATTTCTTGTAATGGTTTTTGCTTGCAAGGTTATTTCATTATCTCTGCATGTTAACTTAGTTCCTTTGCACACTAGTTTCGTATGCTGTTACTCATATCCTAATTGAAAATTTAACTTACAAGTTGTATTCAAGTACTTAAACATAAATGTTGATGTGGCCACAGTAATTTTAAGTTGAATGTTGTCTGCAAACTCATCGAAGTTCTTGAACAAAAATGTAATTATTTAGTGAATACAAAACAAATAATTCGCATAAAAGTTTTAAATATATTAAATCATCTTCAACTAGAACATTTCAGTAACATACTAAACGAGTATGTAAAGGGACTAAAAGTTAATGAAATGACCTTGTAAGCAAAAACAGTTACAAGAAATATCTGGTATTTTAATTCGTATTATTACTGGATGGATTCAGGATAGCACAGTAGTACTTTATGATGAGAATATAGCATTTCCAGCCTACAGGAAGTAACGAACAGTTGTGAGCAGGACTCCCGCGCATGTCGAAATATTAATATAAATTAAATTAACACGGTCCAAAGGTATTGTAACAAGATTAGTAATAAGCGTTTGCTTTTGATCAGATGTACTTTTAGTTACACGTAGTTCCAACGCTAAAATGGGGAATATTATATCTATCTATCTATATTATATATGTATTACTCAAAGAAAATTTATAAATAAGAATGTAGCAAAACTGACAGCCAACACGAATAGTAGAAGTATAGACTAAGAACTCGAAGTCTCTAATAGTTCTCTTATTAATATACACAAATTTCTGTTTTCAAAGAAAGACACACAATATGATAACAAAAAAATACACGAGTACACGAGTAAAATAAAATTTTCGATGTAAATCTTGTGTATAATCGCCAACAAAGTGCATCTCTCTCTCTCTCCCCCCACAACATGTTCTTTTGTCACTAACATCAGAACGAAAATGTTTTGGGAATGATAAATTGTGTTAAGCCAAGATTTGTTCAATAATTCGGCGTACACCGGGTAGAGAAGATAAGTTCGAATATGTAATATAAACTTTCTGTAACTATGATGCTTGTAACGTCGTTAATAATAACAATAATTTGAGTTTAGTTTATATGTATATAAAACCGCGTGTAGATGCAACGAGTATCTTGACTACGAAAGTTTTAAAAGCGGAAAGTGGTTGAGGTTCTCTAAGTGATATACTAACAAAAGGTGATTCTTTAGAAGTTAACTGTATGTGAAATGGAAATTGGTGGGGGCCAACGCAAATTTTTGTTACCAGCTGGATTCTACATCAATACAGAAAAGTACTACAAGCATGTACACTGCGTCCGGATTATGGATGCAGAATTATGTACATTGCGTCCGGATTATATCTACTATTACTTAAAGAGAATTGATCAATTTAAGTTCTTAGAGGAAATGTAATCCCTATACAGTAAAAATAAAGGAAACCTTTTGATGTGAAACACAAACGAGAAATGATGTGTACTTGAAAATGTATGTCGAATACGTTGAAAAGTATATTACGGTATGCAGTTTCTGCACCATAAATCTTTTGCAAGCATTTGTTGTTTGTGTTTCACACCAATACTTAATTACTTAATTTTGGATGACCATAAAATAGATAAATAAATAAATAAAAAAAAACACTGACCCATTCATTCAGAAGTACATTGGCTGAGTCCGCCTTTCCACTCTGAGTGTACTCAAAGAAGCAAAAGAAGCAAGAACAGAAGTTTAACAGCTGATAAGAGTTAATAAATGCAAAAGATCAGAGTAAGAGATTGGAATTGGGAGTACTATATTGCAACGGTGTTTTTGCAACCATCAATTTATGAAATTCAGTAATGAGTTTGCAACGGAAGTAAATGTTGCAGAAAACATGCAAAAATAGGGGCAAAAGCACAAGGATAAAATGAGTAACACAGTAATCTGCTTTTCATGGAGCTATGCGGCAACAGTAAAGAAAGGCCCGGGTTAGTGTGAAAGATGAAGAGTAAAATACATATCAGAATTATCATTTGAACTTGAAACTAAGAATACATTACGTGGCAATAGACAGTGAACAAGCACAGAGAGTAAGAAATGAACATTAGGACAATTCTTTGAGGCCAGGATATGGAGATTAAGACACACAAGAGCTTGAGAGATCGTTTGTTTATCATTTCCGAGAAGTGTTGATAAGTCTGTCGATAGAGCAAAATGAACACGACGCTGAGCATGATGAGGACAATCCACAAGTAGAAATTCACGTGTTAAGAGCGAAATGTCCGATGAGACGATCTTGCGTAAGATATTGCAATTAAGTGCGTTATACTGCAAGTCTTTTGACATCCATCAATGTGCAAAACTCAGTAACGAGTCTGCCTCAAAAGTCAATTATACAGAAATGAAAATGAGCAGGCAAAAGAAGGTACGTACTTATGCCGGAGTATATTCAATGCAAATATGTCCAACAGTTTAAACTAAATTGCACAATGCTCTCGTACAACATTTTAACAGCCATCATTATCATTTATACTGTTATTATTTACTGTTATTGCATATATATATATAAATATATTTCCGACTAGAACAATATTTATTGATATTCTTTACATACACTGCAGAATTAGTCTGAATTTAGTTGTATATTTGCACAGAATGACCATGCACCTACCATAATTCGAATAAGAATTGATACACATTTTACAAATTATTGACAGAATATTCTTACATCTATAGAGCATGTCACTGAAAACGCCCGACGGTGTTGCATGACCATTTTTAAAAATGGTGATATATTTTCGATATATATTCGGTCGTGTTTCTGGTAAGACAGTATAAACACTGTATTCCAATATGACGTGTATCAAAATGTAGGATTATGCAACATTGCATTTGAATTAAAGCGAAATGCAAAATCTTTCAAATTAAGTCAGTACAAATTTCGTTGTACAGGTCATAAAGTATCCTTTAATACAATATTACAAACATGATCTTCTCCCAAATGTCTTAAAATTATAGATCAACGTAAGCCACAACACCATGTTTAAGCAAAATAAGGAATGAAGTTGAGCCCAATATTATTCTTGACACATGTGGCCGTAGTATTATTATTCTTACCACTACCTGTACATATATTTTATGAGGTGTCAACTATGGTCTCGTATGGAATTTAATGTCTGCACCCAAATATATATGAAGTGAGAAAGTGTAAAAATTCTTAAACTTGCGGGAAATATAGTTAATATGTAATTATAAAACTGAGAATTTTCGACTTTGCACGAATACAGACTGTAAAGGACATTATGTTAAAAACTGTTGATAGTAAACTAGAATGTTTCTTGTGCAGTACGTCACATGTAACGTAACTAATTTCAAATGAACCAACAAACATAAGAAACGCAAAATCAAGTGCATTAAAAAAAGTGACAGTGGAATAATTTTATCTAATAACAATAATAATGCTGAAAATGTAGCTTATGGAAGGTCATCATCTGAATGACTACAGCTTGTTATAACTTACGACATATGATATGAATAAGTACACGAGTGTACAATGGATACATTCAAGCTGCCCTGGTAAAGAAATGATCACTGGCATGCTCAGTGACAAAGTGGAAGAAAAGTGTGAAAATAAGTGTGTCAGTAGAGATAAATCAAATGTAACAACCAGTAAATTCATTAAAGTCACAAAAATGGTTAGCCTTCAAATAATCACAACATATCGAAAGTTCAGTCTGAATGTTTAAAGTAAACCAAAATCAAAGTTAGTACTGGTTAAACCAATAGTACTGACTGATTTTGCAAATAATTTTACGCTTGTGGTTCAAAATGATTAAAACAGATGAACACAATACACTTCGCATTCTTTCGCGTACTGTGTGTTAATACACTAGCAGTGTATTCATTGTGAACAGTCATTCATATTTTCCTGTTTATATTTTTCAGTCGTAATTAATACAGTATTTGAAGAAAGTTACGAAATTAATATATTTGAGTGAAAGCTGCTCGATAGTATAAAATCAATAGAAACTTACTAAACCTTTATCAGTCAGACTTATTAGCTGAGCTGAATACAATTACTTTGCTACTGCTCAAGGCAAAGGCCCTTATAATGTATTTGGCGTGATCAAACTAGAAGCATCAAGGGTAGGATTCCAAAGAACGTAAGCAAGAAACAAGATTCTGACCCCTCCAGATTTGTACCAGTGTTCTGAGAAACTATCACAAAAATTAGTTACACATTTGTGTTAACAAAACAATGTTGCTGTTCTAGAACGAAGGTTTGTCATATGCAAGGCAGCACCGCACATTAAAAAAAAAACTGCAACTGATAACTACACAACTTTAGAATTTCCACCGTTCTATTTTTACATACGCAACCTCACTGCTTGCACTTATCATCGATGGTGGCTCGTAGTGGTTTAGGATGCCAGTTTAGAACATAATTTGTACGTTTTGTTCTTCAAACTAGTAGAATAGTGGAACCAAAAACAAGCATTTGCGAAGTCAACTGATACGTATCATGAGTATTTTTATGTCAAGTGAGAAAACTTACACATTTAGAATTAATTCAGTTACTGAAACTGGATGGGCAAAGAAATTTCACTATGTTATTATTAAACTACTTCATGTCGTTTCCACAAGGTTTTATTTCTAGCATTATATTTTGTTTTGTGCCATTACTTTGTATCTAACTTCTTTCCTTTACAGTTTGTATACCTGCTAAGTTTAAACCTTCTGATTATTCTCTGTAAATGCATTTTTGTATTCACTACATTTCAGAGTTTTCGCACTTAGCTCACCTGAGACATTCAGGTGTGAAAGTTGGCAGAATTCCTTACGCGATCATATTTGATTCCTCATAAAATCATGATGATTCACTTCTAATATTTGGAGAATAATTGCACGCCCAGATATGAATGTCTAAGTTCAACTCCTCCGCATTCTTTTCATGGCTTAAACATTGTGCTTTCGCTTCGACTAATCGATAAGGCTTAATCATTTACAACTGAGGTAGGTGCATGCTCATAATACTGCACTGAAGGTCACTTATTACTTGTACAATGGTGTTTGTTTCATATAGGTACAGCTTTTCATTTGTGTGATAATATTGCATTATGCGTAAATACTGATTTGCCTACAAATCTGTACATGACGTGTTACGAACCTGTGGACATATGGTAAGCAATACGTTAAGATCATATCGTTGTCTACTATTTTAAAAAGAAAATCAAAATGACATCACACCAGTGGGTGATTTTTGGTGGAATGATCTTATAATAAAATCTTATAGGAAAAAAAGGCCACAATACCTTAAATTTACGACGAACACGTTTTGTTTAGAACATATAGCATACAAAAACAAACAAACAAAACAAAACAAAATCATAATACATTTGCATACAAATGAAAAGAAAGCAATATACACACGTTCATTTGAAAGGAACATTGACAGATCAAGACTTTTTAAATTGTTTCCCATATTATACACACATCGGGTATAAAGAATTCTTTCACTGATTACAAACATACATAAGGCATAAAATGTGACACACAGACAAATACTTTTTATCTTTAATTGCATGTAACATATTCAGGTTTTCGTGTACATACACTTTTATTTTGTTTGTTACAGGGCCCAGTGACGTAACAACAGCGGAATCTGACATCATTTGCAGAAACACGTACTCAAACCAGGAGAAAGCCCAATGTATCCTCTTGTTATCATGAGAGTTATCAAAAACAGTCCAGAGATAATTCCAGACGGCATACCATAGAAAGCCACCAGATGTTAAAAGCATCAAGATGTGGTATACTACGTTTAAAGAAAACAGGTAGCATCAGTGTTCTCCCTAGAACAGACAGGGCCGGACCTAGTGCGCAGACAATTCAGATACTGAGTGACGCCTCGTGAGAATCTCAAAAAGTTAGTCTGTAGAGCCTCACATGAGTTGCAGACTTCTAAGACATCAATGCACTGCATCCTACATAAGCACCATCTTCTCCGTGCGTACAAAGTCCAGATCGTGCAGTCCCTCCAACCAACGGATTACACTGCTTGTTATGACTTTGCTGTTGCCATGCTGTCTATGATTGAGGACATCGTTGACTATATGAAACTTGTCTTTCTCAGATGAGACATTTCGTTTGAACGGTGTTGTTAACTGACAATGCTAGAATCTGGGGGTCCGAGAATTCCCACGCTGTGTTTGAGACCGTCAGAGACAGCCCTAAGCCGAACGTGTGGTGCGGTCTTATGTACAGTCCGCAGCAAAAAACCTGCAACATGAGCATGTAAGTTTATTGTGAAACTACGTCTAACAGCGCAGGGAATCAACATAACGTATAAGTGGCACGAATCACACTAGGAGAAACCTCGGCGTCCTCCCCATCACATTTATTTTGGAACAAAAGACTTCGTCGTTTCACAATAAACTTACGTGCTCATGTTACAGGTTTTTTGCTGCGAACTGTACAATAAAATCATAGGACATTTTTTCATCAGTGAAAAGACGTTCACAGCAAATACCTATCTTGATACGTTGCAGTTATTTGTTGTGTCAGAGATTCAGGACATTCCGGACTTAATTTTCCAACAAAATGGTGCGCCACCTCATTGGGGGTTAGATATCCATGCCTATTTAGATACATTTCCGGGAAGATGGATTGGGCGAGATGGCCCCATAAGCTGGCCTCCACGATCACCGGAGATAACATTGGATTTCTTCCTTTGGGGTTATGTCAAGTACCAGGTTTACCAAACACCAGTGAACGACATCGCAGCATCACGGTGCAGAATTACTGAAGTCGTAACATCCATCCCTTACGTAATGTTGACCAACACATGGGTGGAATTGGAATATCATCTGGATGTCCTTCGGGTAACGTAAGGATCACACGTGAAAATTTATTGTGTACACAAAAACACTTGAATATCTTAAATGCAATTCACGATAAAAAGTATTTGTTTGTCTGTGTGTAATTTTATGCTTCATGAATATATTATCAGGGAAACAATTTTGAAACATCCTGCTGTCCATTTTATTTATTTATTTATTTATTTATTTATTTATTTTAAGATTTTGCTTCTTGCGTAGCAATTTGCACTGCATTTTATAAATTTTCTATTGCATTTTCGAGAGAACTGGGATTTTCTTTATATAACTAACACGTGTGATAATGAAAAGCAAAAGAGGAAAAATGTTGTAATATATATAAATATATATATATATATATATATATATATATATATATATATATATATATTGTCGTTCTACTGATTGCCTAAAATGGTATCTGGTTTTGAATATGCCTATACGCAGCTTATTAAATGCCGAATTCGTAATGCCATCAAGAAACGGAAAATTAACATGACGCAGCCCTATATTTTTACGACGAAAGCACAATAATTGAATTTCACACAGATGTTTATTTCCTAACATATTGTAGGCAAGTGATGCCCGAAACTAGTTTTTATTTATTTTTTAATCGTAAACCGAAAACTACTATGCTTTCGTCATGAAATATCAGTGAAAACAAGAGAACGTAGCAAAAGAATATTTCTAGGCAATGCTATGAAAGTTAGCAAATGTGTAATTTAAGAATGTTTATTCCAAAGCAAGCAAGAAAGAAGACCGACCGAGAGAGAGAGAGAGAGAGAGAGAGAGAGAGAGAGAGAGAGAGAGAGAGAGACACAAACACAAACACAAACAGTACTGACAAGTACCGTGTTCTAGTTATTTATGTATTTTCTGAAAAATGAGTTGAGATCTTGCATTTTGAAGCTCATTGAGGCGCTTTATTTCCATATGCTATAAAATGTTCAAGTGCCTCTGGTCTCTCTGTCGTCAACTATACGGCCAGTTCTCAGGTAATATGGTCTTCAGCTCATAGTGAATTGGTATATATTATGCAGAACCAAAGAGGCACGTACAGGAAAAAAGTCAGGTTTGTGAGGACAGATCTCTCACAACTATCTGAGATTAAAACAACCCTTCTATCATGAAGGAAAAGCTATATAGCCGTTTTCTTGTAAAAGTAGCTCATTACGATATTATTTTGCAGCTATTATATTTGTTCACTTATATATAAGAAAACTCTTAATGCAATGTTTCATTTAATTTAAAATATACCAATGTTAATTTTAAATTTACATTTCAATTGTTGCTAATTATACCATTGTTAATTGACATTGTTGCTAATTATACCATTGTTCTTTGTTAATTGACACTCACCTACAATGTGATCTGGAATCCTGAAAGGACTTGTATTCATAATAGGGTAAACTACTAAATCAAGGAACAGTATTCACCAGGGAGACATGGCACCTACAGCTCTCCAGAATTTTCTAGGCATTCTTCCCCTCCTCTACCCTTCAGTGAAGTCATTTTTCCAAGACTTATTTGCCTACCATATTAAGAAATTGCATATGGAGATGAAACATGTTAGCGAGAAGAAAAAACAGTGACAGGGTTATTGCGATAGTACTGCCATGCCTCTAGAACCATCTGGTTGATATCCTCTCGCCTTTCCTCCCATTTCTACATCATTAATGCGAACACATGATCCATTGGGATACGATTAGGAGGTCGTGGAGAATCGTCCATACAGATGTGTTGTGGATGTTCTTGTAGCCACATCTGGGTTTGAATGTACGCACAGCACTGTTGTTGTGCATAAACACGAACTCCTCTTTGTAAAATTGACCTGACGCACAGTGGGACCAAACCAGGCAATTCTTGGCAAAAAACTCAAGACTGAAGTAAAAGATTGACTCGATATAACTTGTTATAATGAAACCTTAATAGAGTATACATAAGATAGTGTGCAGGAAAGGAAGTGATAGCAGCTTACAACGAGCTCATGGCATGTGTGAACTTGGTTATCCGCCGAAGCCGGAGAGCCGCTTCTTAGTGACAGAAAGTTGACTTTGAACGCGACTATCCCTACATGTGTATAGATATTCAGTGGCTGGTAAACATGGTGACACGACCCGTATGTATCGTTTTGTATATTTAGAATGTTGATGTGATGCATAGTAATATATTTGGAAAATGCTGTGGTATTGAAAGCATATAAAATATGGTCAAACATGGCATTTTAGTAGAAAATATGACATATCATGTCTGATTTTTTAATACGTCGTAGCGGAAACATTGTTCTTACTATATGCAAAGAGAAAATCTGCTCGTATTTGCACTTCTGGGAAATATAGCGCACGAAAATGTTTGAGGAAAAACGCATTCTGGATGTAGTGCTGCTTTTGAATTGAGCTGGGATGAAAGTTAGGTTATTAGACGTGTGATCCCCATGCACGCACTGACAAAGTTGACTATAAATTGATTCTGGAAATTTTGCCCCCAGGCCCCATCTTGTTCCTAACATCTAGCCATACTTCTCTGCCATTCACCAACAGAACTAAACTCTAGTCAACCCATATTTGATTAATGGTGGCGACATTTTGAAACGCCAACGTTTGCTAAACTATCAACGGACCATAAGGTAGCACCATATTAAAAATTGTGTTGATCAATTCAGTATTTTGTTTTGTGATGCGTGCACAGAAGTGACATTGGAATCAACTGTAATGAGCCTCAGCGCGCTCCAGCTCAGTGTTCCAGTCAAAGCCCTCAAATGAGCCTACGTATTGCACGATGCAATATATGAAACAACCTGAACAGGTTACCGATGCCTGTAAATCATAACATGTTTAATATATATCTGATGATATATTCATATCAAGAATTTGTGATGAGAAATTTTATGTATTGAAGCGTCCTTGCATCATCATTGTCATAACGAATCATCCACAATTTTGAAATAATTTTGAGATAAAAGAAATTTTCTTCAGTTTTATTATTCTTCAGTTGTGTATTGTATACTTACACTTTTTCCTCACATTTTCCTTTCACGCACAAGAATGTGAGCAAATAGTACATTGCCAAGTCAAAGCATATTGGCCACGCATGTGTTTATGCCAATCATATAATGTGTTATATAATTTAGGCGCGAATATACGGAATATTTCCTTTTGTGATTTTAAACTATATTTTTGATTAAGTAATGTCGAAATAAACACTTCAGTCCACGTATCTTCTTTTATACTTTCAGAGAAATGTTCATATAGCGCATCTTGGCGCGTGCCACTTAAAAACTTTATTTTTTGTTGTTTGCTTGTAAGTTTTATTTTATGTCCAAATCTTTCTTCTATATATATTAAATATATTATTGTAGCCACCACACACCGAACTAACTGGTTTTCTTACAATTTTTTGCTTCATATTGTGCATTCCTACTTTTTGCGAAGAATTCAGTGCTTTGGCCCCATCGTGCGACAGGACGATAGCAAGATATTCTCAGGTCATCGATATAAACCTAGCTCTCCTTGGCACTGGAGTCACTTCTCTTTCGCCAGCGGCTGTCAAGTAGCCCCAGAAGTATGAAGCAATTCCTCCGCAATGCTCTGTCTGCACTACATGTTGAGGCATAGCTATTGCCTTGTGACCTATAGAAGATGAGTCTCCCACGCTGATTGGAGAGGAATATCTTATCACACCAAATAACTTGATCCCAGTATGCCTGTGGTAGTTTAATGTCCTTCTGTGCCCATTCTAATCATCTCATCTTGTATGCCTCGGTGAGACGAGTCTTGATGGCAGGACAATTTAGCTTTTAGCCTTTGTTGTGTTAATTAGGTCTCCGCTCACTTGGTCTCACTATCCTCAATATGGCTCTGCTAGTGAGTTTGAACATCACTGGTGAGGGAGCGAAAGTACTACTGAAGGCAGTGAGCTCAAGCAAAGTGAAGAGAAGTGAACTTAAAAAGTTTGACGTCCCACGATTATGCACAGATAACAGACTGACTATAATGAATGAAATGGTGGAATACAGAAAAGGAAGTGGGAGGACACGAGATAAGCAAGAGGAAACCCATTGACAAGGTTTGACTAGCAAAAAGCCCACTCGGCGCGAGTTGAGATCAAACTAAACACCCCCAAACACCGGAGGTGAGCATTTATCACTGAGCCACCGTGTCCATTAAATCAGAGATTTCAATGCAAAATTGCCTTTGACGTGAGACTGAGCACGAGTGAGCGCAACCCGAAATTGAGATTAGTGAGCACGAGTCCAATTAAAAGAAGTGTGTAAGCGCAAGTGAGCGCGAGCCCGAGTGAATGATAGCCAACTGAGAAAAGTGAGTGAGCGGGAGGGACTGGTAGCCAATTGAAAGAAGTGAGCCTGAATGGGAGTGAACGTGAGCTCAATTGCGATTAGTGAGCGCGAGCCTGAGTACGAGAAGTGTACTAGTCAGAATAAATATTTTGGGTGATATACTCTAAACATCCGTGGCGTAACCGCGGCAATCTCCTCTTACTATTATCCCCTAACTAAATATTACTGTTTCGTGATTATACAAACTTAGTTTTTATAGTCAAATGTATATCGTCGTATATTCCTACCACACTTTAGAATAAAATATTAGAGTGATCTATGAAAAATCGCCGAAATCAATAAAAATATAAAGGAATACTACTTCGAACTATGGTAATTCAAATTCGTAGTCAACTGCCTTAATCATTAGACCAGAAGCACTTCGTCCTAAATGCGTTCTCACAGATATCTTTACATCAATTGAACTTTGTATTCATTTCGAATCTTCTATAATATTTTTCTTCGTTCCATAGATTCTTGCATATTTATCTTATGTTTTCGCCCTTATCTATACTATGCATTACTTGTAAGTGTGCAAATTCTGCTCTTGTATTTCGGACCCATTGCCTCTCTCCACAAAGCTATAGCTTTGTCTAATTTAATTCTCATGATATTCACTGCAGTTGGTATACGAATACCAGACTCACAAACAAGTGTACATTTACTTATGTGACAGATAGTACATGATCAAACTTATCTTATACATAAAATGAGTATGGGCATGTACTATTTGTCAAGTAAGTAAATCAGATACGTATGTATATATAACAATTTTCATGCTGTGATTTCACTAGAGAAAAATCAATTACGAATGATTTAACTTTACAAAAATAATAAATAATAAATTTAAATAAAAATTCATTTGAAAAATGGAATTTTCGAAGCATGAATAATAAACACAAAGCACCACTTTTGCATTGAGCTATTACAGAATGATTGAAAACGCATTTCAAGAACGCTCATTGACTATTCACGGATCTGGCCTAAAATTGGTCCACAAGATCATGTGATGGTAAGTGATAAGAGAACTCAATATGGTACCCATGAAACAAACAACATATTATACAGGGTGTTCAAAAATATATAATACTCATTTCAATAGCACGTGTTGCCACTCCAAGTGATCATACAGTTATTTAGGCATGTAGCTGGTGGTACAGATGCTGAATGTGTATAGGGTATGGTGCCCCACGCTCCTTGTAGATCCTTGGAGTAGCTGAGCGATGACCGTTGCACAACCTGGTTGGAAGTTAGTGGCCATTATGCTACAAAGAGCTAGATAAAGCTTGGGTCCGGAGACCTAGGAGGCCTGGTAGAAGCTCTATTTTGAGTAGACTACCCTGCGATGCCGTAGTGGTATAGGAACGCACGTTCTCCTGCTAGAAGATGAATTTCTCTATGTGATAAGAAAAGGTCGGGGGCAGGATTCACGTAGTCATAAATGTATGACGAATTAGTCATACCCTTACGATTATTTCCACCTCAATTCCAGGACTATGGACGTGCACATGGCTGTCTATGTTTGAGACAATGAGTCGCCACTGCAGTTTCTCAGTACCACCGAAAACATTTTCGGCGATGAGCATGTACAGTTATGGTGTGAGAGGAATGCAGACCTGTCTCGAACAATCGATTGTTAGTGTTCGTACACTCACATGCGAGTCACAAAGATTTCTTTGTCAGTGAGGATGATCCGAACAACCATGTTGTGCAGGTGCATCCCAGTATGTCGCACGAACACTGGCAAAGGGAACGTGTCTGCTTCCCAATGCGTACACCATCAATGGGCCACTAACACATTATAACTTAAGACAAAAATTCTGCAGACTTATTATACGGACACACTTGAAACCCTTTAACTCCAGGCGTTCGCTGGATTCGCTCTGGCAATGGTGATATTATAATCCACACAAATCATTCGTTACATTGCCCACCACCTTCAAACTATCGCAAAGGACATATTTCGTGGAGCACATTTAATTTGAATTGGACGAAGTATACGAGGTATTCTTAAATGCATATTCCCTCTATTTTCAATTCAAATGAACTAAAGAAGACAGTGTCTCCTACATTGATTTCTCCTTTTTCGAAGGCGAAAGTAGAACTTATTTCTACTGAAAATTTTACTTTCGGAAGAAATACAGACAAAAACACCTCTTTTACAAACTTCTATTTTACCTGGTAGAACATTTTTATGAATCAAATGAAAGTAATACCTGGTTCATATAGCCCTTTAATACTGTTAGTGATGCCGGCAAAACATCAGTTGACTTGAAATCTAGCTTTATTCCTTTGCGTTTTTTGGTGTTTATGACTTTGCTGATAAATGCATCAAGTGAAAGATCTGAAGTAGTATTTGGTGGATGTGCCATTATAGGAATTTTATCTCCGCCTTGTCCTTCCAGTGTTCCGTAAACTACATCTGCTTCGAGCATCATAATGTTTCCTAGAGCAAAAGAAAATGTTATAATTAAGACCCAGAAACTTTGCAGTTTCCAAAATAAACAATAAATAGGTTACTTTTCAGAATCAGGAATAATCACGAAGATATATGTAATAATTTTTCACGACACAGGAACTTTGCTCAAATTAAAGTGTCTTAAATTTATGAAGCTATATGCTTTCAAGATATTTCGAAGATTGGAAATAGAGGACTTTTTATTTTTTTTTTCCTATGAACCTCTTTTTGAATTAAAACACACTACAATGAAAATAGAAGCTAACGCTCAAACACGAATAACCGTATTCCAAAACTAGGGTTGGCTGGTTTAAATCAAGGTGGTTTCAAAAAAAAAGTCCGTAAAAGTGTTAAGTGTTCGTAAAATCTTGATGAACACACATTTGTAGGTTATCACGTGTCACTCCCGCATATTATTCGTATTATATTCAGACCTAAATTTCCCATTCATTACTCAAAGAGATTACACTACAAAAGCAACTTTTTTTTTTTATAAGTTTATGAATGTTTTTTTTTTGTGATTTTTTTTATAGTTTATTATTATTGTTATGCAATTACAATCAAAGAAAAATTCTAAATATTGTTTCGTTTTAATAATGTTTACTATTGATAAAATACATCGAAATACCATTTTTTTGGGGGGGGGGGGGGATCATACAAACTCCACGAGAGGCGTTTATTGAAATCTGAAGTATCTTTGGTATCTATGTAAATGGGTCAGAGCCAAAGTGGACTCAAATAATTCTTATCCTTATTCACTTTTCTTACTGATATGCACATTAAGTCGTATTTCTTTAACTTGGACTAATAAAAGTCGTAGTGAACCAACTTGGACTCAATTAGTACTTCTATACTCTGCAGTATTTTGAAATTGTCCATATGTAATTCTGTATAATGGTTTCACTTGTGCTACTGTTTATCTTTGTATCCTTCTCAAATGACTCTTGACAATTAGACAATATATTAAAAGTATGTAAAGATCAGTACAGCGTATCAGTTCTTCGTGAGTGAGTCGGCAGACGTATCGCATTGTGGCCAATTAGTCCCGGTTTCGAGTTCAAATAGAGGACAGTTTGTTTCGGATGTTAAGTTGAGAAACGGTTTGGACTCCGTTTTAAGCTTATGTGAGCCCTTCCAGCATAGCCCGGTTGTTGCATAATAACACCAAGGTGAAACAAACTTATTTCTGTCCATATGTCATATAAATACATAGAGCAAATTATTTAAACAAACAAACAAACAACAACAAAAAAAAAAAAAAAAAAGTTTAAACCAAAAACTTTTTTTTTTTTTTGCTTTTTTCAATAAAAACCATGGTTTTTGCCAACCGTGTCCAAAACACTCATTTACGTGATTAGTTACATTCATTTAATGTAAGACAAAGATTTGAAAATCTAAACTAGTGAAAAAAAGGGGGAAGAAAATTGGAATTATAGATGCATCGGAAATGAATTTACTATTGGATCGTTGATCTAACCACAGTTTGTGGATGATTCACCAATATATTCCATTGCACAAGCAAAAGCAAACCATAATACGCACAACTACAGAACGTAACTTTGTTATGCACCATTAGTGGAAAACACAGGTTAAGTTTCTAAGTTTGAACTTGGCAATTAAATAAACAAGGACACACAAACACATCTGAAATCATCTTAGCATTTTAATTTCAAATGCTTATAGAATCTCATTCTTTGAATTCCCTGACTTCCCAACCTTCTTAAATTCTGATTTTTCCACGTTTGTCACCACCCTGGATTTGTATCTTAAAATTAGATTAGCCTTTAAATTAGCAAGCTTCAAAGTGTGTGTAATATTTTAATTTTTTTAATTTTTATTTTTCCATTAAGATCATCTCAAAACTTTGCGTCGTATTAAATTCGAGGTTTAGTATGTTCAAGTTAATACGGTACTAAGCTCAAAAAGTTGAGTTAAAAAGAGAGAAAAGTTACTTTAAAAGTTATAGTGGTAATCAAGATACGGAACATAAAATATCAGATAACTAGCAGCGTTCACCCCGCTTCGCTGCGGTCACCCCGGAACGTAATAAACTTTGTTACTTAGATAATTTTTACTTTTTCGCTTTCAAGTGATATGATAAAAACCATAGAAGATTGCAGTAAATCTTAACATTATATCGCCTGTCATTTATGTTAACCCGCCCCGCTTCGCTGCGGTCATCCCGGTGCTGGCATATTGTAAAAGTGTCTGTAAAAATAAGCAAATCAATTAAAAAATTTTAAACAGAAGATTCAAGCTATTTTCCGCTGTATATCGCCTGTCATTTATGTTAACCCGCCGAGTGACACGGTCATGCGGGTTGCATATAAATACTTTTATTTTTACCTATGATGAACTAATAACAAAGGATTTGTACGTTATGGACACTTGAATGGTCAATTATCTCAAGACACTGGTAATTAAAAATTAAAGTGATATGATAAAAACCATCTAGGGTCCAAATCCTAATAACCCCCCAAAAATGAAAGAAATTGGTTCAGCCGTATTAGCGTGATGAGCGGACAAAGAATTGTACGTTCTCTTTTATATATATAGATAAAATTATATATTTATTGTAAATAGAATAGAACACACTACAAAGAAGCACAGCCTATCACTTTTCTGTAAAAGTGGTAAAGACAATGTTGGTATTTTATTTTGAAGCCTTGATCTTTCAGCACCAAGGCTATGTAAAAAGAACGTAGGATTTGGTGTCCTAACAGCCTGGACAAATTCTAAACCACACACAAAATACTACGTATGTCAATCATACGGCTACTTCGGGTCAATTATGTCTATTAGTGATAAAAATACGTACTTTCCATATAATACCAAAATATTACTAGCACTAAAGCAGGATTACTCTCTATTCAATGTGAGCAGAAATCTTGATCTAAAGTGCACAGGAAGGAACTATGACAGTTTTATGCAATTTGATGCATCCAAGTCTGGTTTGATATTCTAAACTAATATGAGTCATTCACCTTGGAGTTTTACAGCAATCAACTGAACTTCATGAACAGAGAATTGATGTAACCGAGAAATTAGAGATTGAGTTTATACTAGACTTTTCTAAAAGTTTCTTACATTAGCTACTACAACAGATTTGAAATCCCGTTCTTTTCCTTTGTGTCACTTATCCCACATGAAGACAATGGACCAGCTGCATTAACTTGGAACGCCACCATCCTAAAATTCATTGTTTTATATCTCATCGTTTTGCACCCATTTTGCACCGTTTTGCACCTTGCTTTAAAAATTTTGTATCCTCACCATTAGTGAGAAATTCAAAATTCAAAATGGTGATCCAAGTTAATGGTATTTCAGCCACTAACTCATTTCCAAGATTAAACAATACCATCATCATCTAGTAGTTTTGCACCGTTTTGCACCCTCTTTCAAAAATTTTGTACCATCACCCTAACCGAGAAAATAACATTTCAAAATTCAAAATTCGAAATTTGCCACAAAAGCAAAATTTAAGTTTCAACCTGCCATAAGATAGAGTGCGTTTTGCACCTTCCGAAAATACCAATATTTCAATTTGTACTCCCACAGTTACCGAGAAATTTAAAATTCAAAATGCCGAATTACCATTAACTTGGAACGCCACTATTTTGTACTGAAGAATTACGAACACCAGCGTCTTCTACGAGTTTTGCACCCTCAGAAAATGTTGATATTTTATTTTGTACTCTCGCCGTTAATGAGAAATTCCGAATTCAAAGTGTCGAATTACCATTAACTTGGAACGCCACTATTTTGTACTGAAGAATTAAGAACACCAGCGTCTTCTACAAGTTTTGCGCCCTCAGAAAATGTTCATATTTTATTTTGTACCCTCGCCGTTAATGAGAAATTCCGAATTCAAAATGCCGAATTACTATTAACTTGGAACGCCACCAATTCGTATTGAAGAACTAAGAACACCAGCGTTTTCTACGAGTTTTGCACAGTCAGAAGATGTCAGTATTTCATGTTGTTCCCTCACGGAAGATAAAAATTCAAAGTGTCGAATTATCATTAACTTCGTACGCCACGAACTTATTTTGAAGAAATAACATCAGCGTTTCCTGTGAATTCTTCTCAGTCAGTAAATGCCGATAGTTAGTTTTGTGTCCCCACAATTGACGAGGAATCAAATTCAACATGCCACAAATTATAGTTTGTCTACAGTAAAACAATATATTTCGGCAATAGGATTGTATAGTAATGAATAAATAATTAAAACTGTACTAATAGGAAACCGGATACCAGGGTTTGAAAAAACCCGGGTTTTTCTGAAAAAGCCCAACCCACCTGGGCCCATATGGGTTTTTTCGGGTATTTTCGGGTTTTATTGGTATTTTTCGGGTTTAATTGGATTTTATCAAAATATTTCAATGTCTTTGGGGTAAAAGTGTTAAAATGTGATTTATATTTCAAGATTATCATTGTCACAACTTGCAAGAATTTTCTAATCACTGCTGTTTTGAAAAAATTGCCGCCATTTTGAAATTTTACGTTGGATATTCGCCAAAATATATACAGCTAATTTAGAGTATCTCGTGCTTCTACTCTAAAAATTTCGACTTAAAAGACCGAAAATTGTGCTTTGTAGCGTGCATACCCGCTATTTTGAAAAAAATAAATTGTCACCATTTTGAAATTTTACGTTGGTATGCCGCCAAAATCTATACAGGAAATTTAGTATGTCTCGTGCTTGTACTCTGAAACTTTACACTTAAAAGACCGGAAGTGATTCCCTGTAGTATGTGTGGTACAAGCAGACGAACGAACAAATGCAGATTGAATCGTCCCAGAAGCCTCAGTGACGTTTGCCAAATATGAACACCAAATATATTAATTTAACAGCGTAAAATAAATGGTTTTTATTGTTGAAGTTCACTTTCGATACCTTGTGCGTTCATTTCGGGAATTTCCCGAGCACTTGTTGCAAGAGGGATCTTTCCAGAAAATTAATTTAAGACCACTAAGAAAGATATAATTCATATTTTATAAAATAAACTAGCTTTTGGCTAGCTGGGGGCTCTGCCCCCAGGTCCCCGAGTTTACTTGGCCTACGGCCTCACATTTCTTATCTATTGCCCTTTGCATCAACAGTGAATTTCATGAACTTGCTCTTCATATTTCCTGAATCTGCCCACCCAAGGGCATCGCCCCCCATACAATGTCTTCAGTTGGCCTACGGCCTTGCATCTCTTGAACCCACAATTCTATCATTTCTTTTCCTATTTCAACTATTTAAAAGATAAGTTTTTGAGTCCCAAGAAAACGCCCATTTAAACAACAAGGGAATTTCTTCATCACCCTTGAAACCCCTAAAAATATTTAAAATATTCACTTTTGGCTATTTTCCTGTGGGTTTGTCCCGAAAAGTTACAATGATGTCAAATTTAACCATTGTAGCCCTGCAGGAAGTGCTCAATAATTTGGGGGTGTAAAAGGTGTTCCACATAAATAACATGGGAAAAATTTTTCAGTTCCCTATAAAACCAATCTAAAGTTGGATTTTTAAATTTTTACTGATTTACTTAGGTACTGCTAAGAAAACGTACAAGCATACCGAATGTCAAGTTTTTATTCCAATTCTACGTACCTAAAACATGAGATTATAGGTCCAAAAAAGGTCCATTTAAATAACATGGGGAAATTTTTCATCCCCTCTTTAGACCCCCTAAAAATTAAGAATATTCACTTTTGGCAATTTTTCTGTCGGTTAGTACCGGAAAGCTACCATCATGCCAAATTTAATCATTGTAGCCCTACAGGAAGTGCTCAATAATTTGTCAGCTCATGTAGTTTTATATATAGTTAGGATGTTTCAGAATCTTAAATGAAATTAAATATTTTCCAGCATAAAATAAATAGTTTTATTGTTGAAGTATTCAGTTCCTATGCTTTTGTGCGTTCAATTGGGGGAATTTCCCGAGAACTTCTTTCGGGACGTGTTTTCTTTCCCTCCTCCCTCGAAAATACAGCTCCCTTTACTGTACATCGAAACTTCCACTAGTACGAAAGTTCGAATTCAGTACTTGAAATAGTAAGCTGTACGTAGTTCGGAACTCTGAGCATCGAGTTTTTTTTAAATTTGACGAATTTTTACGCTTTTGTTGGTGCTGATTCTACAGAATGCTTATTTGAAGCGTACCTACAAATAACTGCACTAAACTGTTGTTGGAAAACTAAATTTTACTGAAGAATACTTGCGTTACCATCAAAGGTAAGAAATAATACTAATAGTTTTACTAATGCACTACATGTTTACTGGTAATACTGGCGTCTATGGCTTTAAACGCGTTAAACGTATGAGGGACAGCGTCCCTCGGTGTCGCCGAGTTGGCGAGCACACTATTCACGGAAAGTATTTTCTAAAGTATAAAATTGCATTTTTTTCTCTTCAAATAGGCTATAACCATACTCCATACATTAATTTGTTACTTAATTATCTCAAGCTTTTTTTTTTTTTAATTCATTCAGTGCATTCAGAACTTTATAAAGGTCTTTTGTTGAATGTTGTTGCATACTTTAACGTGAAAGCATTAAATTCTCCCAAGGAAAGTCCAAAATCTGATAAAAATCACTTTCAATATGATCACCTTAGTTGTATCAATAATATATTAACAAAAAGCTCAAAAACCCAGGTGGGTTTTAAGGTGGGTTTTTTCAGGTGGGTCCAACCCGAAAAAACCCGGTGGGTTTTTTCGGGCTGGGCCCACTTGGGCAAACCCTGCCGAATACTCTTATGGAGATATTTTTGTTATAAGGTTGTTCAATTAATTATGTTTAAATATGAATAAGTATACTGATAACGTACATTATTTTATTATTTGCATGGGTAAAAGTGGATCTGAAAAGTAAGGGCCGCATGAGGTTTCCTTGTCCTCTGTGCCTATCTTTGCCCATTGTAATTTTCTTAGGAAGTGGGGAACGCCATAGATATTATCATTAGTTTTTAACGGCATAGATAGTTTTGGAAGCTGGGTAACGTTGTCCATCTACGTTCCCCTCACTTTTACCCCCTGATTATTAGTGATAAATAGCAGACATTAACGTGGAAATTGTGGGCATTGTGGGGATGTAAAGTAATGAAAAGATGTAAGAAAAGATATGGGAACTGCTGATAAAATATTATTATTTGTGTGTAAATATATTACATTAACATCTATATTCAACAGTAGTAAATAAAATAACAACCAACCAAACTTTGCGTAGCATTTGAACAAACTGCGAACAACATTTAACCCTTACAGGAACCGGGGTTTTTGGGGTATTTTTTCGAATTTCAGTCAAACAGCTACTGCATCGTCACTATTTATCCTAGGATCATGGTTCATACCTCATTCTCTTCAGAATGGATCTGGCTTTCAAATGGTATCACTTTCATGCCCAAACCATATACCAGAAGAGGGAAAAGTGATGTCAAAGGGAAATTTTCGTGGGATTTTTTTTCACAATTTGGGCCCCTCTGGAACGGCCCTGTGTGAACGTAGAGATCTCAGAAAAATCTGATAAATAGTACTTGTAAGACTGAATGTGTGTGCCAAATTTCAAGTTTCTATTTTGAATACTAAGGACGGGAGAAATTTTATCAAGAATTCCCACAATGCCCCAAATTACCGCAAAAGACCATGATCTCAGGTAAAAATTTTCCTGAGACATCTCTATTTACCCTATAATCCGCCAATCATTTTCTTCAGAATAGAACTGCCTTTCAGGCGGTACCTTTCACATGTCTCGATAATGTATCTAAGGCGGGAAAATCCCGAAAAAAAGGATTTTTTGGTCTAAATATCCTTTTTTTAACTTTTTGTCCCTCTGGACCCCCTGTTTTAACGCAGAAATCTGAAAAATCTGTTAAATATTACTCGGCGGGCTGAATGTTTATGCTCAATTTCAATCTTCTAGGTGCAAAAATAAGCCCAAAAAATGTCCAATATTATACTATACAGGTATATTTTGATAAAAATTCCCTGAGACATCCCTAATTACCGTAGGGTCATGTTTCGCACATCACTCTTCATAATAGAACTGCCTTTTCGGAGGTACCATTCACATGTCTCCATCATGTATCTAAGGCGGGAAAATCCCGAAGAAAGGGATTTTCCGTTCTAAATATCTCTTTTTTCAACTTTTAGCCCCTCTGGACCCCCTGTTTTAACGCAGAGATCTGAAAAAAATTGATAAATACTACTAGGTGGGCTGAATGTTTGTGCAAAATTTCAATCTTCTACGTGAAAAATAAGCCCACCAAAAAATAATGAACATAGGTTTAATACAAGAAAATATATTTTTTAAAATTATGACGTCATCACCTCCTATTGTCTCGACGCAGGAAGGAGTGAAACCATACGTAAGGTCTTCTACAATGCCTCTGGACCGGACGAAAATGCTCGAATAGGAGAGTTATAACGCAATGTACCATGAAACACCCGTATGGTACAAAAAACCTGCAGAAGTGCAACACTGTGTTCATTTTCCTTCACTTTCTGACACAAAATGCATATCTTGAACTGTTGCTATGGAAATACTACGTATACCCATTTGGAAAGGTGTTGCATCTTAAAATTACTAATTATTTTGTGTTTATTGCATGGGTGTACGGAAACCATAGCCCAGCGTTTCCCAACCGGTGTGCCGCGAGGAAACTGAAACAAAATTAATAATTCTATAGCAAGTAAATTGCAAGACATAGGAAAAAAAATATATTTGTATTTTACATTACTATGAACCTCTACAATGGAAAAAAAAATACTGTAATTGCAATATTATTGAGCATACTGTGTAGCAGATAGTATTTCGGGAACAGAATTTTATACACATTTCCATGGTTAGCTCCTGTGTTGCGCTTCAATTGAAAGTTCATACTAACACCGAGAAATGGAAACACTTGTACGGTACGCGTCAAGCGAACACTCGTAGGTAGAATACTCATTCGCACGTGAACGACAGAACAACATACGTGGATTACTAGAAAAGTATCCGATCTTATTTTTTTTTTTTCGAAAATCTGATGGAGTTGGAGCAGGCACGCTTGCGTAAGCCGATCTTGAACCTTCGTGCGCATGCGTGAATTTTTTCCCGCCTGTCGAAAGCGTAAGTTGTTGGCAAGCATCATCTCAGTGAGGTAATGTGTAGTGCTGCTGCATGTAAGTGAAATGACGGAACGACTGGAGCAGCACTACTTGCATCAAAGTTTGCCGAAAACTGGGCGACAGCCAGGTGGAAACCATTTGGAAGATTCAGACGACTTTCGCGAACGATACTATGGGCGTCACACAGATTAAGGAGTGGTACAACCGGTTTAAAGACGGCCGAACATCGGTGGAGAGCGAGCCACGCTCAGGTCACCCAACAACTTGCCGAAATAACCAGGTCATTTCCAACGTGAACGCTGTGGTGATGCGGGACTGCCGTGTGACTATCCGAGAGATAGTGGGAGAGGTGGGCATAAGCACTTTTTCTGTACATTCCATTTTGACCCAAGATTTGGCCATGAAGAGAGTGGCGGCAAAATTCGTGCTGAAGCTGCTAACGGCCTAGCAAAAGCAACTTGGTGTTAAAGTCGCACAGGACATGCTGGATTCCGCAAACACTGACTCTGACGTGCCTGAAGTTGCCACCCCCCACCTCTTCCAAATTACACCAAACATTGCACAACATTAGTGCATCGTTAGTGCACGTTAGTGCACTCAGAACTAACGTTAGTGCTATCAGCGTTTAAGAGATATTGAAAATTTTCGGTGGGGGGGGGGGGGCAACTTCATATGAAGTTAGCTCCCCACCCATCTTTATGCAAACAGATTTTCACAAAACTTAGCGCATCGTTAGTGCATTGCTGTGCACTTAAACACACTAAGCACTACTGTTAGTGCTACCATATTTTGGGATTTATTCAAGATTTTTGGTGGGGGGGCAACTTCAGAAATATCAAATTCTATACAAATAGAGGTAGAAACATGGAGTTAACGGCAATCATTAGTGCATCGTTAGTGCACTTAAAAGCACTAACGTTAGTGCTACCATATTTTGGGATTTATTCAAGATTTTTGGTGGGGGGCCAACTTCAGAAATATCAAAGTCCATACAAACCTTTAGTGCTTTCTAGAAGCACTAACAATCCACTAACGTATGGCATTAATTTTTTTGTTACTGCTTGAAGTTGGGGTAAGTTCATCGTGCCCTCCAAAGATATTGTACTTCTAGCACCTACACTAATGAAGTACTAACGTTAGGGGTTGGTGCACTATGAACCACTAACAATTGCACTAGAATATATCATTAGAGCTTTTGAATTTGGCGGAAATTTGATGCAATTAAAAATTCCCAATAAATTTCTTATGGGAGTTTCGTGACATGTAATTGTCCATAACTGCACTAAGGATTGCACTAGAATAGATCATTAGTGCTCTTGAATTTGACGGAAGTTTGATGCAATGTAAAATTTCCCATAAATTTATTATGTGAGTTTCGTGACATGTGATTGGCCATAACTAAACTAATAGTGAAGTACTGGCTAAACTGTTAGTGTTTTCTAGAAGCACTAGCAATGCACTAACGAATGGCACTCAGTTTTTTGTTAGTGCTTGAAGTGGGGGCGCTAAGTTCACTCTGGCCTCAAAAGGTATTTTAAATGTAGCACCTATACTAATGAAGCGCTAACCTTAGGTTTAGATGCACTAAGAAGCACTAACAATGCACTAACGATTGGTCTAGAAGAGATCATTAGTGATTTTAAATTTGGCGGAAATTAGATTCAATAAAAAAAATTGCCACAAATTTTTTGTGAGTCTCGTGATATGTAATTGGCCATAGCTACACTAATAGTGAGGCACTAACGAAATTGTTAGTGTTTTATAGAAGCACTAACGAATGGTACTATTTTTTCCGTTAGTGCTTAAAGTATGGGTGCGAAATTCACGCTGACTTCCCCAAAGGTCTTTTTACTTGTAACGCCTACACTAATGAAGCACTAACGTTAGGTGTTTGTGCTCTAAGAAGCACTTAAGATGCACTAACAATTGCACTAACAGAGGTAATTAGTGCTTTTGAATGCGATGGGAATTTGATACAATGAATAATTCCTCATGTGTTTCTTATGGGAGTTTTTTGACTTATAATTGGCCATATCCACACTAATGGTGAAACACTAACGAAACTACTTGTATCTTCTAGAGGTACTAACAATGTACTAACGAATAAAACTAATTTTTTCGTTAGCGCTTGTAGTGGGGGCTAAGTTCACGCTAATTTCGAAAGTTTTCTTTACTTGTAACATTAGTGCTTCCTAGTGCACCTACACCTAAGTTTAGTGCTTCTTTAGTGTAGGTGCTACAAGTAAAAAACCTTTACGGGCCAGCGTGAATTTGGTTCCCACTTCAAGCACTAACGAAAAATAAGCCCATTCGTTAATGCATCGTTAGCGCTTCTGCAAAACACCCATAGTTCCGTTAATGCTTAACTATTGATGTAGATATGGTTAATTATATGCCACAAAGTCCCATAAGAAATTCATGGGCAATTTTTCATTGCGTCAAATTTCTGCCAAAATAAAAAGCACTAATGACCTCTTCTACTGAAATCGTTAGTGCTTCATAGCGCACTAAAACCTAACGTTAGTTCTTCATTAATGTAGGTTCTACAAGTAAAAAAAACCTTTGGAAGCCTTCATGAATTTGGCGCCCCCACTTCAACCAATAACGAAAAAATTAGAGCCGTTCGTTAGTGCATCGTTCGTGCTTCTAGAAAATACTTTCAGTTTTGTTAGTGCTTCACTATTAATGTAGTTATGGCCAGTTACATCACAGGAAACTCGAATAAGAAATTTAAGGGGAGTTTTTCACTGTGTCAAATTTCTGCCAAATTAAAAAGCACTAATGATTACTTCTAGTACAATCCTTAGTGTCTCGTTAGTGCTTCTTCGTGCACCAACCCCTAACGTTAGTGCTTAATTAGTGTAGGTGCTACAAGTAAAATATCTTTGGTGGTCAGCGTGAATTTGCGCCCACTTCAAGCACTAACAAAGTAATTAATGCATTCGTTAGTGCTTCCTGAAAATACTGACACTTTGTATGGAATTTGATATTTCTGAAGTTGCCCCCACCAAAAATTTTGAATAAATCCCAAAATATGGTAGCACTAACGTTAGTGCTTAGTGCTTTTAAGTGCACTAACGACTGCCGTTAACTCCATGTTTCTACTTCTATTTGTATAGAATTTAATATTTCTGAAGTTGGCCCCCAACCGAAAATCTTGATTAAATTCCAAAATATGATAGCACTAACGGTATTGCTTAGTGTGTTTAAGTGCACTAACGATGCGCTAAGTTTTGTGAAAATCTGTCTGCACAAAGATGGGTGGGGAGCAAACTTCACATGAAGTTGGCCCTTCACCGAAAATCTTCAATATCTCGTAAACGCTGATAGCACTAACGTTAGTTCTAAGTGCACTAACGTACACTAACGATGCACTAACGATGTGCAATGTTTAGTGTAATTTGGGAGAGGTGGGGGGGCCAACTTCAGGCACGTCTGACCCTGACTTCATGAATACCATCATCACTGGTGACGAGTCCTGGGTGTACGAGTAGGACCCGGAAACCAAATCCCAGTCGTCACAGTGGAAGCATTCCTCGTCACCAAGACCAAAGAAGTATCACAAATATTACTGTTGTAAAAAAAAAAAAAAAAAACACATAGGCGAACTCATTGAAGTTCAGGGTATCGAACTATATGAATCTTGTTGGGTCATGTAATTTTCGGAGATGTAAGCATGTCCTCGTTTCCATGAAAGAGTCGATTTTTTGTCAGTACGCCCATGTAACACTTTTAAAGAGAAAATAATGTTGGAATCTATGGCCTTTTTTAAAAAAAGAAGGATTAGCGTAGAGGTTAGGTCCCACAAGATAAGTCCCACAAATGAACAAAATTGTTAAAAAAAAAAAAAAAAAAAAGGAAAACTCAGGATATCTCAATGTGTCCAATGACACCTATCTTATTGGATCAAAAAAATCGGGGTGTAATCATTTGGGTGAAAAATTTTCAAAGGGTCTGTGAATACCTAGATTATGGAGGTATGGACAGTCACCTAAAAATGTTTATCCCCACAATATGGACATCTCTAGAAATCTTGAACTCTTGTGAGTGATTTTCTACAAAAAATATTTTGTGAAAGCAACGATCCTTTAAAGAAGGAGTAATTTACAGATTTATGCTACCTCTGAGGGCTGGACAACCCTTTGCCTAAAAGCCCATAGGTTCCACAAATATGATTATATCGTGAAAAAACACTACATAGACAAACTCAAAGGACTTCGAGGATTCCAATAATATAAATCTTGTGAGCACACCCAAACTCTGAAGTATGTTCAAGACATTCGAAGAAACTTTATCTTCACAATATAAACATCTATGGAAAGCATGAACTCTAGTGAGTACGCTCACGTGATTTCTATACAAATAAGACATTTTTAAGGGATGTATGACCTTTTAAAGAACAGGTAGTATAGGTTTAGGCTACCTTACAAGGTTCGCCAATCTTTGTTTTAAGAAGCCGTAAGTGTCACACATATGATATTGTAAAAATATTTCATGAGCCAACTCTGGAGGTTTTAAAGTTTCCAAACATAGCAATCCTTTTGGGTGACAAATTTTCTTAATGTCTGAGTATAACTAGGTTCTGAGGTATGAACAGGCCCTTCGAAAAATTTATATCCACATCAGATGGACATTTGTGGAAAACATGAGCTCTTGTAAGTACGACTGTGTATTTCTTTTACAAACAGCTAATTTTGTGAGACCTATGCCCTTTTAAAGAAGTAGTGTTCAGATTGAAGCTACTTCTAAAGACTTGATATTCCTTGGTTCAAAAGAACGTAAGTTCCAACAATATTAAAGTGTGAAAAATTTACACCGCCAAACTGAGAAATCTTCAAAGCTTGAAACATATCAATCTTGTTAGATGAAAACATTTTCGGGGATTGTTGTTAATTCTATAAAATCTAGCGCCCGAAGTTAACAAGCTATCCTCATCCAGAATTTATCGTTAACTATGATAGCACAACATGAAATATCGGAGTTTTCTGAGGGTGCAAAACTCGTAGAAGCCGTTGGTGTTCTTAGTTCTTTAATATGAGTTGATGGTGTTCCAAGTTAATGGTAATTCGGAATTTGGAATTTTTCATTAAATGTGAGGGTACAAAATGAAATATCGATATTTTCTGAGGGTACAAAACTCATAGAAGACGCTGGTGTTGTTAATTCTTTAATTCGAATTGGTAGCGTTCCAAGTTAATGTTAATTCGGCATTTTCAATTCGGAATTTCTCATAAACTGTCAAGGTACAAAATGAAACATTGACTGGTGTTCTTAATTCTTCAGTACAAAATAGTGGCGTTCCAAGGTAATAGTAATTTGGCATTTTGAATTCGGAGTTTCTCATTAACTATGAGGATACATAATGAAATATTGATATTTTCAGAGGGTGCAAAACTCGTAGAAGACGCCTATATTGTTAATTCTTTAATACGAATTGGTGGTGTTCCAAGTTAATAGTAATTCGGCATCTTGAATTCCAAAATTCTCATTAACTGTGAGGGTACAAAATGAAATATCGATATTTACTAAAGGCGCAAAACTCGTAGAAGACGCTGGTGTTCTTAATTTTTCAGTACAAAATAGTGGCGTTCCAAGTTAATGGTAATTCGGCACTTTGAATTCGGAATTTCTCATTAACGGCGAGACTACAAAATAAAATATCGACATTTTCTGAAGGTGCAAAACTCGTAGAAGACTCTGGTGTTCTTAATTTTTCAGTACAAAATAGTGGCGTTCCAAGTTAATGGTAATTCGGCATTTTGAATTCGAAATTCCTCATAACGGTGAGGGTACAAAAGGAAATATCGACATTTTCTGAGGGTGCAAAACTCGTAGAAGACGCTGGTGTTCTTAATCCTTCAGTGCAAAATAGTGTCGTTCCAAGTTAATAGTAATTTGGCATTTTGAATTCCAAATTTCTCATTAACTGTGAGGGTACAAAATGAAATATCGGTATTTTTTGAGGGTGCAAAAGTGATAGAAGACGCTGATATTCTTAATTCTTCGGTACGAAATAGTAGCGTTCCAAGTTATTAGTAATTCGGCATTTTGAATTTTAAATTTGTCATTAACTGTGAGGGTACATAATGAAATATCGATATTTTCTGAGAGTACAAAACTGGTAGAAGACGGTGTTGTTCTTAATCCCTCAGTACAAAATAGTGTCGTTCCAAGTTAATAGTAATTCAGCATTTTGAATTCGGAATTCCTCATTAACCTTGAGGGTACAAAATGAAATATTGATATTTTCTCAGGGTGCAAAACTCGTAGAAGACGCTGGTGTTCTTAATTGTTCATTACAAAATAATGGTGTTCTAAGTTAATGGAAAATCGGCATTTTGAATTCGGAATTTCTCACTAACGGCGAGTGTACAAAATAAAATATCGACATTTTCTGAGGGTGCAAAACTCGTAGAAGAGGCTGGTGTTCCTAATTCTTCAGTACAAAATGGTGGTGTTCCAAGTTAATGTCTCATTAACTGTGAGGGTACAAAATAAAATATCGACATTTTCTGAGGGTGCAAAACTCGTAGAAGACGCTGGTGTTCTTAATTCTTTAGTACAAGATAGTGGCGTTCCAAGTTAATGGAAATTCGGCATTTTGAATTCGGAATTTCTCATTAATGGTGAGGGTACAAAAGGAAATATCGACATTTTCTGAGGGTGCAAAACTCGTAGAAGACGCTGGTGTTCGTAGTTCTTCAGTACAAAATAGTGGCGTTCGAAGTTAAGGGCAATTCGGCATTTTGAATTTTAAATTTCTCGGTAACTGTGGGAGTAGAAATTGAAATATTGGTATTTTCGGAAGGTGCAAAACGCACTATCTTATGGCAGGTTGAAACTTCAATTTTGCTTTTGTGGCAAATTTCGAATTTTGAAATGTTATTTTCTCGGTTAGGGTGATGGTACAAAATTTTTGAAAGAGTGCAAAACGGTGCGAAACTACTAGATGATGGTATTGTTTAATCTTGGAAATGAGTTAGTGCTGAAATACCATTAACTTGGAACACCATTTTGAATTTTGAATTTCTCACTAATGGTGAGGATACACAATTTTTAAAGCAAGGTGCAAAACGGTGCAAAATGGTGATATATAAAACAATGAATTTTATGATGGTGGCGTTCCAAGTTAATGGAGCTCAATGGACCCTATGACCAGCCTAACAAATATGCCTAACAGGTTAATACACAAGCTCGTACTTTTATTTTGAAATTAGTTTTCACAATATCGAAGAATTCGAAGTAGCATGTCCTGATTTTTTTCTATACAACATGTATGTAACTCCAACGGTATTTCATTGTCTACCGCAGAGCTGTAATTCTATCTTGATGAAACGCACAGGAGGAAGAACAATTGGATAAACTGTAATAGTACCTCCTCCTACCGCTCCGATTTTTGCATGTAGATGGTATCTGGTTTCTGGTTTTTCGCTGAGACATTAACAAGGACGAACGGAATTATCCTACAAAATAACTAAAGAAGAAATTCATACACGTTTATTGAAGAGGCTAAACGTAAAACTGCTCACAATGTAAGGAAAAAAAAAATCAAATTTACCATTCACCTATATGATTTTTACCAGTTTCGGAGCACCTCGGGTCTTTCCGGCGGGTCAGAAAAGGAATAAATGGGGACAGAAAACTTGGGTCAGAACAAGTGGGTAAGTGAAGATTCTTTGAAAGATCCGCAGAAGAAAACACTAAAAACAAATTGGAGAACGCAATTAACACAAGCCGTTGAAACAAAAAGAATACTTACAACGTACTAAGTATGAACTTTCCCTTAATCACTAAAAACAAATATTCCAGCTAAACAATTGCGTTAATTCTGCTCATTTTATCATCAGTGTGATACCATACTCACGTACAGAGTTACCAGGTTCAATTTTCCCTGCACCTTCCAAATTTACCGAAATAAACCCATGCACATTTAGTATCCCACTATGATTCCCGTTAGTTTATACTGATATTTTCAGCAGCCTCCCTTCTCCCCTACAGTATTGACAAAAATGTTACTATAAACCAGGTTCGAAAAAATCTGGGGCGCCGGGTCGCAAGGGCGACTAGAACTACGAGTCTGGCGCCTAGCTTGTTTTGACTTAAGTATTCCCAATTTTTATGTACCAATAGTTCTTATTTTTATGTGCTTAGATGGACAGAGCAAATCATAATAAAGTTCCTAAGAATTTAGTTTTGAATTTACCTTGAACCTTAACATGAACAGCTGATCATTATAGGCATCTGATTCATCCAGAGAAGTGGAGAATTCATATTTCAGTGCCTAAACTACAAGTCACGTACACAGGCATAAAACTTAGACACTGACGCTGTGTAGAACTTCACTGCATTGCCTTTAATTGCTGTTACCTTTGAGGGGTAGGTTTTTATATCAGAATTTAGAAGTTATAAAGGTCAAAAATATAGGCCTACGTATCAAATTGAACTTTCTGGCGCCTGATTTTCAGAACTAACATGTAGTTCAGAAAAGAATGATTTCGAGCCCTACTATAAATTATAGTAAGAAATAAGTATATAATATACAAGGATATATTCTGAGAAATGCTTCAAAGATTGATATGCATTTCTTATCCAAGTTTCCTGCCACTAATTCACGCCTTTTAATATTAATGTAGAATGTTTGCAGATATATTTCTTCATTACTTTAGAGATTGTATATTATGCGCGAGATCCATTAAGTGGTTTGAAAGCCCCACGTGAAGGAACGAGGGGGAAGGGTCAGTGCGAATATATATAACTCGCATAATTATTTTCTATATTATAAACTATAATTATTTTCCTCTTCCTTTTCAGATTTGGGCTTCTGAAGGATTTCATAGAAATTTCCTGCCCACTACTTGACTTCAATGAACTTCTAATGTTGCAGAAATGTAATGAAATTAGTAATAAAATAAAGCAATTTTGAATTAAATCTAGTAAATAACTATAAAATGAAATTTGGTAAATAACTGAAATAATTATTTGTGGTGCGAGCGCCTGAATACGTAGTGGCGCACCACATTTTAGTGATAGAAAGTATGCTGAAATTATAGAATATGTAATGTACAGTATGCATGTCTCTGCGTTTAATTATGATAGTTGAAATAAAGCTGCTTACCGTACATAGAGCATGTTCATTTATCTTTACTTTGTCACTACCGAAATGCCCGGGGTGCTCCACTACAATGTGGAAACGACATTGAAGCGGCGAATAGTTAAGTTTGGAATTCTTCTCCACATATACTCTGTTCAATATAAGTTATCACACATTTATTAGAAGTATGATATTGGGTAACAGACTCAACAGTACTTTTATTTGTTTAAGTACGATTTCATATTCCAGGTACTCAAACCTATTAAAGTGGTTTTTGTGGGGGGATCTTTGATGCCGGTCGCCTCCAAGTGAAAATCGGAAGCAAAATACAATCTCTGGATGTAAAAACTGGAGGGCATATCAGGTAAACAGAGATCAGCTGTTTTCACAACACATCGAAAACATGAAAGCAGAAAAAGGAAAAATTCACTAAGTATAAAGAACACGCAGATCTTCCCACTTAAACATATTTCTGTTGTAATTTAAAAAGTACAACTCCTAAACTATTTGCTACATTCCAAGTTCAGACATTTATGATGAAAAGTGAAATGCTGCATGAAACGATCTTAGAACATCTATAACGAGAGTAATGTATTCCCAGTGTTAAAATTACATCAGCATACACTCATGTCCAAAACTAAAGAGAATTAATTTCGGAATGTAACCCTTACATTATGTTGATCCCGTGAATGCTCGACATTGGGGTGGCACATATAACTGAAATTACGTAAGTACCAGCTCGTTCGGTGATACATGATTATAACACGATGAACGTCCGTAGGAGAAACATGTAATCAATGAGTTTTATTTTTCGGAATGTGCAGTACATAACGGTCATATAGCCTACAGAGCATATGTGAATGATATAATGCGCGGTCGGATCATTGGTAGATTAGAAATGGAGCAACGTCAACATGGTTTGGTTAGGGATTTGAATGTTCCTTGCAGCGTTGTGTCGCGACTGTGAAATAGTCTCCTGACTGGTGGAAATATTGAAAGGCAGTATAACCGAGACTATCGACATGCAACAATGCCGTTCGAGGATCGTTATCTAGTCTTAGATGGCAGATGAAGATCAACGAGAACAGCAGATACACTAGATCTAGATCTTGCAGCTGCCTCTAGCACCCACGTATCACGTCAAACTGTATACCGATGGTTATACAAATTCACATTGTATAATGCCGCAAGTCCACAGCGAGTGGATCCCAAAACAGGGAGTAGTAATGTACTCTTCAGTGATGAGTCACGATTGTTTGGAAATTGATTCTCACCGTCTGTTTGGAGGGCATCAAGAACAAGCTAGCATTACCAAAATGTTGCTGAAAGGGGGTTAGGAACAACTTTCACGTGTTCCAGTAGCGGACGGGAACAGCTGCGATCTATAAAAACAATATGTTCGACTGTTCCATGGTGCATACGATCCTTAATTTCGTTTTATGAATGATAATACACGTCCACATAGGATACACTTGGTGAAGGATTGCCTGCAGCATGAAATAGACACGCGTCTCTAGTGGCAATGCAGTCACCGAATCTTAATCCAATTAAGCATGCACAGGACGCCATCTAACCAGGGACTGCAGCCTTAACATCTCCATCACGGTCAATTGCTGAACTGCGCATGGTTCTTGTGTAGGAGTGGGATGCTTTACCACATGAGATGCTCAGGGTGTCTACTAAAATTCCAAAATGAAATTTCGTGACTTTTTCGTGACCTTTTCATTACCAAACCATCGTAACATTCAATAACAGTACTTATATTCTTTAGCACTTTACCTTATCTCTAGTTTCAAAGGCTATTCCCTGGAGCGATAAAAATTTGGTGTCTTCTCACATCGCTTTCACTACATCCACTGTACACAGGGTGTCCCAAAAGTAATGACGAAAACCGAAACCACAGATTCCTGGCACCAAAACGAGAACAAATGTTTATATGACATACAGTCCGGAAATGGACAAGGGCGGAGCTAAACAGCTTCGAATGTGGGGAGAAAGGAACTTCACACTTAGGGAAAGGAACATGCCGATTTACAAAACCGCATTGAAGATCCGTGTGAACAGTTACTCAAAAAACCGGGAGTGATGGAATGCATTCGAAATTCACGATTAGCACGTTACATAGATGTGGGAGGACAGCATTTTGAACATCTTATGTAGGTACGTTTATTGTTAGCACCTATGACCTAGTAGTTTGCAGTGCTACTCTGTGTAAGATTGTACGTTACAAAAACAGCACATGATTGTAGATTCTGCCTGTTATTTCATTACAGGACATCACTAGTTATACTTGTTCTTATTTCTACCCTCTCTCTGCAAGTTTCTCTCTGGTATACCCATTGAGATTATGCAGCCATCCTAAGTGATCTTTGCTTTGACCCCCATTGTACATGTGTGTGCAATCGTGCCATGGATAACTTTTTTCAGTATGGTTTCCGTTTTTACTGCACCGTTTCATTACCCCCCTTCCGTACAGACATTCAGCGAATCCCTAAATGACATATGGAAAATCTTTAGTGCGGTTATGTAACATACATGTAACATTTCAAGCCGATATGACTTTTATATCTTTCTGAACCCCATTTCTAGCTCCAATCATTATCCTGCTGGCAGGTGGTGTAGTTCCCTTCACAACACACTAAACTGCATGTCATATAAACATTTTTTCTTGTTTTGTTGCCAGGAATCTGTGGTTTCATTTCTCGCCATTACTTTTGGGGATCTAATATATACATAAAGTTCACAGAATTATGTAGGATATGCTGTAGTCTCTTAAAGAAGTAAAAAACTTATGTGTGTATTGGCATTTGGCAAAATTTCCCTTGCATAGTTTTAAAAACTACTACGTTTATAAAAGCATATGGCAATTTATTTTTTTTTATTTTATTTATTTATTTATTTATTTTTTTTTTTTACTGGTTTTGTATGCCTTCAGGAAGACAAGCTTACCACTGTAGTTAGTTTAGATTGGTTCAACAATTTATTATGTTTAACTAAAAGTTGTGAAAAAAAAGTCTAAGAGCCTAGTAACACACTACTATGAAAGAAACATAGGCATGTTACATATCAATCTTCCCAGGAAAGAGTGATCTTGTAAGTGCTTCTTTTCAAATAGCTGCATTTTTCACACAGATCTTACTGTACTACTACGAAACTACATATTTTACAAGTAGTCTCGAAAACGGGGCTATTTGGAAACAACACATTCTGGCTGCTGGGAAACTTCAGTTTTAGTAAAATTTTGTTATGAATGCAGGAAAACTTTACATGGACTAACAAAGGAAGAGAGGGAGATTATAAGTGGAAGATGGTTTATATACCAGTCGAAAGCACTATTGACGCCTATTACGAACCTGTAATAAAATATTTCCGAATGCATATACTCTGCGAGTTATATGAATATACAGGATGTCCAAAAAGTCCGTTGCCACCTCTAGAAATCGCAAACTGTAAGTCAGATTCCAAAACAGGAAAACATGTGTTTGATTACTTTAAAAATCCAACTTATCAAAGCAAAAAGTGTTGTCCCAGGGCCACCCGCATGGTCCCAAGTGGGGTCCAACTCAAAATTTTTAAATAGCAAGAGGGATCAAGTAGCATATCGTTGTAAAGTTGTTAAAAATGAAAGAAGACGGAACAAGTCTCGACTCTCTAAAATTAACCTGTGGAACATGGTGACCGGTCAAAATGACAGCAAAAACGTCATTGTAAAGTCTACGGCCACCTAAAAAAATCTGAAACGGCGAGAGGTGTTAAAACAGGAAACTACGTGTGTCATCATTCCAAAAGTACAATTAAAGTATTTAAAAAAATGTTCCAGGGTTCCCCACAGAGGTCCTACTCAAAATTTTCAAATAGCAAAGGAGGCCAAGTTGCATATCGTTAGGAAATGAAAGAAGACGGAAGAAGTATTAACTCTCTGAAATTACCCTGTGCAAAATGGCGGCCGGTCAAAATGTACATCCTCATTTCGATTTTCCAAGCACATTAGCTTTCAATTTTCCGATCTGCACTTACTGTCATTGTGAGACACTTGCAAGTATTCGCTGTTCCTGGTGCAAGATTTTTTTTTTTTTTTTTTTTTTTGTTTGAATCATTTTATACTTGATAATCCAAACAACGAGCATATGTACCATTATTATACATTATATTTTAACTAGCCAGTTCTATCTAGGTATACTAAAAACTGTCAAATGTTGATACTTTTCTTTTCTTTATTTCTTAATTTAATTTTGTTTTATTATATTTATTTATTTAGACATTACTAGGCCCAAAGAGCAGAATCTCACAGTAGGAGCATTTCCTTTCTTTCCGTTGAGTTCAAGAATTAAAACAAACTGAAACCCGACTACAGAAAGAAGAACTAAAACATAACGTTTGCACAGTGTTATCGTAAAGCGTTCAAACTTGTTCCAACTGTTTTTATTTAACAGCAGCTTTCAAACGATATGCTACCTGACCTCCCTTGATGTGAAAATTTTGAGTAGGACCCCATCTGGGGCAATGCGGAGGACCCTGGGACAAATACTTTTATCTTCAATCATTGGACTTTTGGTATGATGACACACCTTTTCCTGTTTAGACATTTGTCTCACCGTTTAAGGTTCTTTGAGGTGGCCATAGACTTTACAATGAGGTTTTTACTGACATTTTGACCGACCATCATGTTGTCCAGCCTAATTTTAGAGTGTCGAGACTTGTTCCGTCTTCTTTCATGCCCAACAGCTTTCCAACTCTATGCAACTTTGTACTTCTTGCTATTTGAAAATTTTGACTTGGACCCCGCCTGGGAGCCTGCGGGTGGATCTGGGACAACACTTTTTGCTTTGATACATTGTACTTTTAAAATGATCAAACACATGTTTTCCTGTTTTGGCATCTGTCCGTCTCTCCGTTTGCGACTTCTAAGGGTTGCACTGGACTTTTTGCACACCCTGTATAACCATATAGCTCGCAGAGTATACAATTTCGGAAAATTTTTATTACAGTTTCGTAATAGGCGTTATTAGTTCGTTCGATTGCTGTATAAACCATCTTCCATTTCGATATATATAATCTCCCTGTCATCCCTTGTAAGCTCTAGAAACATCACAAGAAAAATTAATTGCAATAAATAACAAGAGGTAGTATGAAAAAGAAAGAAACTTACGAAGTAACCCCAGTTTACAGTACATCATACTACTCGTTTGAGTACTTCTCCACAAAAATTAAAATAGGCATTTTTTCCGTTTAGAACCACCACCTTCTCTACATAATTTCATTTTAAAAACATGCCAGCAGTACTAGTGAGAATAAACGAGGTTTCGTACGTACTATCCTACGAAGATAGCACAATTATTATGCAACCTCTAACCAATCTACACGAGGCTTAATTTGTCGCGTTTTAGAAGGCACTGCATTACTGCAAAATACAATATCTTCTCTTAGACAAATATGTTCTCTCATCGTGTTGTTCGATTCAGTAACCCACGGCTTTCACCCAATTTCAGAAATTCTTCCTCTTAGCATATAAATTAGTGGTCAAAGCGAGACGGTATGCGATGGTATGCCATACCGCTTTTGGATTTTCAGTGATGAAGACCTATCGCCTCTGGTTTTTCGGTGATCAAGATATACCGTCATTGGAAAGTGAATGCTAATATACAATATCTTGAATAAATTAATTTTTATACACAGTGATTGACTAATAGCTTTGTACGTCAAAGATTTTAAGTTGGCAACACCAACAGTTTTATTTTCTTTTTCCTAATACTTTTATTTTGTTTTTAAAATGAGGTATATACGAAGAAGTTCATCCCTTGCTCCTACGCAAGTACTTGTGTTGATTGTGTTTGGGGTAGCCAACCGTCCAGTATTTTACCGGACAGTTCGGTTTTTAACTTCCTTCTCCAGTGTCCGGTACAAGCTCGAAACCTGATGTTAAATGTCCGGTAATTTTTCATGTTAATAGTCCTATTCTCTGTTCTATTCAGATTATTTTGGAGTAACGAAAGGAATTGTTTGTCGATGAATATGGTTAATGCAGAGCTTGTAATTCGCTTTGATATCGGTCTTGCGCGGAATTTGCTGAAGAATTGGAGGCAGGAATATTTACTGAACTTATCAAAACTGCTGAAGGTCAACAAAAGTATATTTTCAAGAGCGCAGCTAACACTGCTTCATCTTGTGCATGTCATAATTATATTGCTAATTTTATTTTCTTTTTTGCTTTAAATACAGTGTATTATTGATGGCAGACTTCAAAAATTACATGTGCCAACTCAATCAAAATTGGATTAAGAAAATTTAATAAATGCTTCAAAAATAACTAAAGTTATTAAATTCGATCTCCGAATCGCTCAATTTTATGTGAAGTAACCACTTTCAGGTTGTTCGCATTTCTGATGAGCGATGATCTCAAAATCTTAAGAGTATACATACGTGAAGATTTCCATTTTCAAAAGTTGGCAACCCTAGTTGTGTTGGTTGCACATCAGGCTCATATAACAAAGGGATGAGTCCGTTAGGCTATGTAATCTGTGTCGCGGGCCATGGGCCCAATCCAATCAAAAGGCAGTGTATTGAAAATGTGACTTGTTTAAACTGAGATCGGAAAGTATTGTTATGAGTTCAAGGGAACTTCTTTTGTGTCTGCAATTATAAAGAAATACATAAATGAGTCCGGTATTTACGAGAAAAATATAGTGTAAGCTATTAAAAAAATATGTTGTTTTGTTTAAGTGCTTTATTGTTAAATTTGTTCTACTGCATATTGTTTTATATTAAGCGTTTTATACTTTATTGTGCCATATTCAATTGTTTCTTTCTTATGTACATGTCTTGCTTAAATACATATAACTGCCGTGTTTTGAGCACAGGTGGCTTTAGGGTCGGTCTGTTGTGAAGGCGGACGGACCTTCCGGAAGTCTGGAATAATTCTCAATCGAGTGGGGGTCCGTGAGTTCTCCCGCAGGAAATTGTTTAAAATTGTTAATAAAAAGCTCTGCTTTCAATCCTTTCATATATAATTCTTTATAACACAACATAAGGGAATATGTTTTATTCTTCTCAGAAAGTTGGGGACGGGGCAAAGTCTCTCCATGCCCCATCCCCGTAACTACGGAGAAACTCTTTCATGGTTCTGAGTCATTATGTAAATAGAAATGCAATCTTTTAGGCAACATCCCCTCATTGTATTTCAACATTTAGATAGACAATATGTTGAGTCAAAATAGTAATAAAACATACAACCTCTGCTTTATTTCCACTTCGAACACTGATATAAATTACAAAAAACTATACATTGAAATGACACAGCCAACTGCTTCATGACGCCAGTTGAAAGACAAGCTTGTAACGGACCAAAATTTCCGTTACAGAAGTTTTGACATTCTAATAAATAATCTTTGTTATCTCTTAAAATTTACTAATTCTGTGAAGAGAAAAAGAATTTGAATATTATTTGTTTAGTTCCAAAGATGATTTATATCCAGAAAGGCTATAAATCTATACTATTTTAGGGGAGATTTTGATTATTTTAACATTTAAAAATTATATCTACTATTGAATCTTTTTCCTTAAAATTATTAATATCTATATATAGTTGATTATCATAACATTGTACAATATAATTATGTTCCTAACTATTGTAAACATATGTATGATGTTATACTTAGGCAGTAACTTGTCAGAAGAAAAGAAAGAAATATATAGATACTGTTGTTGATTCAAGATGAAGAAAATATGAAAGTTTGTAAATCTTGTTAGTTAGTTATCGACGACTTTTTTTTTTTTTTTTTTTTTTTTTTTTTTTTTTTTTTGAGGTTATTATGATATGTATTTGAAAATGCATATGAGCGAGTAAGTTAATTACGGGTCCCCTCAACTGTTTCCCTGTTGTCTCACCTTATGTTATCATCGTCTCCTTCTTCTGATATATATATATATACAGGCGTTTCATCTGTGGAACTAGCTTAAAATGCATATCAGGAAATTAAGCGTTGATGTCGAAGCTGTTATTCTTTTGATTAGTCTAATCCAGAAGTAGTGTATGTATCTATATGTTTTATAACATGTACTGAATGGTTGGATGATGTATATATGTTTGTGAGTCGACTAGTGATACAACATATGGATTCTCCGTATAAAATGACATATTAAGTTCGAGCCGATGAGATGCCGAACTAAATAGAATGAAAGGTGTTGAATCCAATGTATTTCAATAATCACTCTGTTGACCTTGTCACTATACTCACCTTCCGTACATGTGAAAAGTTATTATACGACTACACACTTCCAGACCGATTTATTTTATGCTGACGTCGACCTGCTTTGTCTAACGAAAACGCCTTGTACTACGAATATAGTATATCGTCACTACAGTTAGGGATTCCACTCTAAGACGAACTTGGTGAAGCGATATCCTGAACCTTTTTACTATATGTAACAAATTCTCTACATATGTTGAAGTAAGAATGTTGAGAATAAGTCATAAGCTCAGGAGCGAATTTGGTGCAAATTAGGCCGAATTTTCATGCATGTGATAGAAGTGTGCTTTGCTTGCGATTTGGTAGCGTCTAAAGCCGACCATACACATTTTTGGTGATGAATTTTGACATTTTATAGAACAAAATTTTCCAGTCTTGACATATTTGTACAGATAAAAAATTCGTGACCTAAAAGCTAAATTTCGTGACTTTTTCTTGACTTTCGTGACCGATTTCTGATTTCGTGACTCGTGACCGATAGACACCCTGATGCTTGATATTCTAATCCGCAGTATGAGTCTGCAGCCTGTATAGCTGTTACAGGGTGTCTACTGGAATACCAGAAAGTAAATTCATGACTTTTTCATGACTTTTCATGACTTTTTTGTTCAAATTTTCATGACCATGGCGATAAAAATTTACCATTAGTAATAATAAACCCCTACCATCAGTGGTGCATCGGTTAAGATGAAGATCACATTATGTTCTTATTTGTCTACTGTACATAATGTCGATTAGCTGACAACTAATTTTAAAATGCAAGAGCAATTTAAAAGGCAGTAAACAAATTTTTAATTGCGGTTCAAGTATGGGTTTAAGGCTTACCAGGTTCTATAGATTTAAAAAAAATCTTGTGAACAGTCCTGTTACATTCAGCTAGGTTTTTTTTATCTGCATTTTATGTACTCTGAATTCTAAATTTATAATTTTCGTTTACAAGGAAAGACGGTCTCGAGAAAATGCACACTATTAATTTTTAATCAATCGTTATGCCATTTGAATTTCTTAAATATTTACTCTTATCATTGTAATAGTAAAATATGGAATTAAAAAAAAGAAAAAAACAGGCAGTGTTTTTGACATTGTTTATTTTGAACTTATCACATAGTTAAAGATCATAGTGAGTTTAGTAATATAATTTTTTACATTTCATAAAGCTTTATATGTAAAAAATTATATTAGTTTACAAGATACGGATTAGAGTCTGGATACTTTCATATACTTTTAAGCTAGTCATATACTTTTAAGCTCTTTCCAAAGTATTCATAATTTTAAGGGTCGCTGAGATGAATAGTGACATTTTAATCCAATTCAACTTCAAGGTCATACTCCACTCTCTAGGAGTGAGGTTGGGAGGGGGGCGAGATTTTAAAAGTAATCAAAAACGACCGATATTAGTGTTAAATTCATAGTTTTGGAAGTCTCTGAGTTTAACGATATCAGTTTTCATGATGTTCAAGTTCATCGGCACTCCTTGGGGTGGGGGTAGGAGAGGATGACTTTTCAGATAAGATAGCTAATTAGTAACTACTGTAATTAGAGCGAATTAAAAACATTAACATATTTTCTCGTGCTTGCACGGAACTATGCGGGTTGCTAGTCTTAAATATCACTTATTGTGAATCTTAAAGAAAGAATCTAAAATTCTGCCGCCTTGTGCTCGAGCACAGAATAGCACTTACCTAAATACGGGCCTGCTCTTACCAGTGAATCACTCTATACTGTATTTGAAGTTTTAATTCTGAGTATAATTATCCATCTACCAGAAATTTGTCTCAAATTAAGCACTCAGAGAACTGCCCAAAGACAAAACAAATTATAAAAGAAATTCGTTTTAAAAAAATAGATCATCAAATTTAAAATCTGCAAACTCAAACGAATAATATTATTTGCATAAGTCTGAAGGCCCAAAAATACACAATTTACATTTCTTAGAAGTAAAGAAATAGCAGATCAGAAAGTTGGACAGTAAAAAGTTGTTACTATATTACAGAGACTAGAAGATGAAATGGGGAGCAGCTAGGAAGACAGTAAAGTACCAGTTAGCCAGCACTAACTGGTGGGGGAAATTCTCACAAATACTGACCTGATACAACTGTTTCAGTACATGCAGTATGAGGTATAAAAGTATGAAGTATAAAAATATACTCTGAGATTTCAGATTTTCATGACCAGTTGGGTAAATAAAGGACTTTTTCATGACTTTCATGACCACTAAGCAAAATATATGACTTTTTCATTACTTTCATGACTTTCATGACCAGTAGACACCCTGTGTTAGCAGTTACTTCACCCCGTATTGAGCATTTATGCCAGCCAAAAACCCGGACTTGTGACAGCTAATACACGGTGACTCATGACGTAAACGTATTCAGTTAGATTTTCTCAGTATTCATATGTCGTTGGAAGCATTCGTTTTCTCAAAAGGTATCTGTTCCACGCTTTTGATAGTCACTGATATCCGCACATTTCCTTAAGTTTTGAACATAAGTGTTGTATTTAATTGTACATGAAGTATGAATATTTCATTTCCATACATTATTTCCAAACTAAGTCAGCCTTCACAATGTTGAGAGCTGTTGTTTAATATAATAATTTAAAAGATCTAAAATAATTTGGAGGGGCAAAGTGTGGTTCCTTCTGTGTTTATTTACATCAACATACCCAACTTCCCCGTGAATATGTAAACAAACGATCAAAAATTAAAATCATGTACACAGAGTTTATTAAAATAAATTCAATAGCACACTTATTCTTAAATTGAGAGCAAACTTCTACAAACAAAAGCATCACAAGTCATTAACACATAATATGATGAAATATGCATACAGTTCATTCAATTTTAAATGTTTTAACTTCCAAACAATTTTCTCACCATTTACATCCTCTCGTTGTGTTCATCTGGAATAATTTCAAAAGCTCCTTCTGCTTTCATCTTCAACTTCAAACCGATGTTGCGAATTCACATTTATACTACGATCAATCCTCTCCTAACAAAGAAACCAACTAATCCCCTGGATCAATATTCTTAACTTGTACTTTAACTATTCGTATTGTTGGAAATATATAAATAAACTACAAACAGAAAAATAGGTACAGTCTTTAAAAACATTCTGGCTATCCATTTATCTTCAAACAGGCCTGTACTTTTATTCCTAAGCGGAAGTAAATGAAACAAAAATGAATCCTCTTACGTTATTACAGATCTCTATTTTAAGCGAAAATACTGAACCGGTGTACATACAGTTGCGAGGCTTTTCAGTGAAAAGTGGGTGGCAAGGTTTTTCTTAACAAGACTATTGTAAGGTTCCGCATGTCTACACGTCATGCAATAACCATGTGTGATCTACATGTGTTAGTAATAAATAAAGACAAACAGACGACGGTTCCGAAGAGGAGTCGATCACCATCGCCAACAGTCGGAAGGACGAGAATCAACGAAGGAAGCCGACACAAGACAGGATAAAAAGGACCTGCACGCCTCGAGCAACATCAATCTTCCAGGATTGATCAAAACACCTAAAACCCCTCTCACGACGCTTGGTCACCGGGTTCCTTTCCTTGTTTCTCACGACGCACGGTCACCGAGAGAGAGAGATACCTAATCTACACCCCTCTCACGACGCTTGGTCACCGGGCTCCTATCTAATCTTACCTAAATATTAGTGGAATTTCTTATAATAATTTGTGTACATAAACTTTTTATAATAAAAAGGTGAAGGGAAAAGTCCAAATCCCGAGTACATTTTATTGCTCTACCCAAGAAATATTACACTATAAATTTGAAATAAAAAAAATACTTCACATATTAAAAACTAGCCATCTTGTGATTACATATGAATAAACATAGCCAGATCTTATTATGGTCAAATTCCGAACAAAGAACAAATGCCCCTTTATAGTGCCTCTGAGCGTAAACAGAAAATTAAATCCTTGAGCTTTACGTCCCACGGTTATGTCGGTTAGGCTAAAGGAGACGGTGATTATGAGACATGAATGTAATGGTGGAATGAAGAAAGTGGGAGGAAACGGGAGAACTCCGAGAAAACCCACGAGCACGGTGTTTGTCCACCACAGTCCACACGGCGCGAGCTGGGATCGAACCAGGGACCCCAAGCACCGGAGGTGAACGCTGTACCAACTGAGCCACCGCGCCCCCGTAAACAGAAAATTTGAGATACTTAGTAGATTGAAGTCATTGGACGGAAACTATTAAAAACAATCCTACTTCGTATCAACGTTTCCCTTATCATAATTTTGGTTCTAGTATAAAATGACTCGCAAATTTTCCTCCCCTAATTTGTGACGTGCTTTTATGAAGATTTTGAATTTCTTAATATTATGTTTCGTCTTTACCACTTTCTTATGAACTTACCTCCACTTTTGGATACACCAGAAATTACGGAATCTTAATCCTTCGCATCTCTTATACGTTTCTTTATTCTAGTTTCTATGTTTCTCTTAGTCATGTCATACCAACATATGAACCACTGCAATGGCAGCCTGATCGACTCCGGCACTGTTAACGAAATAATTATTCCAATTCTTGCAATGCTTTATTCAATACTTATACATTTATAACTAACCTGGAACCCATATTTGTTAGGCACTTGATTCACAGTGAAAGATAATTTGAGTAAAATGGAAAGGCATACAATTGTTATTAGGCTTACGACGGAAAATAATAAAACTTCTAAAAGATGATGCTGAGATAGAGGCTTCTTGTGATTTTTTTCAAAGTATAATTTTTTAAAAAAGAACACCTTAAAAAAAACTTTAAATGAAACATTTCAATAGAAACTCATATCAAATTAAAGCTCTTAACAAATGCTACCTTTAACATCCCCTCCTCCTATGTCAATTCAAACTCGATTCGTGATAGATTTCGTAACTGGTATAAAATAAGAAGGCTCTAACTGGAAAACTATAACATATAACGATCTGAAATTCCAGATGCATCGTTCTATAAATTTACAGTGCCGTTGGCATATCTACTATAGTATTTAATAAATATGAATTTTTTAATACATTAGAAAAGATTCGTAAACTATGATACGTAATAACAGAGAACATAGTCATGAAAAGTAAAATAATTAGTATGTAAAAGTGTTTACAAAATAAATTCTATAAATTTCCTCATTATCTTTCAAGACAATATGTAAAGGCAGATAGAACGACCAGAAATTAGTACTCTTCTCTCTTCCTTATTAATTAAAATAGTTATGAATAAGGAACGTGATTACAAGGTAAGTTACTTATGATAGTGCCCTATAGCTTCTAACATCAGAAAGTTATATTTTTGAATGTAAAATTTTGGACAAATAAAAGCTTTGAATTTTTTAAATAGTACAGATATGCCGAAGATATTGTTACTGTTAATAGAACATTTTTCTGAAGTACCCTAATCTGATTCACCCTAAAATCAAATTCATATCCACCGATTGTTCATATATTGGTATGACTAAGAGGAACATAAAACCAGAATAACCGAACATGTACGAGATGCAAAGGACGAAGACTGCGCGGTTTCTGACTTATCCACACATAATATTAAGAAAGTAAAAAACATTGAAAAAAAAGCACCTTACTAATTGAAAGAAACATTTGCGAGTGTTCTTACATTAGAATCCTACGTTAATAAACTCTAAAGAAATTCTTCCGCATCCTGTAGTTACCTTCAAGTAAATATAACGAATACTTAAAAGTTTAAATTGTGCTTACGTAACCATCTGAATGGTATAAACGACAATTCGACGCTACATTTCAATGACCAAACGTATTTTTCAGGCATACTTGTTTTTCTACAGGAATTATGCTGCTTGTAGAACTACATATTGCTATCAGTTTCCTCCAACGTACAGAAACCATACTTAAGTTGTACTAAATCACTTCTCAATAATGCTCTTTAATTCTCCCTTCTTTTTGGATAGAACCTATAATACTATGCGCTGACAAGAAGTAGTCTATTCCAACCTAGTCCTCCCCGCTGGTCTAGTAGCTAGCGCGTGTGCCTTTGATACAAATGGTCCCAGCTTCGATTCCCGGTGGGAGAGTACATAAAATTCAATTTCGTATTCATTTACTTTTATTAATCATCCATCTCCTTTACCCTAACCGGCATAAACGTGGGTCGTTAAACTTAAAAATTACATTTTTCTGCTCCAACCTTAATGAAATTACTTTACTGCAATACCAAATACCGAATTGTGCATTCAACTTTTCTTCTAATTCTATCAGCACATAATTTCTTAATGAAAAAACACGCATAAAGATGGTAATTGGTCATTGAAACGTAGCGTCGTATTATCGTTTTATCATTACGATGCTTACGTAAAAATTTTATTATCAATATGGATACTATTATACACAGAAATACATTATTATTTTAACATCCATATGCAAGTTTTGTACATATATGAACAGACAAAAGGATGGAGTGCATACAATGAAAGAATTGAGTGAGAAGTGAAAGTATCCATAAGACAAATCTTCCTATGAATACTGCTTTTGCACCTTAAAAGTGAATGGACATAATTCAAACCTTCAACTGTTCAATATTTTTATGCTTTTTGAATACTCGGTGTATTTTCTTTATTACAGAACGAAAAATAATGTCTCGCTAATTTCTTCCTGTTTGCGTCCTGGTCCCAGTGCGAAAAAAAAAAAAAAAAAAAAAATCATGGAGATTTAACACGGATACAGTACCACCGGATGCAAGATTAGTTCTTTTCTCTGTTTAAATATGTATCCTACAGAATCTACAAGGACGCATTTTATTATACATAAATAATTTGACGATACTCATACTAGTTGAAGTTCTTCCTAGATCCTTTTTTTAAACTTTATTTTAACAATGTTGACAACTGTCAAGGAAAATTTGACGTTTAATATATTTGTTTGAACTATGCGATAGAGAAGAGCAAGGCGACTTTATTGATAAGATTGTTCTTCAAAGTGGCTTGCATTATAATCCTATAAAATTTAAATAAAGTGAACCCGGATGAGAACTGGGATTTTTTTCAACAATAGTTTTATTCAGAAATCTGGAGCATAATGACGTTAAATCTAGTATCTCAATTTTCCTTTCACATTTAGACATCATGAAGGAGACGATGTTCCGAGGCACATTGTTCTGTATGAGCGGAATCAAGCAACAGTAAACACCTGGCAATGTTTATTCTTACGTAATCAGATAGTTGGCCTCTAATATATGAAATATATTTCTAAATAGTTACAAATATTTTTCTGTTTGTCGTTTAATATTTATTTCGAGTTTAAGCACAAGAATTGTCAAGTTAAGAAGAGTTTGTTAAAGGACAAACCTTAATACAACATATGAATTCTTAATGCCGGTTACAAGTTGTTGAAGGCGGAAGCTGCTTTCGGAATTATTTCAAGTGAACACAATGAGGACATGTAAAGAAATAAAAATGCATTATTTTAACAATAAAAAAAAGTAACGTACACTTTCCTTATTGCATTTTATTTAATACTAATCTATTTCTACATTACAAAACTGTTATACAAATATACTTATGTATTATATTCTTAATGTCCTACTTTATGCAATATTGAGTTTGCACGTGAAGAAAGTCAATCCTTTACTGAAAGAACAGTAAAAGAAAAGGTTAAATTGTAATTTAAAAAATCCATACTAACGAATTTTCAAAATAATGCTCGTAATCTTAGTTTTATGATGAGCTTACCTGCTAAAGCATCTGTTAGTTTAGCGACACTATTTACTGCATGTGCCCATGTAACTTTAGTTAGATCTCCAGCTATTTCTGGAAAGTATTCTTCCACATCCGTCTTCTTGAGAGACGGAGTTGCTCTGCAGCTACAGAAAAAGCCTACAATATCAAAGTTACAATAGAAATATTATTGGCAAATATAGATTCAAAATAATCAGAATCAAATTTTACGTCTACTTTAAGTTTAAGAAAATGTAAAGGGGGAAACCTGTTTGGAAGGTATTTAATTTAACGTGTCTTGTAACTAAAGTATTTTATTTATCGAAATTTATATATCTATTGGTATATTATTGTAGAAAAATTTTATTTGTTGATGTTGAGCACCTCTTCAAGCTCCAAGACTATAAAACCTGGGTCTACAGTTTAAGGTGAAATTCGAACCGAAAGAATTCGATCGGAAGCTCGTAATGCATTCAAATGCTGCTTCACCTGGAATCGAACTCAGAATTCCATTAGATATTTTCAATTATCACTATACGACAAATATAGTTTTCGATTGTTTCTGTCAACAACTACAACAGTTTCTCACTAATTGTGATTAATATTTCTTCCCTTGACAAATTTATATTCTCAGCCTCGCTCTCATATTCCCTCTTAACAGATTTGACAAATAATAAATTTATTGTAAATACATTATGAATCATCACCTGCAATATGTTCCAAGAAAACATTCCTCATTCTCAAACAGTGATGATTCACAAATTTATACGCTTATTTTTTGTTCACATATTCTTTTATCGGTAATTCGTAAAATTATATTTTCTTGAACTGCGAAATGCCAGTAAACTTAGTAGAAACAAAAATGCGTAGCGTGAAAGTAATGTTCCTTTTAAGTTTGTTGGTATTTCAAGTTTGACAAGAATATACTTAATAAATAAATAAATAGATAAATAAAAGCAAGAAAATAATAATGAACATAAACTGGAGAATGTAAATATACAAATCGTTGGATACAATATATAAACATTGATTGACTGGGACTTCAACGCCCCTTTTCAACTATTGCCAGAGGAAAAAAGTTCTTTAAAATATACCGTCGATGATAATCCATAATACAAGGCTTATTCAATAAATAGCCAGGAAAGCTGTGAAGAAAGAAAGAAAAAAAAAAAAAGACTGTTATCGTTATGTGTTATTTGTGGTGGCAGTCTACGGTTACTAATAACTGAGGCTGGTACGCGTGCGTCGCACAAGGGACGCTGGCATACAGTTACACGAGATGGCGGCACCTCTACAGGATTGCTCCACACAGAAGCAGCGAGATTTCGTTAATTTCTGTTGAGCGAAGGCATAAGATATAAAATTCATCGCCACATAGCAGTTTTCAATATGGGACTACTGTACGAGTCGAACACATGATTATGAATAAGCTAAATTTCAACAAGACATAACTAGAGTTAAAGCTTCTCCATGTTCAGGTCGTTATTCACTGCATTCACGGGAAGTAACACTGCTAAATTGGAAGACTCCGATACGGAAAACCAGTTTATTACCGTATGTGAAATCACTACATAGATGGAGTTAGGTCCAGGATAAGCTCCCATTTCGTTCACAATGAACTGAGGTTTACAAAAGTGTGTACGAGGTAGGTTTCGAAACGATTGGCTTGATTTTACTTGAGCGTCTTCATCAGCAGTGATGCTACGAGACGTGGATCTAGTTGAACGTAAGTTCCGAATCACATGAGCTCCCAGCGAGAACCGAACTGATTCCCGTGCGTACACTAACCATACAGCTACGAGGGATCGCTGGAGTACCGTAATGAGAAAAGACAAAAAATTAAAAAGACACCTTGCTACGTGCAAGGTGTTTTGTACCGGTGTGAAGCTAACGACGAGCATTTCGTCATCTTATTATCACTGATATGAAAGTTGGGTTCAGATTTCCACACCTTTACTCCATTTACAGATATATCAAGAATCGAGATTCCAACAAGTCCGGTTCGGTGCATAAATGGCTACACAAGCGTCTCCTTTTTCACCTGTGGAATCTGTGCTCTCCCAGATCTGGCGTAGGTGATCGAACTAGGGGGATGAACTAAGCTGAAAAATAGTAACGTAGTTCTTTTACTACGTGTAATAAATATTCTTCACAAACATATTTCCGGTTATTTATTTAATGAGCATTATAGATAGCTGACAAGACGAATGAATACAGAAAAATAAAAAATAAAATGTGTTCCTTACGTTTTATAATAGTCAACTAACTATAATAACGGTCTTAAATTCTAAGTTACGAATTTTTCTGGCAGCAAATCGTTTGATTATAGTACCATAAGAAATAGTCGAAACCCTTTTGTGCTCAATAATGTTGGAAGTCCTACTTGCGCCATGGTGCTTCTTAAGTAACTTTTAACGAATTTACTAAAACATCTTTCGACTGAACAACTGTTACAAAAGATTTACAAATATTTTTAAGACTGCTGTCATGTTTGGATATCCTTCTTTCAGTCTATGCTTATAGATGAGGTTTACGAGTAGCACTGGAAGTTCAGTTTTCATTTTGACAACTAACTACTACGAGGTAGTGCTTAAAACTTTCAATTTCTTAAAGGAATTAGTCATTATGTCGTCCTTGAAATTGTCGGGTAACTTTTGCCGTATATAAATCGTTGACATTAAATTTCAGGATATTATCATCACTTAAAAAAGCTACATTTTTCATTTATTTCTTCCAAAGTCTAAAATCTACTATTCAATTCACGCAGTATGTTAATGATTCCAAATAAAGAAATTCTAAGCATATCTTCCCCTGATAAATCTAAACTTCTATCTTCAGAGCCTTCGTCAAACATAAATAATAATTATTACAGGGTGTCTACTAAAATTCCAAAATGAAATTTCCTGACCTTTTCTTTACCAAACCATAAAATTTCGTAACATTCTCAAGAGCGAATTTGGGTGCGAACTAGGCCGAATTTTCATACATGCGATAGAAACCTACTTTGGTTGCGATTTGGTAGCGTCTAAAGCCAACCATATACATTTTTGGTGGTGAATTTTGACGTTTTATAGAACAAAATTTTCCGATCTGCACTTATATTTGTACAGATAAAATTCGTGACCCAAAGGCTAAATTTCGTAACTTTTTCTTGATTTTCATGACAGTTTTCTGATTTCGTGACCGATAGACACCCTGTATCATGACTTTTCCCTTTCAAATCAGCAGCTACACCATTCTTCCTCAGCAATCATTTTTCCTTTCTGCAATAGCTAAGGCTGTAGTACAATCCATTTCCAAGAAGTTTAAAAGGCCATGAGTGATTCATCTCTTTGTAAAAACTTATTTACATGATCAGTTTATTTAAGAATTCTATACCAGGAGGAGGTAGCGGCAATGAATTCAAATTTGCTAATGTTTTCAGACTGTCTTTGTCTCTGAATTAGAGAAGTGCTTACTACCAGTTCACCCAGGACCTTGTTGATGTTGATATAAAAATTTAACAGATTTCATTCTTGATGGCCATCTAGTTTTACTTTCAGATTTTCAGAAAGTGGTGCCAGACAATTTAGAATACCAAAGAATGTTTGAACTTCAGTTGATACTTCTGCATCATATGCTTCGACTAAATCCACTGAATGCGCTGAACATGATGCAAAATACGCAAGCTTGTATTTCTAGAGTATTCTCGATTGTATCGCTTTATAGGTACCACGCTCCATTATCGTGTAACTACTCTCTGCAATTCCTCATCTCCAAACTATTTTTTTTTTTCTATCTTGGTCAAAATCTCTGTAGTCAGGCCTAATTCTGCCTTGTCACTAATGTATATTTCCCTTTTAGGCACCTTTCCAAGGACATGTCTGGGACATGTGGACCTCTCCCTAGCAACGGCCCTGTGCATCCCGCTGAATTAATCAGCAATTATTGTGCTACCTGTAAGCACCCGTCGTTGTTGGGTCTTAAAAACCTAGATAAAAGGAGGAAGGATGTTTCAACAACTACCCATTTCCCAGATATTTATCCTCTGCTGTTATGCAACCCCACATAAAAGTGGTAATGTGGGTTGCATAAAGGCAATGTGTTCTTATAAATAAATAGAAAGGAAAGTTGCATAAATTTTTACTTCGGAGTCGAAAATCGAAAAAAAAAAGGGGGGGGGGTTCGATTAGCTCTGGTGAAAAGTTCAAGGTTAGTATTCCCTTAAATATGCATCCTATCAGATCTTTAAGTTAGTATTTCAGTCCAGTTGAACAATATGGGGGCAAGTATAAAATGTGCATGTTAAATTCATTCTCCCCCTCTCCTCTCCCCCACACACAATGTCTATGGGAACATATTTCTGTAGCAGTTATACCTGTAACTTAGAACAATGTAGAAACTATGAATAAATGGTAAGCTTCATTATCAAGTAATACTTCGTAAGGAAAACGTTGCACAGTACGCATACTACAACGTCTTATATGCATTTCATTATGGTATTTAAAATTGTAACACCACATGTTATCCACTCCTGCGCGTTCGACTTCCTAAGTGTATATATTACTTGCCTACTTCCGGTCGCTTTCACTAGGACTGCCAACTAACAGATATTTTTAACATGCTGAACTATGGTCCACGGTTTAAAATACGATTATTCATAATCTGTTTTGAGAAGTATGTGCGACTGCCGGTAATTTTCAGAGCGGGCAACCTTAGCCCTCCCTCACTTCGGCTTCCGAAATCACATATCCTGCTGTGTTACGAAGATAATTTTATCCTAAAAACACAACCCAGTAAAATGCAGAATTAATAATAGAACAAGTTTTTAAGGTGTTAAGGAACCATTTATATATAGGAACAAGTACACTATCTCGCTCTTTACCTACGCAAGTATGGAGTAAAAATTTTAAATTACTAATACAACAAGCAATATTCCAAAATAGTAGGAGACTACTTCTATGAAGAATCAAATTCGCACATATGTAACGGTCCGCAAGAATGTTCAACTCACGAGTCCTTCAATCTAATTATTAGATTTCGTACAGAATAAGAATATGAGATCCAATTAATACAGGCAAATTCTTCACATTTCTCCACAGAAATGCTATACTAATACTTTCGTCGACACATGTTCACATATCTAACTTGACAAGGAGTTCAGTGCAAAAATTAAATGACCTCAGTTACGCGCAACTGTTGAAGTGTCCGAGAGTTTATGTTAGTAACTTAATGTATTACGTTATTTTTAAACAAAAATATACAAGAATTAAAACTTATCGAAACACTATCCATAACGGTATTTGTGCTGTATCGGAGGACCACACGAAAATCGAAAAAAAGTACAAAGATTTGCTACATTTGCTTAGATACGTTACGTTACACTTGGTTAAGTTAGATTCAGTTACAAGTCAGTTATTTTCAAAAGAGAGGTGTGTAAACTTTTACAAGTTGTAACAGAAAATTACTACTTGCGAATAAATAGTGTTCGAATTTATGGCAAAAACTACAGTGCGAAAAACACAAAAACTAACCTGTGATAGATTGTCACTAAAAAGCACGGACCCTATTTAACCGAAGTTGGTGAGTGCACGATTGGTGGAAGTGTGTACAAGGCGAGCAGGCGCGTCTGCGATGATGGGTATGCGAGTGAGCTACGGTAGTGCAAACAGGTGGGTTTGGGCTGTTCATAGTAGTAACGCCCCACTTGTAAACAGTACAGCGTGTGTTTCACACAATTTAACAGCTGACGCTCGATATATTTTTTTTATGGTTTTATAAAACTCAAACAATATGTCACAACCTTGATATACGCGCCATTTCCACACTGTCTTTTCCGCCATTAAATGTTAAGAAGCGTACTTCTGCTGCTTACATCAAACGCAGCCTACAACAACAACTTTCTTAACTTCAACTATTCCCCTCAACTGATTTTCACTCACTGTTACAAAACCAAAATAAATTCTCCAATCCACCCGGTAAATTTTAATTTTTTTTTTTTTTAATTTTTAATTTATTTATTGTCAACACAACAGGCTATAGCCCAATTACAGTGTTGTAAATTACGCAATTACATGTTCGTAACTCTTGATAACATAACTTGAGTTCACAACTCTTGATAACTCATGATAATGGCATTCCGAAATTTCTTAGGCGACATATCACATATATCAAATTCATTGTTATTTGTACACATTCTATTATACAATGCTGTTGTCCTCCAGATTGGTGATTTCATCATTATATTAGTTCTTGATTTTCTGCAGTAATAAAGACCGGTGTTTCTACGTACTTTTAATGTGGGGACATGAAAATTCAATAAAGAAACTAAATCAGGACAATCCAAAATATTTTGCGTTACTTTTTGAATGAATAATAAGTCCATCATATGTCGCCTTTGTTCTAGTGTAGGAAGATTAAAGTTAGCAAGTATGGTTTTACAGCTGTCAAATGTAGGATAAATGTGAGTTTCTTTATATGTTAGAAATTTAAAAAATTTTGTTTGTATTCTTTCTAATTGCTTGCGATGTTTTATGTGAGTCGGATTCCAAATAGTAGAGGCATACTCTAACTTTGAGCGAACATATGCATTGTACAACTTCTGTAATGTTGAACAGTTCTTAAATTCTTTTCCCGTTCTAATTATGAATCCTAATAGCTTGAATGCTTCGCTTGTTATATTTACAATATGATTGTCAAACGTTAACTTAGAATCAAACGTAACACCCAGATCTTTAACTGATTCATGCCTATTTACTATATATTTATTAATTTCATAATTAAAGTGACGAGGTGATTTGCTCCTAGTGAATGATAATACTTTGCACTTGCTTTCATTGACCCCAAGTTGATTCGAAGAGCACCAGTTACCAATATGATCTAGACCTTGCTGCAGCTTTATGTTGTCGTCCGCAGAATTGATTTTAGCATATATTTTTAGATCATCGGCATATAGTAATTTTTCATGGTCTGGAATACAGTCAGGTAAATCATTAATAAACAAGAGAAATAATAATGGTCCTAAATTTGAACCCTGAGGGACCCCTGAGGATGCAATATATTCATTAGATTTGTATGCATTAAAAAGAACGGATTGTTTACGATTAGATAGATATGATGAGAAGAATTTAATCAGGGACGGAGAAAAGTGGAAAAGCTTTAATTTATCTAGTAATATGTTATGATTAACTTTATCAAAAGCTTTTTCAAAGTCAATATAAATCACATCTACTTGGCTGCCTACATCTAATGAATTCGCTATAAAATCTGTAATAATTGCAAGATTTGTTATTGTGGATCTTTGTGAAATAAAGCCATGTTGTTTAATTGAGATAACCGGTTTGACGTGATTAAGGATTCGTCGATACAAGATATGCTCAAATACTTTGGCAAAAGCAGGTAATATTGCTATGGGTCGAAAGTTGGTAATATCTTGACTATTGTTGGACTTCGGAATTGGACAAATTAAAGCTGTTTTCCATTTGTCTGGAAAAGTGCTTGTTCTTAGTGATAAATTGAATGCAATTAATAGGGGATATTTAAATATATCAGCGCAACCCTTCACAATGTAGGAGGGAAGTCCGTCAGAACCAACTGCCGTTTTGGACTTAAGGTTCTTAATTTCCAAAAACTGGTCCGGCGACACAGCATTTAGGGTTAAGTTTCGAAGTTGGTCGTCCGTTTCTAGAAAAATTTCGAAAATTCATCGGGAAGAAATGAATAATTTGCTTGTTTGTGTGCTTGATAATGTATAAGGAGAGCGAAAGTTGTGCTTATTTTATTACTTATGTATTATTGCTTATGCATTTCTAAACATTGAACTATTTGGCAAGCGGAGGGAACTACTTGATAAGGTTACTGCATGGTAGGATTGTGAGAATGTAATGAGCACTTATTTTATAAATATGGCTGCAAGTATACAGAAACACAGCCCTGCATATGAGATATTATTAAAGTTTGTGAAAAAATAAGGTGATAATGAGGAATATCTATTAAAAGTAGTAAGTAAAAGTCATGGCTTAATAAATATAATAATAAATCGTAGAAAATGTTGTAAGCAAATAACTGTAAAGAAACGTGGAGAAAGTTACAATTTTTAATGTAACTGTAAGTAACCTAACCAACATGACGGCAAGAACACAGGTCTCCCTTCCCATTTAGCTGTAATAAAGGCAGAAAACTACGCGCCCTGCGGGGCTCTAACCCACCTTCACTAACGCTCGCTCGGCAATACTGTGTGAATTAAATATTCAACTTTGGTACAGAAAGGAACCAATTATTACGCTTTTAGCCAAAAGCTAGCCGGACGACCAACCTCGGAAAAAATGCCCAGCACTTTACCCTCTGCAACGTCTTTAGTAATCTATCTGCACCAAATCAACACGAACGGTGTTTATATACCATATACAGTGTTTTGTTGCGCCATTCTTGTTTATGCGTATGACTTTCGCTGGCGCCCATGCTTCCCACGGACGCACCCCCTCGCTAACGCTCGGGCTTTTTTGCTGCGGTCCTATCCTGACTCGGTTAAATAACATTCGTGTTTTTTGTGGTCACCTAGCACAAGTTGGTGTCTTTCACGTAATTCTTGTTAGGTGTGTACACTGAAGCCGTTGTAAAGTTCTGGGTAAGAGTTGATTTACTGAAAAAGAAGTATATAATAATGTATCTGTACAATAAATCTGTACCATGAAATTTCCAGTTTTACGTCCCACGTCCATGTCCTTTAGGCTAAAGGTATGGTGGATTAATGATAAGCGCACATGCCATAAAAGCCAGAGCAAAAAGCACAAACTAATTTGTGCTAAGTGGCCCCTTAAAAAAAAATCAGGAATGCTATCTAACCTACGTAGAAGTTTTCCATCTTGAAAACTTTATTCTTAATCTTAACATTCTTTTTGGATATTTTCCTGTAAAATTAATAGACCTACGTCATCTATAATATGCGTAATTTCAACATACTGACTTAATAATGGTCATACAACACAGAAAAATGTGCACGATTTGACATGTACATCTGACATACAAGAAAAATATCAGTAATGAAATGCAGCTGCAAAACAACATAGTAGTACATGAATATGCAAGGGCATGGAGTTATCCGAATACGAGTAAACAATCACGCCATGTTCTAAAGCCAGTACAGGCTTCACAAAATTAATTCATAACTTTATACTCAAAATACACTACATTGTTACTCAACTTACACTTCAATAACCCTTGACTATTATACATCCTGCATGCCTGTATTACATCTGTACCGTTCGTAACTTCTCGTTCAACAATTTATTTTAGATCCCATCGATCTTTAAGAGATATCGAAATATTACGAGTTTACTAACATATTACCATTATTAAAGCTGAAATCTTATTTCAATGTAGAATAGAACTTGAGCAATACATTTTTGTTCTTTAGTATCAAATTTCAGTTTCTGAACTCAGTCACGAATAATCGTTAATGATATCGCTTCCAGTTTGATAAAATCGATTCCTGGACTACACACATCATCTGGCGCCACTGCGGTCTAAATAGGTGATATACAGTCATTGGCGTTTTTAAGGGGCTATGGGGCTCAAGCCCTCCAAAATAAATTTGTTAGTTTTCCGATTCCACTTACACCTTCTTACCATTTCTAAATTTCATTGACTTTCCATTTCCTTATGCTCTTTGTTCAGAAGTAATACTGTATTTGTCAAATTTCATTCCAAGTAAATATACAAATATTAAAGGAAGGAAAATGAACTTCATTAAATTTATTGGCACCCAAAAGGAAAAAAATGTAAGTGCTTATTCACGTGTTGAGCATCCCCCCTCGAAACAAAATCCTAGATAAGACACTGGTTACAGTACATCGAATGTTAGCTCTTTCTGCAATATCTGAGGCATGAATACTACCTTCGCAAATAAAAGTACGAACTTCAGTTATAAGCGAAATCTCAATTATTGTTGAAGGAAATCCGAAATGTAGGCCTACTTCAATGTAATGTGCATCCTTCTTGTCGATTAATTCTTTTATCTCCAAAACTACAGTGCGGAATAGAACTGATGACACATTAAAGTACAAATACAGCAAAACCTGTCAACTTGACCACCTCTCTACCTTGGAAGTTGGCCGCATTGAAGAAATGTTTATCCTATGTTGATAATGATAAATTTACCTGCGTATCTTGGCAACGCAAATAAGTTTTGTTATTTTTCTTCGTATTCCCGTATGACAGCTAAATGTTCTGTATTTGTTACTGGAGACAGAGAAGCAGTTTCCCACGATTTGTTTTTCGAGGTCAATTGCCAGAACACTACCCTGACAAAGGGGTGGTGAAGGAAGATGCGAATAAGAAAAATCACGTACAGAAATTCAGGAAATGGTTGTACGTATTCCTTTACCCTGTCTGCCTTGGTAAAACCATTAACTATATGGGCTCCTTTCATCAGTGGGGAGCTTTAGTATTCCGGAAAATTCAAGGTTAAAGCTAATCATCTCAATTGTCATTTATTGGCACCTGACTGCTTGTCAAAAATTGGGCGGAGGTGTTGATATGAATTTCCTTAAGATTTTCTCAAAACATCTTTCGCTCCAAAGGAAACATTTGTAACCACGAGGCACAAAATTAGAATGTGCATTATGTGCAAAAAAGATAAAAGACATGCGTCTAGAATGAACCGCTATGAATAAATTTGTTATTAATAACTGAATTGCTTCTTTTCGAAAGGTATCTACAGAAAATATTTGTCACTGCCGAAAAAAATCAAACTGCATATAAATTATTGAATTTATACGTTCGCTTTTCTTGTTTTCAATCTGAAAAACTCAGTGTGCTACAATACCAATTTCAACCAATTGCGTACATATGTTTCGATTTTATGGTTGTTTGTATGATTGTTTTCCATCCGAATAATTCAGTGTACCAGACTAGTTTTCAGGAAGAAAAAGGTACATACAGGGTTTGTCGGGGAAGTAATAGGACTGATTTTATTCCGCCATGACTGTAGTTCGGAGCGTGCGCGCACCGACTGGATCCGGTAGAGGACGTTCCTAGCTAACGAACGAGCGGCTGGTCAGTAGGGTGCATCGAATTTCCACCCACACAGCAAGGAATATTTTCTCAACCAAAAGAAAATATTTTCCTTGGTTTCCAAAAGGTTTTCCTTCTCTGGAGATTTCCATGCTGGTTTCCCTAATGTATTCCGAATATTTCCGGAAAATATTTTCCCAAAAATGTTTAGAAAACGTTTTACAAATTACCGAAAGTACATTTTGAGAATGCTAGCCGGAAAGTATATCCAGGAAAATATTCACAAAATGTATTAGAAATATTTTATTGGATGTAATCTAATATGTTTTCACTATTGAGAAGGAAAATATTTTCGAAATGATAATAAAAATGTTTTCAATATATGATATGGGAAACAATGAAAGGAAATATATTCCATATATTTGAAAAATGTTTTCTAATAGGTTATTTGCAATATTTTCTATTTTTACAAGAAAACCTATTGAATATATATTTTTTAAAACTTTTAGAATATTTTAAAAATAAATTCTTTCGTAATATAAGAAATATTTTTCAGAAATGTTTTAAAAAGGTTTACTTAATTTTAACAAAAGTATTTTGGTAACCTTCTGTTATAACTAAATGGAATATTTTCGTACAATATTTTAGTCTTATTTCCAGAATATTTTATCGGATTTTGAATATAAAACTCTAAAACAGGGTAAAGTAAACATATTAAAAATGAATAGAAAATGTTTTCCGTTATGTTTTGGAAAATATTTTGTGTTTTTAGTGAACAACATTTTCTGATATATTATAGAAATATTTTTACATTGTTTTCAGAATATACTCTTCCGTTACTGGAGAAAATATATTTCTTGTTATATCTGAGAAATATCCCAAATGCTTACCGGAAATATTTTTAGAAAATGTTTGGAAAACATTTTATGAAGTACAATATTTTTAGAACGTTAGAAGGAAAATAATCTAAGGAAAATTTTCACAAATTCTACTATTGTGTTGAATGTAATGCAATATGTTTTCAATGTTGAGAGAGAAAATGTTTTCAAAGTAATACTGAAAATGTTTTACATACATGATATAAAAAACAGAATAGGAAATATATTCCATAGATTTTACAAATGTTTTCCAACGTGTTACTTGTAATCTTTTCTATTGTTACGAGAAAACGTATGAAATATAATTTTAAAAATGTTTCGAATATTTTAAAAATAAATTCGTTCGTAATATGAGAAATATTTTCCAGAAATATTTTTAAAACACCTATTAATTTTGTATGGAAATGTTTTTGTTACCTTCTACTGTAAATTAACCCTAGGAAGTCCAAGAATTTTTTTTTGTCTCAAGTAGGTCCAAGGGGGGGGGGGCTCCTCGAACCCACCGTATAACATACTATAACTCACATAATGCCATCTAACAAGAAATGAATATAGAATAAGCATTCAGAACTTACTCGTGGCTGATATGTTGTTTCCCAACATAAAAACACAATCCTTGTTAAATACAAACGAAAAAATCTAAGTTTAGGAAATATACTTGTAGAAAATATGTCACATGGAAGTCCAAGGAGGGGGTTCGATGAGCCCACTACTTAAAAATAATTTTTAATTTACAAGTTACTAAATAATACCGCACATTAATGATGTGGATTTATCAAAGAAGTAATAATACACAATAAATAAAATTCTCAATATTTTCATCAAGATTTACGACGAGGTTTTTTCAAGAAATACAAACGAGCTTGGACTTTCTAGGGTTAAATAAAATATTTTCATACAATATTTTAGAATTATTTTCAGAATATTTTATCTAATGTTTAATTAAAAAAGTTTAAACAGATATTAAAAATGAATATAGTTTGATGTTTATGAAATATAGTTTATGAAATATAGTTTGTGCTTTTAGCTAATAGTATTTTATTATATATCAAAGAAATACTTTTACATTATTCTCATAATATATGCTTCTGTTACAATAAAAGTACATATTCCTTGTTATACCTAAAATGAATTTTATCGGAAATGTTTCTGAAACATTTTTCTAATTTAAATATGTTGGAGAATATATATATATATATATATATATATATATATATATATATATATATATATATATATATATATATATATATATATATATATATATATATAAAAGAGAACGCACAAATCCTTTGTTACCTCATCACGCTAATACGGCTGAACCAATTTCTTTTATTTTTGGGGGGTTATTAGGATTTGGACCCTAGATGGTTTTTATCATATCACTTTAATTTTTAATTACCAGTGTCTTGAGATAATTGACCATTCAAGTGTCCATAACGTACAAATCCTTTGTTAGCTCATCATAGCTAAATCTAACCGTATTTATATGCAACCCACATGACCGTGTCACTCGGCGGGTTAACATAAATGACAGGCGATATAATGTTAACATTCTTCTATGGTTTTTATCATATCACTTGAAAGCGAAAAAGTAAAAATTATCTAAGTAACAAAGTTTATTGCGTTCCAGGGTGACCGCAGCGAAGCGGGGTGAACGCTGCTAGTATATATATATATATATATATATATATATATATATATATATATATATATATATATATATATATATATATATATATATATATATATATATATATATATGTAGAGAGAGAGAGAGAGAGAGAGAGAGGAAAGTTACCAATACCAGCCCCCTATCCCTAATCCGGCACCCCAGTCTCTAGCGTCTCTATGAAGCATAAACAGCGAAGTGTTGTGCTGGGCACATTACTTACTCCGATTAAGAAAAGGCGCTGATATTAGAAAGTAATCCTACAAAGTTTGGGGGCTGAGAATCAGTAGGCATTGTGATTTCAGTGACTTGCAAGTTTTGGTAGTGTCACAAAAATCTGAAGTTTCACGATAAAGGAGTATGGGTAGGCAAAATTTTCATTATAGTAGCTAATTAAGGAACTACAATGTAAGTAAATACGTGTTTAGTAATACATTATAAGCTTTAATTGCAAAACTATTACGTTTGTTTCCGCTACAGTTTAAAGTGGTATAACAACTACATGAGCTCCCAGCGGAAATCGAACCATGGTCTCCCGTGCTCAAGGCGTATATGCTAACCATACAAACGCGAAGAAATTCACAAAAGCTCACACACACATATATATATATATATACAGGGTGTCTCAAAAGTCCCTTACCACAACTATTAAAATCCGAATGGATGTACTTTCAGCAAATTTGATATGGTAGGTGAACTTGAGGGTTAGGGGGACACTTTCTGGCGTAGGGTACGCGGACGGCCGCCATCTTGAATTTAACTTTTTTGTTACAAACGCTACGTGGGTCATGTGATACATGACCATAGGCTAGAATTTCACCAGAAAACCGAATCTGAAGTCAAAATGCATTTATCTTTATGCGGTAAACAGTTATCCACAATTGCAAGTGTGACTTTCGTATTACATAATGTGCTCAACATGTTGTCCGTGCTGGGCAATGCACGTGTTCAGACGCTTCTCCCAATTACTATGGACACGTATTAAGGTTTCTGAGGATATTTGTTCACAGGCAGCCATGATACGTTGTTCCAAATGGCGAACATCACGAACTTTCACAGCATACACCATAGCCTTCACAGGTCCCCACAGGTAGAAGTCAAGGGGGGTTAAGTCGGGTGATCGGGCAGGCCATTCCACTGGTCCATGTCGACCAATCCACGTCCCAGGGAATTGTTCATTCAGGAACTGACGCACCTGGATGCCATAATGGGGAGGTGTACCATCTTGCTGGAAGACCCTGGGGAAGGTACCATCTTCGGACATCAAAGCCGGCATTATGTTTTCCTGCAACAACGCGAGGTGTCGGTCTGCATTTAACGTTCCTGGAATGAAAAACGGACCGACGATCTTTGTTCCCCATATGCCTGCTCATACCATAGTTTTCCCTGCACCGGTCATTTTCGAGGGATCTGTCCAAGCGGGGTTGTCACGGGACCAATAGCGCATGTTTTGCCTATTGACCTCACCATTTACGTAGAAATGGGCTTCATCCGAAAAAAGTATCTGCATAGCGAACTGCGGATTTACCCTCAATTGCTCAATAGCCCACTCGCAAAACTGAACGCGACGATCGGGATCGTCCTCCGACAAATGTTGCTGCAATTGCATTTTATATGGATGCCACTTATACCTTTGGAGCACTCTGTGCACTGAACTGTGACTCACGGCACACTGCATTGCTAAACGACGTGTGCTTCGCTGCGGCGACTTCGAGAAGGAGGCCAGCACGGCAGTAGCTGTTTCTTCGTCCGTGGCTGTCCTTGGCCGTCCACTACGGAGTCTATCCACAACTGTTCCCGTTTCTTCGAATTTGGTCAATAACCGTCTCACTGCAACATGCGATACAGGTGTTCGTTGTGGATGACGCGCATTGAAATCGGCAGCCACAGCGCGGGCACTTCTCGCGTCCCATATTTTGATGATCTGGATGCGTTCGTCCCTCGTTAAGGGCATGATTCACAACCTGCAAGACAAAAGAAACGCAGTCAAATTCACAACTTCAATTGTGGATAACTATTTACCACATAAAGATAAATGCATTTTGACTTCAGATTCGGTTTTCTGGTGAAATTCTAGCCTATGGTCATGTATCACATGACCCACGTAGCGTTGTAATAAAAAAGTTAAATTCAAGATGGCAGCCGTCCGCGTAACCTACGCTAAAAAGGGTCCCCCTAACCCTCAAATTCACCTACCAGATCAAATTCGCTGAAAGTACATCCATTTGGATTTTAATAGGGGTGATAAGGGACTTTTGAGACACCCTGTATATATATATATATATATATCAGGGGCGTCATTTAGAGGGGCAGGAGGGGGCAATTCCCCCCCAAGAGTTTGAGGAATACATACGCTTTAATCGATTGTCTACTAATGTACTAGTACAATACGAGAAAGTCTTATGTTGGTGGTGCTCTTGCCCCCCTCAAGCAAAATCTGAAATGACGCCCCTGATATATATATATATATATATATATATATATATATATATATATATATATATATATATATATATTTATTGTTGAGTTGATATTGGAGAGGCCTCGACTAGTTCCGACCAGCAAATTGTGAAAAAAAAAAAAAACCGACGAAAAGATACGAATGATCCCAACCTGTTAGGAATGTGCGTCCGAATACGTGCGAAGGAGATTTGTTTGCAGAGGAATTGAGCGCTACGAGAGAAATAAAGTTTGTTTTGCGTGATAATAGACGACGTTGCAAGGTGCGGAGATAAAATTAAAAAAAAATAAAAATTAAGATAGAAGTAGATGTTCATGGTTTAATAAATTGTGCTTTTGATAAAGTTGCATTGTGGAACCAAGCTTATCCAGATTATCACAAACCACACGTCGTGAACAAATTATGGGCAGATGTAAGCAAGGAACTTGGCGTGGAAGGTATGTATATTTTTCTTTGTTTTGTCTTTAAAATATGAAGATTTAATTAATACATGAACTCCAACTTTTTAATCAATTTATTTTTCCTTTCTGTTCCTTAAATAATGATTTTAGGAATATATGTAATTATTGACAAATATGTTTGAAATAGCAAAAACGGGTTCCTTTTACTCATGGAGAAAAGTTACGTAGAAAGTAGATTGATTCTGTAATCTCTAATCTTATTTAGTTAATTTATTTAAAGTGAAAATAGTAGCGGTTACCACGAAAGCATAATAATAAAGGGAGCGACATTCAGTCTATTTTGCACACAAAGGAAATGCCATTCATCCTTTGAATGTGCAAAATATGTCATTTATCCGCATTCGTCTTCTTCGTGCTCTCAAGATTTTAAGGTACGAATTTTGAAGCAAAAATATTTCACATTGAAGCGTTGAAAGAGACATTGCAACTTGATTCGCATTCGCAATCGCATTCGGAAGCAATGAAGGCGCAGCCTTACACGTCATTCTATTTATTACCTGTAGTATGCAGCGCCAGGGGAAAGTATATGAACCAGCGTTGCCAGATCTAGCATAATGATGCTAGATCTAGCATAATTTGCATTTCTTTAGATCTAGCATCTTGCTTTTAGCATCCTACCCAAATCTAGCATAATTTCAGCAAGTTTATCAAAAAGCCGTAAAACCTGAAGATGAGAAACAAGTTGGTCGTGGGAAGAAAAAAACCCGGAAGAAATGTATCCTCTTTCATCGATTCATATAGTCGGTAAACCATACAGGCAGTCTTATTTTCCGAAGTAAGTTAAAAATGGCTTTTTTTTTTTTTTTTTTGTGGCTTCACCCACGGTTTTCTAATTCTTTAACTGCGAGGCATGGTCGTAGCTATGGGGGCCATTATCCCCTGCCAACTTTTTGACAATTTCACCATCTTTATTTCTGACTTCATGACCACCTTTATTCCTGAAATGAAAGGTCAGGGACCGACCAAAAATTTGCCCCCCCCCAGCAGACAATTCCCAACTCCGTTTATGCTGCTAGGTAAAAATTTTCTAATTTTCTAATTTTCTTTCAAAATATGTAAACAAACACTTTGCATTCATTTATACGATATATACGCCATTGAGTCTGGGAACGACTGCACTAGTTTAGTTGAGTTAAGCTTTGGTGCGTGAAGTATTGAGTTCTATCCACGCATTCTTGAGCTCTGCGTATTTTAAGTTACGTTATCGTATCTCAACTTCGATGTTTTTTCTTTTAAAACTCCTGAAATAGTAATTATGAGGATCTAGCATAATTTGACCGAATCTAGCATAATTTCGATCAGGTTTTGGAATAATTCCGAACTGTCAGTCTGGCAACGCTGATTTGAACCAGCGAGATTTGAAAACAAATGAGTGTTAGATACTGGTGGATCATTCATTTGTGAAGATGAATACAAATAAATTGCTTGAAATATTCCTTCCATTGAAGAAAATAGTAACAAGTCAAAATGTTCAATAGAGATCACCTAACGAATTTAGCATTTGGAGCCTACTAAGACTACATTTAAGTCGGAGGCGAGAAAAACACTGTTAATAGTGATGAAGAAAGAAAGAAGCAAAGAAGCTAACATTTGAAACAAGTAAGTTTTTATTTATTTATATATTTATAACATTTGACAAATTTCTTCCATTTTCAGGTTAGGGTAGAGCTTTGTATTTCTCTTAACGGCATAAGTTTAGAGTTGCCCCTCAACCCCAAACTGGTTTGTGATTTATGCACGGGTTAATTTACAACGCCCGCTCCAGCAGATACTCTCACTCAGAAAGGAGAAATTACACATTAATAATTTTATGAAAAAGAATCAAAACTTACCTAACCTTAAGCTAAACCCTACCCTACTTATTTATATCTTACTCTACCATACCCTACTCTACTATATTTTTTCAAAGGGCCCTACTTATCGATGCGTAGTTGGGGCGTGTCTTACCCTTATGCACTGTAGTTTTTATGTTGTACGTCCATACTGTCCTTATACTGACCTCTCCTTATGTCAATCTGCACCGCTTTTTATAAAAATCAGGAAAATTTACAGGAGAAATGAGGTAAGAAATGATAATTTGAAGTTTTTATTTGATGTTTAGGAATTTAAGTTAGGTATGAGAGTTATGTTTAATACGAGAAAAGATATGTGGAAGTTAGTACTATTTGCCGGATGCGGAGCATTCGCGGAAGGTTTCAGCAGCATAGTAGTTGTAAAATATGGCGAACAGGTGTAATGAATGCTCAAAAATAATGAAGAAAACCTTTTAAATTTTTGTAAAGCCAACGGAGTACTAAAGTTAAGTGAAATGTAATAATTTTTAATACTTTAAGCACTGTTTTTTGTATGTTGCAAAGTCCAAGGGCACCTACAGACTGGAGGGGCAACTCTAAACTTAAGCCCCAGTTTGTGCTAGGTAGCCACTGAAAAGCGCGAGTGTTATCTAACTGAGTCAGGGCAGAAGTGCAGCACGAAAGCCCGAGTGATAAAAGTGCGCTCGTAGGGAGCAGGCGCGTCATCGACGGGGGTTACGCGCATAAACGATGATAGTGGAATAGCACACAAACGACTATTTATTCCGAAGTTGGTCGTCGCCTACTTTTTGGCTAAAAGTGTAATAATTGGTTTCTTTCTTTACCAAAGCTTTACATTTAATTCACATAATAATGCCGAGTGAGCGTTAGCGAGTGGAGACGGGTTAGTGCAACGCAGGGCACGTTGTTTTCTGTTTTTATTACTGCTAAATGGAAATGAAATGAAATCTTTGAGTTTTACGTCCCACGGTTATGCCGGTTAGGCTAAAGGAGACGGTGATAATGAGAGATGAGTGAAATGGTGGAATGAAGAAAGTGGGAGGAAACGGGAGAACCCCGAGAAAACCCACGAGCACGGTGTTTGTCCACCACAAAGTTCACTTGGCGGAGGCAGGGTTCGAACCCGGGACCCCAGGCACCAGAGGTTACTGCTAAATGGGAAAACGAGCCTGTGTTCTAGAAGATTGCTGCCTTCTTGGTTATGTCACTAACCGTTACAGTAGACATAACTTTCACCACGTTTCTTTATATTAGTATATATCAGGGTTGGCAAAAACCATGTTTTTGTTGAAAAAAATAAACAAAAAAACTTTTTTTTTTTTTTTTTTTGGTTTAAAAGCAGGTTTGTTTGATTTAAATAATTTGCTCTATATATTCATATCATATATGGACAGAAATAAGTTTGTTTCATCTTGATGTTATTATGCAACAACCGGGTTATGCTGGAAGGGGTCACATAAGCTTAATGCGGAATAAAAACCGCTTCTCGAGTTACATCCGAGAGAAATTGTCCTCCATTTGAACTCGGAACCAGGACTAATTAGCCACAAATGCGATACGTCTGCCGACTCACTCACGAAGGAATCCTCATAAAAATACGTTGAACTGATCTTTACATGCTTCTTGATATAATTGTCAAGAGTAAATTCAGAAGAGCAAAAAGATAAACAGCTCCACAAGTGAAACTATTATACAGAATTACATATGGACAATTTCAAAGTACTACGGAGTACAGAACAACTAATTTAGTTCAAGTTAGTTAACAATGACTTTTATTGATACAAATTAAAGAAATACAGCGACTTAATTTGTATATCAGTAAGAAAAGTGAATAAAGATACGAATTATTTGAGTCCACTTTGGCTCAGACTCATTTATACATAAATAGATACCAGAAATACTTCTCATTTCACTAACTGCCTCTCGTGGGGTCTGTATGACCCCCCCCCCCCCACACACACACACAAAGTACGGCATTTCGAAGTATTTTATCAATAGTAAACATTGAAACGAAACAATATTTAGTATTTTTCTTTGATTGCAATTACATAACAATAATAACTACAAAAAAATTACAAACATTTATAAGCTTAAAAAAAAAGTTGCTTTTGTAGTATAATCTTTTTGAGTAATGCATGGGGAATTTAGGTCTGAATATAACACGAATAATGGGAGTAAAACGTGATAACCCACAAATGTCTGTTCATCAAGATTTTACAAACACTTACACTTTTACGAACATTTTTCGTTTTTTGGTAAAAAACAGTTTTTTTTTTTTTGAAAAAACCAGCTGGTTTAAACCAGCCAACCCTGGTATATATATAGGATGTAAGAAAATTTAAAGCATCAAACCTACAGAGGTGATTTGTCACATCAGAGCAAAGAAATAGTTCATATGGACCTGTGGTCAAAAGTCCATACTTCCGAAGCTATAGACTGTCGAAGACATAAGAAAATAAACTTTAAAAATCTATAGCTCAGTGTGGGACCGTGCGCAGTCAAGGAAAACATCACTTAAGAACTAGTATGTGCCCTATTCAAATACCCATGTTTCAGAATACTGCGGTGCTTGCGTATCAATGGACAGTTTATGAGCACTTCAACTTTTCTGAGTATTCCTCAACTGGCTCTATAAAAATTAATGTGTAAGTGCCACAAGATTCTGAAATATGGATATTTGGATAGGGCACGTAGTAGCTCTTAAGTAATGTGTTGACTCGACTGGGATCGGTCTCACAGTAGTGGAACTCTGGACCTCTAAATTTCCTTTTCCCACGTTTTCGGCAGCCTGTAAGTATAGACGTTTGACCACGGGTCCATATGAACTTTTTTTTTCTTTCGTGTGCAGAGTAAGAATTAAATGATAACTTAGCTGCTGGTAGTCGAATTTCGGTTAAAACTACGCTAGAAGTCGTGTAGCCGAATAGTAACCGAGCAGTACTCAGTGAAACTACACTTTGCCTTTTCCTGGATTACTATAGTACGGAAGGTATAACGTCGTTGCTTTCCCGTGAAAAGTTGTAGTGACGTTTATGGGGAGTAGCCAGCTTGGTTACTCGTGGCTCGCTGAGCGCAGTGAATGGTGGCTGGTGATTTGCTATCCTCTTACCACACCCCCAGTGACGAGCAGGTCCAAGTGCGGGAAGCCAACGACGCTATACCTACTGACCTTTAGTTACCAAGAAAATTCTCAAAAGGTGTTAACCAACTTACTTGATTACATTAAGCAAAAGGAATAACAGCTGTACAGTTTTGCGGTAAAAATAGCCGTCTCGTCTTTGTAATTGCTCATTGCACTTAATTATTGCCGGTACTTGGGCTGTTATAGACAATTAGTTATTTGAACCCCTCTTCCTTGGTTGAAGGACTCAGTTATTCAGGATAAATTAACACGTCTCAATTGATCTTTCTTTTCGAGTATCGAAATTCTTATATAATATTAAATTAGCTGCAGTATGGGATATTTCGAAGTAAAGTTTTCTGGTCACAGTATGAAACATCCTCAGATATACTAGTTGTCATTGTCGTGTATGCGATGCACTAACCAATTAAAGTAGTGTCTACTAATTACGGCTCTCGATTAATTTAATCGTGTGGTTGGCGTAATCATAAATATATTCATCTTTATTAAAAATTAGTTGCTATATAGATGTATATGTAGTATATAAGCGAATTTTAAAGGGAAATGTAGACATAGTAACTCCCACGGGACTTTTTTACAGGGGGGAGTGGGCAAAAGGACCGACATACAAGCAAAGTCACGGATACAAATACCTAGAACCACATAATATTTAATGTAAAATACAATTATTACAACTCACTGCTAACTTTACTAACTGTTGTGTGTGAATAAAAAATTTAGCATATTTTAATACTAATTAGGAAAATCCATTGTTAAAGCAAGTGCTCCCTGCAGCGGGCGGCTATGGTTACAGAATACAGTTTTAGTGTTATTGATACTTCGTAAGTGAAATCCTCATTTAGTTGGGTGAGGAATCTAGAATACGATAGTGCTATGATAAAGAAAAGAGTAAGTTTTTATATTTTAGGTATGTTTTGTATTTGTAACCTGTTCTTCTTTCCGAAAGTATATTCTCCTTTAGAACAACTTAACTCTGTGCATCAGAAGTGCAGAAGTACAACTCTTATGTAAATCAGGCGCAAATATATATGTATTGAAAATTGAAAGTAAAGATTACCATAAAAAAAAAAAAAAAAAAAAAGCAATGATAGAACGACAGTGCGAAAAATACGAACCAACCAGTGCTAGATAGCCACTGAAAAGCACGAATATTATTAACAGAGTGAGCACAAGGGCGTAGCAGGATGAGCTTAGTGTGCTTCCGTATGGAGCGGGCATGTCAGCGACGGTGGATATGCACGTAACCGAAGGTAGTGTAAAAATTTTATATCCCATACAACTATGCCTTACATCTAAAATGGCTTTACTTCACTCCTGTGGTTCTGCATCATCACTTTACATAATGCTTTGAGTTCATAATAGCTTCCTTACGGAGTACTATGCATTACGTATTACGTATTTCTACCTATGATAAATATTATAATAGATATAAGGCTCCGATATATTGTTACATGTAGATTGCTATTGCAAAATGAATCAACATATAAATAACATAAATAATGGTTTGCGCCTTTCATTTCAACTCAGCAAAAAAAAAAAAAAAAAAAGCATCACCATCTCAGATATTATTGGAACTTTTTTTTATAGCAACTAGACATGTTTTTTAAATGACCCGTATTTTTTGTTGTCGGAAAAGATTTTCCCGCCAAGTAATGGGCCATCAAAACGGGAAGTACAATTTACGAATTTTAGAGGACGTGGAAAATGGTAAACTTCGTAGCCTCACCATTCAGCTATGGAGACAGATAGTTATAATTCTTGTTGTGGTATGTACACTCATGACAATAATTATTGTCGCATGTCTATAAATATGTTGTTGTAGGAATATAATTTGATAACGAATTCGTCCGGTATTTCTTATAATGTAGTATGTGTATAATCGGGAAGGACGATGTATGTGGCAAATTTCATGTCAAAAGAGCAGTAAATAAGAACAATAAAACGAAAATAAAACTTTCTTGTCAATTTAGCAATATTTTGTTTTACTCGTTCTAATTTTCGTGTTTGTAATTCTTTTCTTCTGAAATTTACTACGAGTATACATTTCCCGATTATACATGTAGTATCAGTATCTATAGTACCCTGCAAAATCATTATCAAATTATATTCTTACAAGAAGACAGTTATAGATATGCGACAATCATTTTGGACATGAGTGTACATACGGATATAAATAAAATATATTTTATTATAGTTTGGTTTGCGCATGCGTATCTTTTGGTACATAAATTAACAAATGAACGTAAGTTTATCTGAAAAGTCGAAGGTTATGCTTTCTTTCGAGCGAATTTTAAAATTCTATTTTACGGTTGGTAAGACCTAGTTACCCGCTTCGAAAAAAAATGTATTGCTTGTGTGTGCAACCGTTTGGTCGCAAAAAATTCGAGAAACCGTCAAGTTTTCAAAAATCACCTTTCTCGAAATCACCATAATTTAAAATCCTGAAATGTTGTCAAATTGTTCAACTTTACATGAATAATAAACACACCAAATAGCATTGTCGACCAATGCTTCACGAATGAACTACAGCCTCTTGAAGTTAGCGAGGTTTCATTAACTTCAATATCACCGTTGGCAACACTGAAAACAATGAAAGTGCAACAATTTGATGATGTTTGTGGTTCACATTCATTAAATAAAGGATAAAAGTTTTTCCTGGCTCCTTTTTATTATTTTGATCAAAAAGGCTCTCTGAAATAATAAAATGAGCCTCCCCCTACTCCGTTTTCTTAAACCGATGTAACCTGAGGTGAAAATTACGATTACGAAACAAATTTTAAAGTTACTTAAAATGGTTTTCGGAAACAAAGTTTCACTGATTTTTTCCACTCTGAAGTAATTATTTGCTTGCTTAGTGTCTTCTTCGCTAATAGCATGTCACCATGGCAGATGCTCCAATAGGTGTTGGTGCACTCACAACTCGTAGCACGTTGTCGATAGTCACAAAACACTTATATTCTCTTCTCTTATTCTCTTCTGGAAACGTGTACCCTGTTGAAGGTCCGGAGCTCCTCCGTGGCTAAGCGGTTAGCGTACGCGCCTTTGGCGTGGGAGACCCGGGTTCGATTCCCGGCGGGAGCTCATGTGGTTCGGATTCCACGTTAATCTGTAGGTCCACGTCTCATATAGCCTCGCTGCTGAAAGGGACGCTAAACTAAAATCAACTCAACCCTGTTGAAGGTCCATGTGGAAACAAAGAAAAAAATAAAATGAAATCTTGGGCGTTTTACGTTCCACGTTTATGCCGGTTAGGCTAAAGGAGACAGTGATTATGAGAAATGGTGGAATGAAGAAAGTGAGAGGAAACGGGAGAACTCCGAAAAACCCACCAGCACGGTGTTTGTCCACCACAAAGTCCACACGGCGCGAGCTGGGATCGAACCAAGGACCCTAAGCACCGGAGGTGAACGCTCTACCACTGAGCTACCGCACCTCCTGGAAACACAAAGAACACTGCAATTTCATGTAATTTATGATTTATTGATAATATTTCTGCTATCCATCACTGGTTATCATATATGCATGTAACAAAAGTTCATTTTTGCAGATTTCTTAAATCTACACTTTGAATTGCAGAAGCTCGATTTTGGGGAAAGCATGAAGTTAGTCCATGATGACCCGTTACTGCCATAAAAGCCAAAGATGACTTCGGTAAATACCAGTTACCGGTCGCACACTTTCCCAATTTTTTTTTTTTTTTTTTTTTTTTTTAATTGTCGAATTCGTTTTTTGGCAACAAGACGAGAGTAATACCCGGAGTTGGTACCTGCACTATACTCACGAATTTTTCTGCAGGTTTAATACTGTGAATCTGTTTTTCGTTTTCCCGGGTTGCCACATTCTTATCCCCCCTCTCCCCAATACGTCGCAGAGACCCTTACCACGGCCGATTTCACTGAAAAGCCACTGCTTTATCGGATCTGTCTGCATCTTGGACATCTGAAAGCAATTTTTAAAGTGGAGTGCAGCACCATCAGAAATCTTTGAAACGGTTTATCAAATTGTAGACACTTATTTTCATGTGTTCGAACCTTTTTCTATAACATATATTATCGCTTTTCTTCGAGTATTTTTAGAATCTTATTCATGGCTATGAGTACGAGCCGAATTGTGTGTTTTGTCATCGCTTATTACAGCAAAACTGTCAGTTGTTTCATAATAATATATCACTCCCGTAAAGAAGGACATTTGCTCGTTTTTCCAGTGATCATTCTGAACTTCCCTTTGCAGAATAACAGTCCAATTTAAGCGAAGTTCACATGCAGTAAAATAGAATTTGTATCTTGAAATTTTACACGATGCTTTGCGGTAACATTTTTTTACACTTTAATTGTTTTCATTGTTGCCAACTGTGACTTCTAAGTTAAAGAAAGTTCGCTAACTTAAAAAGGCTGAAGTTCATTCATGAAGCATTGGTCGAGAATGCTATTTGGTGTTTATTATTCATGTACAGTTGAACCATCTGACAAAATTTAAGAATTTTAAATTATGATGTTTTCGAGAAAATGACGATTTTTGAAAATTTGACGATTTCTCGAATTTTTTGCGATAAAACGGTTGCACACAGAAGCGATACTTTTCTTTTGGGGGGGGGGGAAGCGGGTAACTAGGTCTTACCAACCTTGAAAACGGAATTTAAAATTCGAACCGGGAGAAAGCATAAACTTCGACTTTTCACATAAACTTACGTTCATTTGTTAATTTATGTACAAAAAGATACGCATACGCAAACCAAACTATAATAAAATATAGTTTATTCATATCCCTATGTACACACCACAACAAGAATTATAACTCTACATGTCTCCATAGCTGAATTGTGAGGCTCCGAATTTGACCATTTTCCACGTTTTCTACAATTCATGAATTGTACTCCCCGTCCTTGATGGCCCATTACTTGGTGGAATTTTTTTTCCGAAAAAAAAAAAATACGGGTCGCTTAAAACACGTCTAGTTTCTATTAAAAAAAGTTTGAACAATATCTGAGATGGTGATGGTACAATTTTGTTTTTATTTATTTATTTATTTTTGCCTCAATTGAAATGGAAGGCACCAGATATCTAATTTAAGTTAAAAACAATGTACGTTTCTCATTAATTTTTAGTTACTATAAAGATGTGACTTAAAATTTGTAAAATACTGTACATATTTTAATTTTTTGCATTTTCTTTTTCTATAATAGATTATTAAAACACATGGTACAAAACATAAGAAATGTTTATTAAGTACTGACCTGTTCCGAGAGATCAGAAAAGATGAATACGAGCTGGTTTTGGAATGAAAATGGTGTTCTTTATGCTATGTATTGGGTAGTTCAGGAAGTAAGTATTTATTTAATGTTTTATTATTATTATTCGATATGCCCATTATATCATATAGTTGAGACTCTATAGTTCTATAAATAGAAAGAATGTGTCAAATAAAATTTACTGTAGGTAGCCAATGACACCCCAAAATAAACAAACTTCTGTTCTTTATAATATATCGAACGTAAAGAAACGACATTGGTTGATTTGGCGCTTTATTGATGCATTTCGAATAAAAAAAGAGAAGCAGGACACGAGGCAATGCTTCGAGAAGACGATTCGCCCAAGAAAAGAAGAAAATTCCCGACGAGAGCTCACGTCGTGGTTCGGATTCCACGTTAATCAGTAGGTTCACGTTTTGTATGGCCTCGCTGTTCACGGGACGTTAAACTCAAATTCAGCTGAACTGAAAGAAGAAAATAGATTCAAGCTGATGAAAGAATTCGCCGTACAGAATTTTGAAACTGTTGACATTGCAGAATAATGCTGGATTTGGCCTATAATTCCGTCATGGAATGTTAATGTCATGGTAATTGTAACATAAGACAAAGTAAATTATTCAATAGGTATATTAGATTTCACTGTTGTTTCCTTTCCAATTATCTGTGTTGCAAATACGTAGTAATAAGCAGTAATGCAGTGTTATGAATTGCTATGAAGTTATGAATATCCTTTACGTTAGAGATATTGTAAAGATAACTTCACAGAAGTTTACTTTGGGGTGCTGTAGGATGCCTACAGCAAATTTTATTTTAGCCCAATATAGATTCATGCTGAGAAAAATTTCTGCAGGTCATTGTCTCCGATTTTCCTGAAATTAGGGTATATCATTCTAAAAACAAAATAATTAGACCCTTTTTTTTTTTTTTTTTTTTTGCATTATACAAAAAAAATATTAGAACTAAATTAAGCATTTGTTGCAACTGAGACTTTCAGTGACTGTTTGCCATGGCGTTTTAAAGAAAATCTGGATCAAATTTAACCTTTCCGAACTTCTTAATTTTAGGTTGTGCAGTTATTTTTTGAGTTTTAGTGATAATGCCTATTTTTAAGGCTTTTAGTACGTAATCATCCGGTTTCTATTTTTGAAGTACAATATAACCCATTTAAGTAGATTAACCTATTTAGATATACGGCTTTGCGTCCAAACGTCTCGCTCCCAAACGTCCTGCTCCGGTATCACAGGGTGGTATAGGAGCAGAGGGCTGGTGTTATTTATCACTAGCCTTTAAGATATATATATATATATAAGTGAGCATAGTGAGAAGGACCACATATACTTCTACCTTATTAATTTATACAGTATGGCGCTAAATTCTGTGTACGAAAGCAGAGGGGTGATTCCTGAGAGTTAAAAAAAAAAAAAAAAAAAAAGTTCCAATAAACATAGGGCGAAAACCCCATCGTTTATGTGTTATAGGCTGCTGAAATCATGAAAAAATGAACTTTAAAGGTTCATAGCTCCAAAACTTTGGGACCTACCTTGGTCCGGTCAAGACTTCACTTAGAACCTAGTATGTTCACTATCCAAAAATGCGTGTTTCAGAATCCTGAGGTGCTTCCACAACAATGTTTATAGAGGGAGTTTGACTACGGGCCTATGATATAAAGTATTCTCCAACTACCTCCATAAAAATTGTTGCGTGAGTACCTTAGGATTCTAAAACATGTATTTTAGAATAGAGCACATATTAGTTCCTAAGTGAAGTCTTGACCCGACTTTGGTAGGTCCCATAGTTTTGGAGCTATGGACCTTTACAATTGATTTTTTCATGTTTTCGGCAGCCTATAACACGTGAACGATGGGCTTTTCGTCGTAAGTTTATTGGAACTTTTTTGTTTGTTTTACTCTCAGGAACACTCCTCTGCTTTTGTACGACGAATTTAGCGCCATACTGTAGGTATCGTTAAAAAAATGTAAATATTAAGCTAGGCTTAATCTGCACTTTTTTAAAAAAGTTTTTATCTCTATTACTTTATGGCAGGCATGCATATAGCGGAGTTGGGATTTGGGCGCCAGAGTCCAGCGGGCAAGCTCTGTGTCGGTGTTCTACATTATTTATTTACAAATACTGAACAAAAATTCAGAATTAAATTAAATCTTTTAAAAGTTTTTTTCTTTTTAACTCTTTTTAAAGCGAGCTTATCTTCTTTATCTTTTAAGTCGAAGCAGGAAATATAAACCACCGAACGATTTCTGTGTATGAACTGTCAAACTCGTAACCCAGCTGAGTTACTTTCCTTCCTTCGCTCAGTAATACTCATGCATCTACAATTTCCATTTTCATCCTAAATTAAGTTTATTGTGTTCTGTAATATCATTATTTTAAGTTTGGATCATAGTTTCAATTCTATATCTACACTATAACTTTATTCAGCGTACCAAATTTGAGTGATATTTATTAAGATATTTAGTATATAACTTCCAAAAGTATAGGAAACAATGTTTTAGTATTTTGGATAGCCTGAGGTAAGATAAAAAAAAAAAAAAAAAAACGCATAAAACGCTTCGTTTGACTTAACCTTGATTCTGAGATATCTTTCGTTTTTAAATTTTGCCACACATGCTACAAATAGTAATTTTACAATTGCTTTATTTTAGGAGTCCACTGTGTTTGGAGGCTATCAACCGAGATGATTTCAAGGTACGCCGCACACAGGTACTACATAGACGGTACCAAATTTGACCGTAAGTAAGGATGAATCCCAGAAAAAGGAAGAAAGTGTTGTGACTCACCTAGCATTTCAAAGTGTCTTCCTATGTGATGAACTATCATCAGCCTCCCATCATTAGCGCGCGGCTTGCTCAATTTGCAGATTCGACGAAAAACGTTGTATATATAGAGAGTTTGGCATAGAGACATTTAGTATAGGAAGCCCAAAATTCATAGCGTCAACATAACACCAATTTAAAAATATAGACTGAAGATCTAATTAATTCTTATTGACTGTGATTTTTATTTTTATTGGCGTAGCTCATTTCGTGTGATGTGTATGGTACTCATTTAAGCTAATTTGCGTGCATATTATGCTGTTTTAATTTATGGCAGTTAAATCACACTTCAGATTCTAAAGTAATGTATAATATACCTACTTCGTATCGTTAAATATATTCTTAGATGAAGGTGACAGAGAACTTTTCAAGAAATAGTTTAACTTATTTTGTGTGTGTTGAGGGGAGGGGGGACGTAAGTAAACGCATGATTCTGCTGCTTGGTTTTCGGTGATTGGTACAGTCATCTTCTGAACTACAATACTAGGGTGTGGGAAAGAGTTTGTAAGATGCAACTCTGTTCAAACTTTTCTTACAAAGTGTTTTTTTTTTTTTTTTTTAATGTTAAATAAAACTTGTTAAAATTGATACACTGATGAGGTGTATATACATTTCAAACTATTATAATGTACGGTATGCAATTAGTAGACTTAAATTAATATAGACTTTTTGTTTATGTATTCACAGTAAATATATTGTGTACTACAAATGTATACTTAATGTAAAATTTAATAAATTATTACTGTAATTATTCTCAATAAATGTACAGGATTTTATTTTATGTATTGTCTTTTGAAGGTTCATTCCTTTATTTGGCATTCGGTTTGTTATGTAATCATAAGGAATGTAGGATGGTGGAATTTAGATCATTTTAAGGATAATTTCTCTATTATATACGATAACTCAAAGAAATAATCGATTGTATATCGCATTAAATATTTACATGATATAAAATAAGTTATTTTCCCCATTTATCATGTATAAATCTTACCACCAGTGGGGTTCTGTAGTATAGACACTAGTTGCCCAAGTACTTCACAAGTTGCGGTATAGTCATTGCGGTCTGGTTGCTTGAGCACTGACTTCAGGAGTGGTAGAATGAATGACTATTCGGAAACAGTGAGTAGCCTAGTGGTTAATGCATCGATACGGTAAGTTGAAGTTACAGGTTCAAATCTTAGTCCAGTCTTGCATTTTCTTTCCTTTTGTAATTATGTACTTTAGCTTAGTAGACCTGATTTCTTTATACTCGAGTTATTCCATCATGACTTTCAACACAAGGACGACATGAACCACTCACATGTTGATAACTGGGATGTCTTCCTTGTGCTCTGTCATTTATTCTACGCACTACAATAGCTGTTTTAGTGTTGTGTAAAACATACAACGTAGGGCACAATTAAGACACCTCGACTGTGGACATCTGAGTGGTCCACGTCGTCCTTGTGTTAAGAGTCATAGTGCAATAAAATGATTTCATGATGATATGATCACGTTTTATAGTGATTCTTTATAAGAAAAACTCATTATATATACACGTGTTTGTAAGTTTCGTATATTTTTAATACTTCTGTAACAAACTGTACTATAGCATTTTTTTTTTAGTTCCATTAAAAATACTTTTCACAAAATGCATGTGATTTGTTCCGATTGTTATTGTTCCTCCATATTTTTAAATGAATATTGACATAGATATAGAATGTGTGTCCGAGATAATTTAGTTTTCTCCACTTGTACTGCACAGTGCCCCCTGTGGTGTCGCCTTGTAATATTAAGGGATCCCGGGTACATGACAAAATATTCAGAAAATATTTTCTGTACATGATAGAAAATATTCAGAGAATATAAGGTAGACAAATCAAAAACATTTTCAAATTACTTTTCTTCGTGTTCTGTAGCAGTAGCAAATGTTAAGAAAATATTAAACTAGTTTCAGACGAATTTGTGCTAACAAAGAAAATATTTACGATTTATTTTTCAAATAGCAATTGATATGTTTTTGATTTGTTATTGTATGTAGTTTCAGAACGTACTTAAAGTATTTTCTAACATTTTCTGGTTTTCGCAGAGAAATATTTTAAATTCTTTCTGAATATTTTTCCGTCATTACCACCATAATACCTACAGTTTGAAATACATTTCTTTCTTCAACCCATAAGTTAGAATACTAGAATTTATTTCAACAAATTTATGTGATGATAGAAGTTTCCGTGTGTTCTAAACCGGTTCCAACATACACAGACTTCTACCACCCCATCAATTTGTAAAAATGAAATCCAGATATTTTAACTTACAAGAGTTGGAAAACTGTTCAGTATGCATTTCCTTCAGTATTGAAGAAAGAAATGTATTTGAAACTGTAGGTGTTATCGTGGTAATTACGAAAAAATATTCAGAAAGAATTTAAAATATTCTATGTGAAAACCAGAATTCGTTAGAAAGTATTTTAAGTACGTTCTGAAACTACATGCAATAACAAATCAAAAACATATCAATTGCTATTTGAAAAATGAATCGTAAATATTTTCTTTCTTAGCACAAATTCATATCTGAAACTAGTTTAATATTTTCTAAACATTTTCTACTGTTACAAAACACCAAGGAAAATAATTTGAAAATGTTTTTGATATTTCTACCTTATATTCTCTGAATATTTTCTGTCTTGTACAGAAAATATTCTCTAAATATTTTGTCATGTACAGAAAATATTCTCTAAATATTTTCTGTCATGCACAGAAAATGTTCATTAAATATTTTCTGTGATGTACGGAAAATATTCACTAAATATTTTTTGTCATGTATAGAAAATATTTTTTGGTATGAGTGGAAAATATTTTAAAATTGTTATTTTACAGAACATTAATTTTTGTTAAAAATGGATTAAAAATCTTCAGAAAACATTTCAACTAAGTACCCAATACATTGTAAAAATATTTAGAAAAAATTTCTTTATTTTAGACAAATGATTTTCAGTGTTATTGGCAAATGATTTTAAAATATTCCATGCTAAACATTTTAAAAACCATTCCGTTAACATTGTATAAAACGTTTCAAATACATTTTCAGTAATGTGTGGAAATGATTCAGAAAACATTTTTCGGAAAACTTTTCTAACGGCGTATAAAATATTTCTACAACGTTTTTGAGTATATTGCGAAAATATTTTCAGTATTATTTGGAAAATGTTTTCAACAATATATGGAATATATTTCCTTAAGGGAAGTAGGATACATTTTCTGAAGGAAAATGATGGTACGTTTTAGAAACGTTTTGAAAATATTTCATTGCTGTGTGGGCACTTTTTTTGAAATCAGCTTACCCTTAGTGATATTTTTTTTTTTTTTTTTTTTTTTTGCGAAATGGCCTCCATATAACGTATAAAAAATTGCAAGTCGATTGGTCAATATCTTTAGGTGCCACCAACGGCCAAAAGTTTTAAAATTTTGTTAAAAAATAAATATTATTTTTAAAAATGTAAAATATCTAGTTTTATGAAATATGGTTATCCTATGTGGTTTTGTTTCTGTAAAAGGTCAATATTTTACGTGAAAAAAATTTCAGCTTGATGAGTTAAGTCATTCAGGTGCCACCTGTGGCTTAAAATATGGACAAATGTGTCCCTACTTTTTCATTTTTTTAAATTAAGTAGCATTGTTTGTGATTCATCTGGATCGTTAATTAGATAAGAAAGATTTTGTTTTACATCTGCAGCTATTTGCTTATTTCCAAACGTTAATGATTGAAATGACCCAGAACTCACCATGAGGAGGTGGCTGTAGTTCGAGTTCCGCCCACCCGTATATACTAATGTTGCATATGGTAGTGCAAGTCATATTGTTACTCTTTTACCTCAAACTGTTTTTTCTTTTCTTTTTTGTATTACATTCTGGTATGTTTTTTCTTGATTGTAGTGTTGCTAGGACAAATATATGTCGTGCTTCTTGCCCACATACCGTTGATGCCGCTTCTGTCCTCAACTTCACCATTCTTTCTACCGCGCGAGTGTGACAGGGTAAGGATGTAATATATTCATTAGCCATTGGAGCCGTCTTTACATTTTCTCTTAGCTTCTGCAGGCTCAAGTGTTTCGTGAGTGGTGACTCTGTCAGCGTCATGCTGACCAATTATTCATATCACCAATTAATCATCATACACACGAATGAACTCCCATTTCGACATTTGATTGAATTTATAGACGGCAAGTCTACTTTACCAAATACATTTAAAGGACCAATAGGATCAGCACTTCCAATCTGTGAAGAGTTGTCACTCCAGATTTTTCAGCCCGTTCCAGTAGACTGGGATCTCAACTTCACTGAAGATTCATTAAACACGGATCAAAAATAAGTGCTGAATATCTGCCAAGCGGTTTCTTCAGGAGAATGGCCCATTGAGTTAGCTCACATGAACCCTGGTAAAATCCATCAAGCCAGATGGGTAATTACAGCAAATAGAGTCTTACGTTTGTGCGTAGGAACAAAAGAACCCACGAATGAACTTAAAACCATCGTCCAGTACATCATGATGGTCTACGCGCCACTCCGGTTTGCTGTGATCCGTAATACATCGTGTGCAGAAGAAGCTCGTCATTTGTGGCAACTCATCACGACTTCTCGCCACATGGAAGCGAAATACAGAAAAATAATTGATCCAATGTCCGTAGAAATGCGTGGTACGGTCATCCTGAAAACCTACTTCTATCAATGTTGACTGACCAAGATGCTAACGTACGAGAGCTCGGCTGGAGGCGAGTCCTAAAAGCAAGACAAACGACCCAATCTGGTGATCGCGTACCGGTACGAGAATTCGTCATCCCTGAAATAAACTTAGAAGCGACAAACTATGTTGATATGATTAATTGGTCAACATGACGCTGACAGAGTCACCACTGACAAAACACTTGAGCCTGCAGAAGCTAAGAGAAAATGTAAAGACGGCTCCAATGGCTAATGAATATATTACATCCTTACCCTGTCACACTCGCGCGGTAGAAAGAATGGTGAAGTTGAGGACAGAAGCGGCATCAACGGTATGTGGGCAAGAAGCACGACATAGATTTGTCCTAGCAACACTACAAACAAGAAAAAACATACCAGAATGTAATGCAAAAAAGAAAAAAACAGTTTGAGGTAAAAGAGTAACAATATGACTTGCACTACCATATGCAACATTAGTATATATGGGTGGGCGGAACTCGAACTACAGCCACCTCCTCATGGTGAGTTCTGGGTCATTTCAATCATTAACGTTTGGAAATAAGCAAATAGCTGCAGATGTAAAACAAAATCTTTCTTATCTAATTAACGATCCAGATGAATCACAAACAATGCTACTTAATTTTAAAAAAAAATGAAAAAGTAGGGACACATTTGTCCATATTTTAAGCCACAGGTGGCACCTGAATGACTTGACTCATCAAGCTGAAATTTTTTTCACGTAAAATATTGACCTTTTACAGAAACAAAACCAGATAGGATAACCATATTTCATAAAACTAGATATTTTACATTTTTAAAAATAACATTTATTTTTTTAACAAAATTTCAAAACTTTTGGCCGTTGGTGGCACCTAAAGATATTGACCACTCGACTTGCAATTTTTTATACGTTATATGGAGGCCATTTTGCAAAAAAAATATCACTAAGGGTAAGCTGATTTCAAAAAAAGTGGAAATTCGATGCACCCTACTGGTCAGTTGTCTCCGAGCACACGGAGAGTCAGGACAGGATTTTTCGCGCGACGTGTTTCTGAGAGTGGTGCAAGCCGAAAATGCAGCGTTCGTTAGAGCAGAGGTATAGAAAGCGCGCCCAGTCGATAGCCAGTCGGGAGACTTTGAATTTAGCACAAAGAAGTCATCATAAAGTTTCTGGTCCCTTTGGAAGATGAAAAAGCTAAACGTTGCCATACGTAGTACCATCCTTTCCCTCGCCCCCTTTTCTCTCTCCCTCTCTTTCCCTCCAGTGTGTGTGTTTAAGCATTCAATTCGAGAGCATATCTATCTCAAACTGTTTTCCTTTTAACAGAAAGAAGGAAAGAAAAAGGATCATTGACAAAAATTTGGCAACAGTTTGGGTTCAGTTTATTGCCCGTCAGTCAGTTTTCAAGGGAGAGGAAAACCAAACAGGACAGTATGAAAAGAAACCGCACACGAGGGCGGCTTCCCTTTGTGAGCAAGTGGCTACCTATAGAGTGAGGCTACTATACGCGATTAAATTCTGTGTTAAACTCGGTAAATCTGCGACAGAGACGTTTGATATGATCAAGCAGGCTTACCCAGATGATGCTTTAGCAAGAAGTGGTGCGTTTCGGTGGCACAAGGCCTTTTTGGAGGGCCGGGAAGAGGTCGCCGATGAAGACCGTGCTGGAAGACCTTCGACTTCGACAAACACCGACAATGTGATTCGTGTGCGCGAAGTTTAAAACTCAGACCGTCGACTAAGTATTAGTTTAATTGCCCAGATGTTAAATTTACCAAAAACTGTAGTTCATGAAATTGTGACGGAGCATTTGAACATGCACAAGGTGTGCGCGAAGATTGTCCCAAAAGTGCTCACTGACGACCAGAAATTGCGGCGAGTGGAATTGTGCCAAGAAAATTTGAACATGTGTGAAAGTGACCCCAAATTTTTGAATAACGTAATCACAGGTGACGAATCATGGATCTTTGAGTATGATCCCGAGACAAAGAGGCAATCTTCCGAGTGGCACACGCCGGCGTCTTCTCGCCCAAAAAAGGGAAGAATGAGCAAATCCAAAGTGAAAACGATGCTCATTGTCTTTTTTAACATCAAAGGCATTGTCCACCATGAATTTGTTCCTCCTGGCCAAACCGTCAACGCCAAGTTTTACGTGGAAGTGCTCAAGAGACTCAAACGAAGGGTCAATCGGGTCCGACCAGACATCGGAGCCGACTGGAAGCTGCACCACGACAACGCCCCGGCTCACACCGCCTTTCTTGTGAACAGCTACCTGACCAAGGCCGGCATCCCAACGCTTCCGCAGCCGCCCTACAGCCCAGATGTGCCCCCCCGAGTTCTTTTTGTTTCCTCGCCTGAAACGCCCGATGAAAGGCAAGCATTTTGAGACGACAGAGGGGATCCAAGCAGCTTGCACCGCGGCTCTCAAGGCTATTCCGGAGAATGACTTCCGTGACGCCTTCAATGCTTGGAAATCGCGCTGGCAGCGCTGCATCGACGCAGGAGCCTATTTTGAAAGTTTTTAAAGTATTCTAACGATTGGCTCAATATTTTTTTAAAAATCGACTCAGTCCTATTACTTTCCGGACAAACCCTGTATATTAATTATACTGTAGTATTTTTTTTGCTAGTACTGTGTATCGTTATTACTATTCTATATGCATTATTTAAAAGTAGCTGTCGTGGTATTGCTTATTAAAATTTTACAATCAAGTAATACTAGAAATCCTATTCTAAAAATACACCAATCACACTTATTTTCTGTAAGTTGGCCACTTTTCAATGGAACCGATGGTGGCCAACATAGACACATTTCACTGTATATAAAGTGTTTAAAATTCGGTGCCATATTGTAATAACTATCCACTGGCAAATAACAGTTGCTTCGGAAAGAAAGAAGCATTGGTTTTAAGCAATGAAGTTTTCTGTTGTCAACTCAAGTTTAACCTATTGCTTACTATAGTTTAATTAGTATAATATTGTGAATAAATTTTATATCTTACTTATAAAGTGAATATTTCGGCCCATTTTACCCACTTAAGACTTTCTTCCAGAAAATTTTGTTCGTGAATGGGGGAGTCAAACTGTGATACGGCTGCACTGGAACACTATATCCTACCGAGCGTGCCCTGAACAAGAGTGACAAGACTTTCTGGATTGAGAAAGTTGAAAGTCGGATGTTTAGCTCATATGGTACCGGGTTCAATCATATTGTGGAAGCAGTGATTTTAGATTTCCCCTCTAAAGGGAATTTTAACACGCTGAATGGAAGATAGAGTATTGATAAAATACTGGGAATCCATGTTAAACAGGATAGGTGATATAGCCCGGGGGCCATCCTCCGAATCATCACTGAGTATTGTTTTTTTTAAAAATATAATTCTACATACATGTAGCCATTTTAGGCTTCCGAATTTTGCTCTGCATAAACATCAGAATGGCTATGTCCGTTCATCTGTCCGTCAACACGTGTCAAAGCTAAAACGGTAAGAAATATCTTTATAAAAAAAAAAAAAAAAAAAAAAAAAAAAATCAGCGACCCAAAAATAGATCCCATCTCATCCGTTACTCTCTAACCAAAGCGAGAGAAGTAGAAAATAAGTATTTCTGTTTCAACGTTGATAAACAGAACAAAAATGGTAATCAATAGCGATAAGTTTATCTTTAAACCGATTAATCTAAGAAAAGATACCATCCGCACCCGCCATCTCTCTTCTAAAACGGGAATTTGTTGAAATTTAATACGTATTATTTTTGATTTGTCTATGGATTTCCATTGAGCGAAATTGGTAAAAGGAATTGCTAGATGCGGCTTTCTGCAAACGATTAAACGTCAGAAAAATATGTTCCATCTTACACTTTATCTAATGCAGTGGTTCTCAACTTGGTGAACGTGAAGAGCGAACACGGGGAGCGCAAGTTACTGACAGAAATAAAATGAAATTCGTAATTGTAAATATTATGAATGTTATAACAAAGAGGCGCAGGCCTGAAACCAGCCTCAGAGGTTTGGGGGGGAGCATGGTTATGTTAGGGGGGCAAGTCATTGAAATTATCCGACAAATATTTAAATTGTGCATTATGTATTAAGGTCTGGAGGGGCCAGGCCCCCTAGTCCCCCTCTGGTTGTGGCCTTCACACAATCTCAAAATAATTACTGAGTGAGAACTATGCTTTCATAAAGAAAAAAAATCGGGTAGAAAATAACACTGCACTACAATGGTATGCGCAAGTCTTGATGGAATTGAGGGAATGTGGTTATTATAATTATTGAAATTTGCAAACTTAATCCTGCATCTAAAATCGCAGAAGGGTCAGAAAAATAGCATGTATGACCAGCGATCGGTAAAGAAAGGACGTGAAGTAGGCGAAGTACATAGGTCTTACGAAGACAGCGCCACGTAAAGGTTGGAAAACCACTGCTCTAGTGCAATCGGAAGTTGTAGAAATCCAGTGCCACTTCCGGTGCAAGTACTAATTAATCTTCATATAGTGAAATCATACCAAGAAATTGCTTTCGGTATTGCTTCAGTGCTCCAAGAATAAATTCCATCTCTGACGATATCATGGATGCCCAAAGGCTGGTTTTAGGGTGCAAGTTGCGCCTATGAGATCATTTCGGGGCACATTTTATATTATTATTATTATTGAAAATGGTACAATTTAATTGAAGAATGGGTAACCTTTGGATGGAGAAAGGTATATTTGCAGGACAGAATGGAAATTTTGGAGAGGGGGGATGCACTAAGTGGTAAGAAAGGAATGGACAACCCTGAACCTTATTTATGTATTACAATTGTTGTTTATAGACCTATTACTAGTTTCAGTGTTGAGTTTGCATACTTTGGAAGTCTACCGTACAGGCCTGGAATTAATTTGTTATAGTAAATACAATTATTGAAGACGGGAAGAAAATTTTAACAGGAAGTCTGGTAAAAGCATGCCTGGGGCCTATTTCTCAAAGCAACATTATAAGCAAAATATCAAGCAGAAATTCTTGAATAACAGTAAAAGTTATTTCTAATACTTAATTTTAAAGTGCTACACTAGAATTGCAAAATTAGTAGTTGAGAAATAGGAACAACCGGGAAAACTTTTAAAAATCTGCCAGAATGGCCAGAAAACGCAGAATTTAAATCCATGCGATTGCCTTCCGATCGCAAAACGCATTGCTGGTTATCTATAGCTACTCGGTGGCCTTGTAAAATTACGTTAAAGATAATACCAATATGTAATAATAACTTTAATAACCTGTTATCGTAAATGCGTCTTTGTCTCAAAAAGTATAAACATGCAATTAAAGGTACTAATAGCTTTGAGAAAGATTAAATATTTTTAACATTTTACAGCCTATGTATTGTATAACCTACGAAATAATTATATATATATATATATATATATATATATATATATATATATATATATATATATATATATATATATATATATATATATATATATATATAGTGTTCAGTATGCCAATTACGATAAACAGACCTAAAATTCATATTCTTAGCGTTATAAACAAAGCAACTTTTAAGTGGAGACTACATGGGTTAGACAGATAAGCATTTAAGTTTTGAATTATTGACAAATTTTATAAGTAGTGTTGCATACAATCATTACTAGGTCCTTGAACCTAAAACCGACTAATTTGACATCCGGTGAAGATGTGTACAAAAATTTGGTAGTTCAAGGGCATTTCCTTTTCTATGCGAAAAGTAATGACTGACAGATGCACACAATTTTTATATTATATTAGTAAGAAGAACCGAAGTGATTTCGGCTGTGTAGCTAGCTGAACAGTTTTCCTCACCCCTTCAATCTGAATGGTAGACTCAGTGGCGGCGATTGGACGTTAAAAGTGATGATGATTTGAATATTTGTATATCAATGTTAATATACAAATTTCCCTGGTTGAAACTGTATACGTTAATAGGCCATTTCAGAAAACTGGGGGGCAACTGCCCCCCTAATCGCCGCCCATGGGTAGACTATCTTGACTTTGCATGTCTTTCTTGGCAGTAAGTACGCCAGAAATTTTTACTTGGGGGGGTGTTCAAAATAAAAGGGGGGAGTGTTCTCAGAATAGTGATATAATTTTTAAACAAACTCAAACAAGAAAACAGTATATTTTGTTACGCAACTATTGCAACACTACTACTACTACTACTACTACTACTACTACTAATAATAATAATAATAATAATAATAATATTAGCTCTTCGCACTGGTAGGTTCAATAAAGTAAGTTCACACATTTCAGCATTTATTATTATTATGAAACTAAGTAATACAGTGAAACCTCTCAAAATGGACATCGGTGGAACACCATTATTTGCCCGTAAATGAGGGGTGTCCCTAAAAGGAAGGGTTCTCTTTTCACCCCAGCAAGTTTTAGTGGGTGATTTTTTTTTTTCAAAAATATTAATTAGGAAAAATTCCCTCGTCCCATGATGAAATCACATTCGTTTAGTAATTTATACCGTACATAGTTCCAATTTCATTATTTTAATATTCTAACGCTGTTGTTAACGTTAATTGTTGTAATATTATTTGATCTCTTAATGTCCGTTCCTGCCCCTTCCTGGCTGCGTTATTGGCTCTGAATATCTTTCATAGGAAAATTATTCATTGATTTAGTTGTTTTCCAGAAATCCAGTTTTTCAATTTACAAATATTTTGTATCTTTCTGTTTTGTCTTTTTTAATATACCCTAATTTTAAAAATCCCAGGGCTCATAGTGGTCTGGTCTCTTGTAAATACTTGAAAAGTGACCAAAAATGGGCAAAGCACACGAAAAAATGACCAAAATTTCATCATGCCCCTTTTTTGTTTTGTCAATTTCTCCATCACCTCTCTCTCTTTGTTTGTTTTGTTTCTTCTTTCCTTCTTTTTGAGCTTCCTCCTTTCTTAGGCTTTCAGAGTAAGCTTTGTAGTTATGTGGTAAGCAGACTTAGCACATGTAAAAAGCTCCTGACTAAGTGGAACCAGTTCTGGCCTATTTCCGAATTTCTTCGTCTCAGACATTATCGTTCCTCTCAAAAAAGTATCTTTTAGTGACAAATTTGAAAAAAAGTAACTTTTAGTGACCAACTTCAAAAAAAAAAGTAAATTTTAGTTAAAAATGTGACTCGTTATGAGCTCTGTTCCACTCAATCAATTTACGTGAACAAAAATATACTTTACAAAAATTAAGCTAGCGCCAAATGTGTTCCTGCATAACACTAGACTCAGTCTAAAACATATATATAATTCTTAATTCGATCGATCTCCTCATTTCTAAAAACGTTTTGGCTACACCCTTCTAACGTCCGTCCGTTGATACACCACTTACAGAGCAGGCTCAAAACCAGCCACAGAGCTTTGGGGAGCCACGAATATGTTAGGAGGGGCCAAGTCATTAAAAATTTTATTTTCAAATATCTAAATTGTGCATGTTGTATTGAGGTCTGGAGGGGACATGAAAAATTAAGGGAGAGCCGGGCCCTCCATAGCCCCCTCTGGTTGCGAGCCTGTTACAGAGTAGTACTTACCAACTGAATCTGGTATAGGCTTATTACTATATTGTCACATTTTTCCTTGTTGAGAAGGAGGTAGGTGAATGACCTCTCAAGACGTTGCCAATTTCAGTCATCTGCATCTGTACATCAATCTTTTCTCGGAAACGACCGCGGAGCCCAGGAGGGTAGGTATAAAGCGGGTCTGTTTTGTCAATTGTTTTGATCGAAACACCGCCCGAAACAATGAGGTCATGTGGTTCTTGAAGCCCGTACATGAGAACGAGGTCGTTTCATATTTTGAAGTGAAATAAATAAGAATATTGCCTTCTTTCCTAAACGCTAAACCTTTTTTAACTTGATGTAATAAATAACCTATATGATACTGATTGATACAATTGGATTTGGGGGAGTATTCCTTTTCCATCCAGGGGTGTGTGTAAAGAAATTTGGAGGGTGTTAGGGGGGTGTAGATTACTCCCTGTTTCTTGGATACTCTTGTGTACGTGACAGATGAGAGGTTAAATATAAACTCAATGCAAATTAAACTATGAATACCACTAGAATCTTCAAATTTTCCAAACCAGTGAAACAAATTGAAATATATATCGGCCATTCCATCGTAACGGGTGTTACATTTGGACGAATATAAATTGTTATAGAAATGTCCTTACTGGGTCAAGATATATCAAACTGCCTCGAAACATCACCCTTTGTCTGTGTATTTTAGTAAACACTTAATTTGTTACATATACATGATACCACAACTCAATGAGAGTGAAAAATGTGGCGTAACGGGTGTTACAGCAATTGGACATGCACTTTCAGATGCATGCAAAGTTAAGCCAAACTCTGCGAATGTCCAGATCAGAATTTGTTTCCAATTATGTGTGCACTTTTCTGAAGGTATGATGTTGTGAATATTAGAATCAGAAATTCCATAAGTGTAATGGTTTTTATTTTAAAAAATGTTCAATACCGTAACGGGTGTTACACAAATTGTAACGGGTGTTACACAATGCGAATGAACTTAAACCAACTTCACTTTTAATGAACATATTATGTAAAGAACAAAATATTACAATGTTAATAGATAAAAAAAAATACACATGTAGTACAGTGTAGGAAATAAAAACACAAAATAATAAACATATAAATCAGAAGAATGTACCCACACAGCAATGAAATATTTTCAAAACGTTTCTAAAACGTACCATCATTTTCCTTCAGAAAATGTATCCTACTTCCCTTAAGGAAATATATTCCATATGTTGTTGAAAACATTTTCCAAATAATACTGAAAATATTTTCGCAATATACTCAAAAACGTTGTAGAAATATTTTATACGCCGTTAGAAAAGTTTTCCGAAAAATGTTTTCTGAATCATTTCCACACATTACTGAAAATGTATTTGAAACGTTTTATACAATGTTAACGGAATGGTTTTTAAAATGTTTCGCATGGAATATTTTAAAATCATTTGCCAATAACACTGAAAATCATTTGTCTAAAATAAAGAAATTTTTTCTAAATATTTTTACAATGTATTGGGTACTTAGTTGAAATGTTTTCTGAAGATTTTTAATCCATTTTTAACAAAAATTAATGTTCTGTAAAATAACAATTTTAAAATATTTTCCACTCATACCAAAAAATATTTAGTGAATATTTTCCGTACATCACAGAAAATATTTAATGAACATTTTCTGTGCATGACAGAAAATATTTAGAGAATATTTTCTGTACATGACAAAATATTTAGAGAATATTTTCTGTACAAGACAGAAAATATTCAGAGAATATAAGGTAGACATATCAAAAACATTTTCAAATTATTTTCCTTGGTGTTTTGTAACAGTAGAAAATGTTTAGAAAATATTAAACTAGTTTCAGGTGCTAAGAAAGAAAATATTTACGATTCATTTTTCAAATTGATATGTTTTTGATTTGTTATTGCACGTACTTAAAATACTTTCTAACGAATTCTGGTTTTCACATAGAATATTTTAAATTCTTTCTGAATATTTTTTCGTAATTACCACGATAACACCTACAGTTTCAAATACATTTCTTTCTTCAATACTGAAGGAAATGCATACTGAACAGTTTTCCAACTCTTGTAAGTTAAAATATCTGGATTTCATTTTTACAAATTGATGGGGTGGTAGAAGTCTTTGTATGTTGGAACCGGTTTAGAACACACGGAAACTTCTATCATCACATAAATTTGTTGAAATAAATTCTAGTATTCTTAACTTATGGGTTGAAGAAAGAAATGTATTTCAAACTGTAGGTGTTATGGTGGTAATGACGGAAAAATATTCAGAAAGAATTTAAAATATTTCTCTGCGAAAACCAGAAAATGTTAGAAAATACTTTAAGTACGTTCTGAAACTACATACAATAACAAATCAAAAACATATCAATTGCTATTTGAAAAATAAATCGTAAATATTTTCTTTGTTAGCACAAATTCGTCTGAAACTAGTTTAATATTTTCTTAACATTTGCTACTGCTACAGAACACCAAGAAAAGTAATTTGAAAATGTTTTTGATTTGTCTACCTTATATTCTCTGAATATTTTCTATCATGTACAGAAAATATTTTCTAAATATTTTGTCATGTACCCGGGATCCCTTAATATTACAAGGCGACACCACAGGGGGCACTGTGCAGTACAAGTGGAGAAAACTAAATTATCTCGGACACACATTCTATATCTATGTCAATATTCATTTAAAAATATGGAGGAACAATAACAATCGGAACAAATCACATGCATTTTGCGAAAAGTATTCTTAATGGAACTTAAAAAAAGCTATAGTACAGTTTCTTACAGAAGTATTAAAAATATACGCGAAACTTACAAACACGTGTATATAATGAGTTTTTCTTATAAAGAATCACTATAAAACGTGATCATATCATCATGAAACCATTTTATTGCACCATGACTCCTAACACAAGGACGACGTGGACCACTCAGATGTCCACAGTCGAGGTGTCTTAACTGTGCTCTACGTTGTATGTTTTACACAACACTAAAACAGCTATTGTAGTGCGTAGAATAAATGACAGAGCACAAGGAAGACATCCCAGTTATCAACATGTGAGTGGTTCATGTCGTCCTTGTGTTGAAAGTCATGATGGAATAACTCGAGTATAAAGAAATCAGGTCTACTAAGCTAAAGTACATAATTACAAAAGGAAAGAAAATGCAAGACTGGACTAAGATTTGAACCTGTAACTTCAACTTACCGTATCGATGCATTAACCACTAGGCTACTCACTGTTTCCGAATAGTCACTCATTCTACCACTCCTGAAGTCAGTGCTCAAGCAACCAGACCGCATTGACTATACCGCAACTTGTGAAGTACTTGGGCAACTAGTGTCTATACTACAGAACCCCACTGGTGGTAAGATTTATACATGATAAATGGGGAAAATAACTTATTTTATATCATGTAAATATTTAATGCGATATACAATCGATTATTTCTTTGAGTTATCGTATATAATAGAGAAATTATCCTTAACATGATCTAAATTCCACCATCCTACATTCCTTATGATTACATAACAAACCGAAAGCCAAATAAAGGAATGAACCTTCAAAAGACAATACATAAAATAAAATCCTGTACATTCATTGAGAATAATTACAGTAATAATTTATTAAATTTTACATTAAGTATACATTTGTAGTACACAATATATTTACTGTGAATACATAAACAAAAAGTCTATATTAATTTAAGTCTACTAATTGCATACTGTACATTATAATAGTTTGAAATGTATATACACCTCATCAGTGTATCAATTTTAACAAGTTTTATTTAACATTAAAAAAAAAAAAAACACTTTGTAAGAAAAGTTTGAACAGAGTTGCATCTTACAAACTCTTTCCCACACCCTAGTAATGTAGTTCAGAAGATGACTGTACCAATCACCGAAAACCAAGCAGCAGAATCATGCGTTTACTTACGTCCCCCCCCCCTCCCCTCAACACACACAAAATAAGTTAAACTATTTCTTGAAAAGTTCTCTGTCACCTTCATCTAAGAATATATTTAACGATACGAAGTAGGTATATTATACATTACTTTAGAATCTGAAGTGTGATTTAACTGCCATAAATTAAAACAGCATAATATGCACGCAAATTAGCTTAAATGAGTACCATACACATCACACGAAACGAGCTACGCCAATAAAAAAAAAAAAAAAATCACAGTCAATAAGAATTAATTAGATCTTCAGTCTATATTTTTAAATTGGTGTTATGTTGACGCTATGAATTTTGGGCTTCCTATACTAAATGTCTCTATGCCAAACTCTCTATATATACAACGTTTTTCGTCGAATCTGCAAATTGAGCAAGCCGCACGCTAATGATGGGAGGCTGATGATAGTTCATCACATAGGAAGACACTTTGAAATGCTAGGTGAGTCACAACACTTTCTTCCTTTTTCTGAGATTCATCCTTACTTACGGTCAAATTTGGTACCGTCTATGTAGTACCTGTGTGCGGCGTACCTTGAAATCATCTCGGTTGATAGCCTCCAAACACAGTGGACTCCTAAAATAAAGCAATTGTAAAATTACTATTTGTAGCATGTGTGGCAAAATTTAAAAACGAAAGATATCTCAGAATCAAGGTTAAGTCAAACGAAGCGTTTTATGCGGTTTTTTTTTTTTATCTTACCTCAGGCTATCCAAAATACTAAAACATTGTTTCCTATACTTTTGGAAGTTATATACTAAATATCTTAATAAATATCACTCAAATTTGGTACGCTGAATAAAGTTATAGTGTAGATATAGAATTGAAACTATGATCCAAACTTAAAATAATGATATTACAGAACACAATAAACTTAATTTAGGATGAAAATGGAAATTGTAGATGCATGAGTATTACTGAGCGAAGGAAGGAAAGTAACTCAGCTGGGTTACGAGTTTGACAGTTCATACACAGAAATCGTTCGGTGGTTTATATTTCCTGCTTCGACTTAAAAGATAAAGAAGATAAGCTCGCTTTAAAAAGAGTTAAAAAGAAAAAAACTTTTAAAAGATTTAATTTATTCTGAATTTTTGTTCAGTATTTGTAAATAAATAATGTAGAAAACCGACAGAGCTTGCCCGCTGGACTCTGGCGCCCAAATCCCAACTCCGCTATATGCATGCCTGCCATAAAGTAATAGAGATAAAAACTTTTTTAAAAAAGTGCAGATTAAGCCTAGCTTAATATTTACATTTTTTTAACGATACCTACAGTATGGCGCTAAATTCGTCGTACAAAAGCAGAGGAGCGTTTCCTGAGAGTAAAACAAACAAAAAAGTTCCAATAAACTTACGGCGAAAAGCCCATCGTTCACGTGTTATAGGCTGCCGAAAACATGAAAAAATCAATTGTAAAGGTCCATAGCTCCAAAACTATGGGACCTACCAAAGTCGGGTCAAGACTTCACTTAGGAACTAATATGTGCTCTATTCAAAAATACATGTTTTAGAATCCTAAGGTACTCACGCAACAATTTTTATGGAGGTAGTTGGAGAATACTTTATATCATAGGCCCGTAGTCAAACTCCCTCTATAAACATTGTTGTGGAAGCACCTCAGGATTCTGAAACACGCATTTTTGGATAGGGAACATACTAGGTTCTAAGTGAAGTCTTGACCGGACCAAGGTAGGTCCCAAAGTTTTGGAGCTATGAATCTTTAAAGTTCATTTTTTCATGATTTCAGCAGCCTATAACACATAAACGATGGGGTTTTCGCCCTATGTTTATTGGAACTTTTTTTTTTTTACTCTTAGGAATCACCCCTCTGCTTTTGTACACCGAATTTAGCGCCATACTGTATAAATTAATAAGGTAGAAGTATATGTGGTCCTTCTCACTATGCTCACATATATATATATATATATATATATATATATCTTAAAGGCTAGTGATAAATAACACCAGCCCTCTGCTCCTATACCACCCTGTGATACCGGAGCAGGACGTTTGGGAGCGAGACGTTTGGACGCAAAGCCGTATATCTAAATAGGTTAATCTACTTAAATGGGTTATATTGTACTTCAAAAATAGAAACCGGATGATTACGTACTAAAAGCCTTAAAAATAGGCATTAATATCACTAAAACTCAAAAAATAACTGCACAACCTAAAATTAAGAAGTTCGGAAAGGTTAAATTTGATCCACATTTTCTTTAAAACGCCATGGCAAACAGTCACTGAAAGTCTCAGTTGCAACAAATGCATAATTTAGTTCTAATATTTTTTTGTATAATGCGAAAAAAAAATGGGTCTAATTATTTTGTTTTTAGAATGATATATCCTAATTTCAGGAAAATCGGAGACAATGACCTGCAGAAATTTTTCTCAGCATGAATCTATATTGGGCTAAAATAAAATTTGCTGTAGGCATCCTACAGCACCCCAAAGTAATCTTCTGTGAAGTTATCTTCACAATATCTCTAACGTAAAGGATATTCATAACTTCATAGCAATTCATAACACTGCATTACTGCTTATTACTACGTATTTGCAACACAGATAATTGGAAAGGAAACAACAGTGAAATCTAATATACCTATTGAATAATTTACTTTGTCTTATGTTACAATTACCATGACATTAACATTCCATGACGGAATTATGGGCCAAATCCAGCATTATTCTGCAATGTCAACAGTTTCAAAATTCTGTACGGCGAATTCTTTCATCAGCTTGAATCTATTTTCTTCTTTCAGTTCAGTTGAATTTGAGCTTAACGTCCCGTGAACAGCGAGGCCATACAAAACGTGAACCTACTGATTAACGTGGAATCCGAACCACGACGTGAGCTCTCGTCGGGAATTTTCTTCTTTTCTTGGGCGAATCGTCTTCTCGAAGCATTGCCTCGTGTCCTGCTTCTCTTTTTCCCTTCGAAATGCATCAATAAAGCGCCAAATCAACCAATGTCGTTTCTTTACGTTCGATATATTATAAAGAACAGAAGTTTATTTATTTTGGGGTGTCATTGGCTACCTACAGTAAATTTTATTTGACACATTCTTTCCATTTAAATGTATAGTTAGTGCCTATTTCTATGAAAATTTATTAATATTATAGTGTCTCAACTTTCTATCAATACAATAGAGTCTCAACTATATGGTATAATGGGCATATCGAATAATAATAATAAAACATTCAATAAATACTCACTTCCTGAACTACCCAATACATAGCATAAAGAACACCATTTTCATTCCAAAACCAGCTCGTATTCATCTTTTCTGATCTCTCGGAACAGGTCAGTACTTAATAAACATTTCTTATGTTTTGTACCATGTGTTTTAATAATCTATTATAGAAAAAGAAAATGCAAAAAATTAAAATATGTACAGTATTTTACAAATTTTAAGTCACATCTTTATAGTAACTAAAAATTAATGAGAAACGTACATTGTTTTTAACTTAAATTAGATATCTGGTGCCTTCCATTTCAATTGAGGCAAAAATAAATAAATAAATAAAAATAAAATTGTACCATCACCATCTCAGATATTGTTCAAACTTTTTTTAATAGAAACTAGACGTGTTTTAAGCGACCCGTATTTTTTTTTTTCGGAAAAAAATTTCCACCAAGTAATGGGCCATCAAGGACGGGGAGTACAATTCAGCTATGGAGACATGTAGAGTTATAATTCTTGTTGTGGTATGTACATAGGGATATGAATAAACTATATTTTATTACAGTTTGGTTTGCGTATGCGTATCTTTTTGTACATAAATTAACAAATGAACGTAAGTTTATGTGAAAAGTCGAAGTTTATGCTTTCTTCCGGTTCGAATTTTAAATTCCGTTTTCAAGGTTGGTAAGACCTAGTTACCCGCTTCCCCCCCCCAAAAAAAAGTATCGCTTCTGTGTGCAACCGTTTTATCGCAAAAAATTCGAGAAATCGTCAAATTTTCAAAAATCGTCATTTTCTCGAAAACATCATAATTTAAAATTCTTAAATTTTGTCAGATGGTTCAACTGTACATGAATAATAAACACCAAATAGCATTCTCGACCAATGCTTCATGAATGAACTACAGCCTTTTTAAGTTAGCGAACTTTCTTTAACTTAGAAGTCACAGTTGGCAACAGTGAAAACAATGAAAGTGTAAAAAAAATGTTACCGCAAAGCATCGTGTAAAATTTCAAGATACAAATTCTATTTTACTGTATGTGAACTTCGCTTAAATTGGACTGTTATTCTGCAAAGGGAAGTTCAGAATGATCACTGGAGAAACGAGCAAATGTCCTTCTTTACGGGAGTGATATATTATTATGAAACAACTGACAGTTTTGCCGTAATAAGCGATGACAAAACACACAATTCGGCTCGTACTCATAGCCATGAATAAGATTCTAAAAATACTCGAAGAAAAGCGATAATATATGTTATAGAAAAAGGTTCGAAAACGTGAAAATAAGTGTCTACAATTTCATAAACCGTTTCAGTGATTTCTGATGGTGCTGCATTCCACTTTAAAAATTGCTTTCAGATGTCCAAGATGCAGACAGGTCCGATAAAGCAGTGGCTTTTCAGTGAAACCGGCCGTGGTAAGGGTCTCTGAGACGTATTGGAGAGAGGGGGGATAAGAATGTGGCAACCCGGGAAAACGAAAAACAGATTCACAGTATTAAACCTGCAGAAAAATTCGTGAGTATAGTGCAAGTACCAACTCCGGGTATTACTCTCGTCTTGTTGCCAAAAACCGAATTCGACAATTAAAAAAAGTGGGAAAGTGTGCGACCGGTAACTGGTATTTACCGAAGTCATCTTTGGCTTTTATGGCAGTTACGGGTCATCATGGACTAACTTCATGCTTTCCCCAAAATCGAGCTTCTGCAATTCAAAGTGTAGATTTAAGAAATCTGCAAAAATGAACTTTTGTTACATGCATATATGATAACCAGTGATGGATAGCAGAAATATTATCAATAAATCATAAATTACATGAAATTGCAGTGTTCTTTGTGTTTCCAGGAGGCGCGGTAGCTCAGTGGTAGAGCGTTCACCTCCGGTGCTTAGGGTCCTTGGTTCGATCCCAGCTCGCGCCGTGTGGACTTTGTGGTGGACAAACACCGTGCTGGTGGGTTTTTCGGAGTTCTCCCGTTTCCTCCCACTTTCTTCATTCCACCATTTCACTCATTTCTCATAATCACTGTCTCCTTTAGCCTAACCGGCATAAACGTGGGACGTAAAACGCCCAAGATTTCATTTTATTTTTTTCTTTGTTTCCACATGGACCTTCAACAGGGTACACGTTTCCAGAAGAGAATAAGAGAAGAGAATATAAGTGTTTTGTGACTATCGACAACGTGCTACGAGTTGTGAGTGCACCAACACCTATTGGAGCATCTGCCATGGTGACATGCTATTAGCGAAGAAGACACTAAGCAAGCAAATAATTACTTCAGAGTGGAAAAAATCAGTGAAACTTTGTTTCCGAAAACCATTTTAAGTAACTTTAAAATTTGTTTCGTAATCGTAATTTTCACCTCAGGTTACATCGGTTTAAGAAAACGGAGTAGGGGGAGGCTCATCTTATTATTTCAGAGAGCCTTTTTGATCAAAATAATAAAAAGGAGCCAGGAAAAACTTTTATCCTTTATTTAATGAATGTGAACCACAAACATCATCAAATTGTTGCACTTTCATTGTTTTCAGTGTTGCCAACGGTGATATTGAAGTTAATGAAACCTCGCTAACTTCAAGAGGCTGTAGTTCATTCGTGAAGCATTGGTCGACAATGCTATTTGGTGTGTTTATTATTCATGTAAAGTTGAACAATTTGACAACATTTCAGGATTTTAAATTGTGGTGATTTCGAGAAAGGTGATTTTTGAAAACTTGACGGTTTCTCGAATTTTTTGCGACAAAACGGTTGCACACACAAGCAATACATTTTTTTTCGAAGCGGGTAACTAGGTCTTACCAACCGTAAAATAGAATTTTAAAATTGGAACCGGAAGTGCTCGAAAGAAAGCATAACCTTCGACTTTTCAGATAAACTTACGTTCATTTGTTAATTTATGTACCAAAAGATACGCATGCGCAAACCAAACTATAATAAAATATATTTTATTTATATCCGTATGTACACTCATGTCCAAAATGATTGTCGCATATCTATAACTGTCTTCTTGTAAGAATATAATTTGATAATGATTTTGCAGGGTACTATAGATACTGATACTACATGTATAATCGGGAAATGTATACTCGTAGTAAATTTCAGAAGAAAAGAATTACAAACACGAAAATTAGAATGAGTAAAACAAAATATTGCTAAATTGACAAGAAAGTTTTATTTTCGTTTTATTGTTCTTATTTACTGCTCTTTTGACATGAAATTTTCCACATACATCGTCCTTCCCGATTATACACATACTACATTATAAGAAATACCGGACGAATTCGTTATCAAATTATATTCCTACAACAACATATTTATAGACATGCGACAATAATTATTGTCATGAGTGTACATACCACAACAAGAATTATAACTATCTGTCTCCATAGCTAAATGGTGAGGCTACGAAGTTTACCATCTTCCACGTCCTCTAAAATTCGTAAATTGTACTTCCCGTTTTGATGGCCCATTACTTGGCGGGAAAATCTTTTCCGACAACAAAAAATAAGGGTCATTTAAAAAACATGTCTAGTTGCTATAAAAAAAAGTTCCAATAATATCTGAGATGGTGATGCTATTTTTTTTTTTCTGAGTTGAAATGAAAGGCGCAAACCATTATTTATGTTATTTATATGTTGATTCATTTTGCAATAGCAATCTACATGTAACAATATATCGGAGCCTTACATCTATTATAATATTTATCATAGGTAGAAATACGTAATACGTAATGCATAGTACTCCGTAAGGAAGCTATTATGAACTCAAGGCATTATGTAAAGTGATGATGCAGAACCACAGGAGTGAAGTAAAGCCATATTAGATGTAAGGCATAGTTGTATGGGATATAAAATTTTTACACTACCTTTGGTTACGTGCATATCCACCGTCGCTGACATGCCCGCTCCATACGGAACCACACTAAGCTCATCCTGCTACGCCCTTGTGCTCACTCTGTTAATAATATTCGAGCTTTTCAGTGGCTATCTAGCACTGGTTGGTTCGTATTTTTCGCACTGTCGTTCTATCATTGCTTTTTTTTTTTTATGGTAATCTTTACTTTCAATTTTCAATACATATATATTTGCGCCTGATTTACATAAGAGTTGTACTTCTGCACTTCTGATGCACAGAGTTAAGTTGTTCTAAAGGAGAATATACTTTCGGAAAGAAGAACAGGTTACAAATACAAAACATACCTAAAATATAAAAACTTACTCTTTTCTTTATCATAGCACTATCGTATTCTAGATTCCTCACCCAAGTAAATGAGGATTTCACTTACGAAGTATCAATAACACTAAAACTGTATTCTGTAATCATAGCCGCCCGCTGCAGGGAGCACTTGCTTTAACAATGGATTTTCCTAATTAGTATTAAAATATGCTAAATTTTTTATTCACACACAACAGTTAGTAAAGTTAGCAGTGAGTTGTAATAATTGTATTTTACATTAAATATTATGTGGTTCTAGGTATTTGTATCCGTAACTTTGCTTGTATGTCGGTCCTTTTGCCCACTCCCCCCTGTAAAAAAGTCCTGTGAGAGTTACTATGTCTACATTTTCCTTTAAAATTCGCTTATATACTACATATACATCTATATAGCAACTAATTTTTAATAAAGATGAATATATTTATGATTACGCCAACCACACGATTAAATTAATCGAGAGCCGTAATTAGTAGACACTACTTTAATTGGTTAGTGCATCGCATACACGACAATGACAACTAGCATATCTGAGGATGTTTCATACTGTGACCAGAAAACTTTACTTCGAAATATCCCATACTGCAGCTAATTTAATATTATATAAGAATTTCGATACTCGAAAAGAAAGATTAATTGAGACGTGTTAATTTATCCTGAATAACTGAGTCCTTCAACCAAGGAAGAGGGGTTCAAATAACTAATTGTCTATAACAGCCCAAGTACCGGCAATAATTAAGTGCAATGAGCAATTACAAAGACGACACGGCTATTTTTACCGCAAAACTGTACAGCTGTTATTCCTTTTGCTTAATGTAATCAAGTAAGTTGGTTAACACCTTTTGACAATTTTCTTGGTAACTAAAGGTCAGAAGGTATAGCGTCGTTGGCTTCCCGCACTTGGACCTGCTCGTCACTGGGGGTGTGGTAAGAGGATAGCAAATCACCAGCCACCATTCACTGCGCTCAGCGAGCCACGAGTAACCAAGCTGGCAACTCCCCATAAACGTCACTACAACTTTTCACGGGAAAGCAACGACGTTATACCTTCCGTACTATAGTAATCCAGGAAAAGGCAAAGTGTAGTTTCACTGAGTACTGCTCGGTTACTATTCGGCTACACGACTTCTAGCGTAGTTTTAACCGAAATTCGACTACCAACAGCTAAGTTATCATTTAATTCTTACTCTGCACACGAAAAAAAAAAAAAAAGTTCATATGGACCCGTGGTCAAAGGAAATTTAGAGGTCCAGAGTTCCACTACTGTGAGACCGATCCCAGTCGAGTCAACACATCACTTAAGAGCTACTACGTGCCCTATCCAAATATCCATATTTCAGAATCTTGTGGCACTTACACATTAATTTTTATAGAGCCAGTTGAGGAATACTCAGAAAAGTTGAAGTGCTCATAAACTGTCCATTGATACGCAAGCACCGCAGTATTTTGAAACATGGGTATTTGAATAGGGCACATACTAGTTCTTAAGTGATGTCTTCCTTGACTGCGCACGGTCCCACACTGAAGCTATAGATTTTTAAAGTTTATTTTCTTATGTCTTCGACAGTCTAGAGCTTCGGAAGTATGGACTTTTGACCACAGGTCCATATGAACTATTTCTTTGCTCTGATGTGACAAATCACCTCTGTAGGTTTGATGCTTTAAATTTTCTTACATCCTATATATATATACCAGGGTTGGCTGGTTTAAACCAGCTGGTTTCTCCAAAAAACCAACTGGTTTAAACCAAAAAACGAAAAATGTTCGTAAAAGTGTAAGTGTTTGTAAAATCTTGATGAACAGACATTTGTGGGTTATCACGTTTCACTCCCATTATTCGTGTTATATTCAGACCTAAATTCCCCATGCATTACTCAAAAAGATTATACTACAAAAGCAACTTTTTTTTTTTAAGCTTATAAATGTTTGTAATTTTTTTGTAGTTATTATTGTTATGTAATTGCAATCAAAGAAAAATACTAAATATTGTTTCGTTCAATGTTTACTATTGATAAAATACTTCGAAATGCCGTACTTTGTGTGTGTGTGTGGGGGGGTCATACAGACCCCACGAGAGGCAGTTAGTGAAATGAGAAGTATTTCTGGTATCTATTTATGTATAAATGAGTCTGAGCCAAAGTGGACTCAAATAATTCGTATCTTTATTCACTTTTCTTACTGATATGCAAATTAAGTCGCTGTATTTCTTTAATTTGTATCAATAAAAGTCATTGTTAACTAACTTGAACTAAATTAGTTCTTCTGTACTCCGTAGTACTTTGAAATTGTCCATATGTAATTCTGTATAATAGTTTCACTTGTGGAGCTGTTTATCTTTTTGCTCTTCTGAAATTACTCTTGACAATTATATCAAGAAGCATGTAAAGATCAGTTCAACGTATTTTTATGAGGATTCCTTCGTGAGTGAGTCGGCAGACGTATCGCATTTGTGGCTAATTAGTCCTGGTTCCGAGTTCAAATGGAGGACAATTTCTCTCGGATGTAACTCGAGAAGCGGTTTTTATTCCGCATTAAGCTTATGTGACCCCTTCCAGCATAACCCAGTTGTTGCATAATAACATCAAGATGAAACAAACTTATTTCTGTCCATATATGATATTAATATATAGAGCAAATTATTTAAATCAAACAAACCTGGTTTAAAGCAAAAAAAAAGTTTTTTTGTTTTTTTTTTCAACAAAAACATGGTTTTTGCCAACCCTGATATATACTAATATAAAGAAACATGGAGAAAGTTATATTGTTTACTGTAATGGTTAGTGACAAAACCAAGAAGGAAGCAATCTTCTAGAACACAGGCTCGTTTTCCCATTTAGCAGTAACCTCTGGTGCTTGGGGTCCCGGGTTCGAACCCTGCCTCCGCCAAGTGAACTTTGTGGTGGACAAACACCCTGCTTGTGGGTTTTCTCGGGGTTCTCCCGTTTCCTCCCACTTTCTTCATTCCACCATTTCACTCATCTCTCACTATCACCGTCTCCTTTAGCCTAACCGGCATAACCGTGGGACGTAAAACTCAAAGATTTCATTTCATTTCCATTTAGCAGTAATAAAAACAGAAAACAACGTGCCCTGCGTTGCACTAACCCGTCTCCACTCGCTAACGCTCACTCGGCATTATTATGTAAATTAAATGTAAAGCTTTGGTAAAGAAAGAAACCAATTATTACACTTTTAGCCAAAAAGTAGGCGACGACCAACTTCGGAATAAATAGTTGTCAGTGTGCTATTCCACTATCATCGTTTATGCGCGTAACCCCCATCGATGACGCGCCTGCTCCCTACGGGCGCACCCTTATCACTCGGGCTTTCGTGCTGCACTTCTGCCCTGACTTAGTTAGATAGCACTCGCGCTTTTCAGTGGCTACCTAGCACAAACTGGGGCTTAAGTTTAGAGTTGCCCCTCCAGTCTGTAGGTGCCCTTGGACTTTGCAACATACAAAAAACAGTGCTTAAAGTATTAAAAATTATTACATTTCACTTAACTTTAGTACTCCGTTGGCTTTACAAAAATTTAAAAGGTTTTCTTCATTATTTTTGAGCATTCATTACACCTGTTCGCCATATTTTACAACTACCATGCTGCTGAAACCTTCCGCGAATGCTTCCGCATCCGGCAAATAGTACTAACTTCCACATATCTTTTTTCGTATTAAACATAACTCTCATACCGAACTTAAATTCCTAAACATCAAATAAAAACTTCAAATTATCATTTCTTACCTCATTTCGGGGTATGTTTAGTACAAGGGGTCCAGAAGCACGTAAAAAACACAAAATTTACAGGAGAAATGAGTGATGCAAGTACTTATACGTAACATAACGTAACCAAATGTAACCTAACCTAACATAAACTAACATAAGCTAACCTGAACTAACCTAAATTAACGTAATATTAGTAGAAATAAGTGAAATTTTGTAATTTTCTTAGAAAATTATGCGGGACTCCTACACTAATATAACATAAATTAAACTAACCTAACGTAACCTAAACTAGCCTAACCTAACTTAAACTAACCGAATATAAACAGAAATCACCAAAATTGTAACATTTTTTAGAGAAAAGGGCTGGACCCCTTCTGCTAAACATAGGCCCTCATTTCTCCTGTAAATTTTCCTGATTTTTATAAAAAGCGGTGCAGATTGACATCAGGAGAGGTCAGTATAAGGACAGTATGGACGTACAACATAAAAACTACAGTGCATAAGGGTAAGACACGCCCCAACTACGCATCGATATGTAGGGCCCTTTGAAAAAATATAGTAGAGTAGGGTATGGTAAAGTAGAGTAAGACATAAATAAGTAGGGTAGGGTTTAGCTTAAGGTTAGGTAAGTTTTGATTCTTTTTCATAAAATTATTAATGTGTAATTTCTCCTTTCTGAGTGAGAGTATCTGCTGGAGCGGGCGTTGTAAATTAACCCGTGCATAAATCACAAACCAGTTTGGGGTTGAGGGGCAACTCTAAACTTAAGCCGTTAAGAGAAATACAAAGCTCTACCCTAACCTGAAAATGGAAGAAATTTGTCAATTGTTATAAATATATAAATAAATAAAAACTTACTTGTTTCAAATGTTAGCTTCTTTGCTTCTTTCTTTCTTTCTTCATCACTATTAACAGTGTTTTTCTCGCCTCCGACTTAAATGTAGTCTTAGTAGGCTCCAAATGCTAAATTCGTTAGGTGATCTCTATTGAACATTTTGACTTGTTACTATTTTCTTCAATGGAAGGAATATTTCAAGCAATTTATTTGTTTTCATCTTCACAAATGAATGATCCACCAGTGTCTAACACTCATTTGTTTTCAAAACTCGCTGGTTCAAATCAGCGTTGCCAGACTGACAGTTCGGAATTATTCCAAAACCTGATCGAAATTATGCTAGATTCGGTCAAATTATGCTAGATCCTCATAATTACTATTTCAGGAGTTTTAAAAGAAAAAAAACGAAGTTGAGATACGATAACGTAACTTAAAATACGCAGAGCTCAAGAATGCGTGGATAGAACTCAATACTTCACGCACCAAAGCTTAACTCAACTAAACTAGTGCAGTCGTTCCCAGACTCAATGGCGTATATATCGTATAAATGAATGCAAAGTGTTTGTTTACATATTTTGAAAGAAAATTACCTAGCAGCATAAACGGAGTTGGGAATTGTCTGCTGGGGGGGGGCAAATTTTTGGTCGGTCCCTGACCTTTCATTTCAGGAATAAAGGTGGTCATGAAGTCAGAAATAAAGATGGTGAAATTGTCAAAAAGTTGGCAGGGGATAATGGCCCCCATAGCTACGACCATGCCTCGCAGTTAAAGAATTAGAAAACCGTGGGTGAAGCCACACAAAAAAAAAAAGTCATTTTTAACTTACTTCGGAAAATAAGACTGCCTGTATGGTTTACCGACTATATGAATCGATGAAAGAGGATACATTTCTGCCGTTTTTTTTTTCTTCCCACGACCAACTTGTTTCTCATCTTCAGGTTTTACGGCTTTTTGATAAACTTGCTGAAATTATGCTAGATTTGGGTAGGATGCTAAAAGCAAGATGCTAGAACTAAAGAAATGCAAATTATGCTAGATCTAGCATCATTATGCTAGATCTGGCAACGCTGGTTCATATACTTTCCCCTGGCGCTGCATACTACAGGTAATAGAATGACGTGTAAGGCTGCGCCTCCATTGCTTCCGAATGCGATTGCGAATGCGAATCAAGTTGCAATGTCTCTTTCAATGCTTCAATGTGAAATATTTTTGCATCAAAATTCGTACCTTAAAATCTTGAGAGCACGAAGAAGACGAATGCGGATAAATGACATATTTTGCACATTCAAAGGATGAATGGCATTTCCTTTGTGTGCAAAATAGACTGAATGTCGCTCCCTTTATTATTATGCTTTCGTGGTAACCGCTACTATTTTCACTTTAAATAAATTAACTAAATAAGATTAGAGATTACAGAATCAATCTACTTTCTATGTAACTTTTCTCCATGAGTAAAAGGAACCCGTTTTTGCTATTTCAAACATATTTGTCAATAATTACATATATTCCTAAAATCATTATTTAAGGAACAGAAAGGAAAAATAAATTGAATAAAAAGTTGGAGTTCATGTATTAATTAAATCTTCATATTTTAAAGACAAAACAAAGAAAAATATACATACCTTCCACGCCAAGTTCCTTGCTTACATCTGCCCATAATTTGTTCACGACGTGTCGTTTGTGATAATCTGGATAAGCTTGGTTCCACAATGCAACTTTATCAAAACCACAATTTATTAAACCATGAACATCTACTTCTATCTTAATTTTATTTTATTTTTTTAATTTTATCTCCGCATCTTGCAACGTCGTCTGCTATCACGCAAAACAAACTTTATTTCTCTCGTAGCGCTCAATTCCTCTGCAGACAAATCTCCTTCGCACGTATTCGGACGAACAATCCAATCCCAACAGGTTGGGATCATTCGTATCTTTTCGTCGGTTTTTTCACAATTTGCTGGTCGGAATTAGTCGAGTCAATCCCTCTCCAATTTATTTACACGTGCTGGGAAATTCGCAATCGCATTCGGAAGTAATAGAGGCGCGGCCTAAAAGACATCCACATTTAGTTCGGATTCCGCGTTAATCAGTAGGTCCACGCCTCGCTGCTAAAAGGGACGTTAACTCAATATCAACTCAACAATATATATATATATATATATATATATATATATATATATATATATATATATATATATCAGCGGCGTCATTTCAGATTTTGCTTGAGGGGGGCAAGAGCACCACCAACATAAGACTTTCTCGTATTGTACTAGTACAGGGAATTGCCCCCTCCTGCCCCCTCTAAATGACGCCCCTGATATATATATATATATACAGGGTGTCTCAAAAGTCCCTTACCTATTAAAATCCAAATGGATGTACTTTCAGCGAATTTGATCTGGTAGGTGAATTTGAGGGTTAGGGGGACCCTTTTTAGCGTAGGTTACGCGGACGGCTGCCATCTTGAATTTAACTTTTTTATTACAAACGCTACGTGGGTCATGTGACACATGACCATAGGCTAGAATTTCACCAGAAAACCGAATCTGAAGTCAAAGTGCATTTATCTTTATGTGGTAAATAGTTATCCACAATTGAAGTTGTGAATTTGACTGCGTTTCTTTTGTCTTGCAGGTTGTGAATCATGCCCTTAACGAGGGACGAACGCATCCAGATCATCAAAATATGGGACGCGAGAAGTGCCCGCGCTGTGGCTGCCGATTTCAATGCGCGTCATCCACAACGAACACCTGTATCGCATGTTGCAGTGAGACGGTTATTGACCAAATTCGAAGAAACGGGAACAGTTGTGGATAGACTCCGTAGTGGACGGCCAAGGACAGCCACGGACGAAGAAACAGCTACTGCCGTGCTGGCCTCCTTCTCGAAGTCGCCGCAGCGAAGCACACGTCGTTTAGCAATGCAGTGTGCCGTGAGTCACAGTTTAGTGCACAGAGTGCTCCAAAGGTATAAGTGGCATCCATATAAAATGCAATTGCAGCAACATTTGTCGGAGGACGATCCCGATCGTCGCGTTCAGTTTTGCGAGTGGGCTATTGAGCAATTGAGGGTAAATCCGCAGTTCGCTATGCAGATACTTTTTTCGGATGAAGCCCATTTCTACGTAAATGGTGAGGTCAATAGGCAAAACATGCGCTATTGGTCCCGTGACAACCCCGCTTGGACAGATCCCTCGAAAATGACCGGTGCAGGGAAAACTATGGTATGGGCAGGCATATGGGGAACAAAGATCGTCGGTCCGTTTTTCATTCCAGGAACGTTAAATGCAGACCGACACCTCGCGTTGTTGCAGGAAAACATAATGCCGGCTTTGATGTCCGAAGATGGTACCTTCCCCAGGTTCTTCCAACAAGATGGTACACCTCCCCATTATGGCATCCAGGTGCGTCAGTTCCTGAATGAACAATTCCCTGGGACGTGGATTGGTCCACATGGACCAGTGGAATGGGCTGCCCGATCACCCGACTTAACCCCCCTTGACTTCTACCTGTGGGGACCTGTGAAGGCTATGGTGTATGCTGTGAAAGTTCGTGATGTTCGCCATCTGGAACAACGTATCATGGCTGCCTGTGAACAAATATCCTCAGAAACCTTAATACGTGTCCATAGTAATTGAGAGAAGCGTCTGAACACGTGCATTGCCCAGCACGGACAACATGTTGAGCACATTATGTAATACGAAAGTCACACTTGCAATTGTGGATAACTGTTTACCGCATAAAGATAAATGCATTTTGACTTCAGATTCGGTTTTCTGGTGAAATTCTAGCCTATGGTCATGTATCACATGACCCACGTAGCATTTGTAACAAAAAAGTTAAATTCAACATGGCGGCCGTCCGCGTACCCTACGCCAGAAAGTGTCCCCCTAACCCTCAAGTTCACCTACCATATCAAATTTGCTGAAAGTACATCCATTCGGATTTTAATAGTTGTGGTAAGGGACTTTTGAGACACCCTGTATATATATATATATATATATATGTGTGTGTGTGTGTGTGTGTGTGTGTGTGAGCTTTTGTGAATTTCTTCGCGTTTGTATGGTTAGCATATATGCCTTGAGCACGGGAGACCATGGTTCGATTTTCGCTGGGAGCTCATGTAGTTGTTATACCACTTTAAACTGTAGCGGAAACAAACGTAATAGTTTCGCAATTAAAGCTTATAATGTATTACTAAACACGTATTTACTTACATTGTAGTTCCTTAATTAGCTACTATAATGAAAATTTTGCCTACCCATACTCCTTTATCGTGGAACTTCAGATTTTTGTGTCACTACCAAAACTTGCAAGTCACTGAAATCACAATGCCTACTGATTCTCAGACCCCATACTTTGTAGGATTACTTTCTAATATCAGCGCCTTTTCTTAATCGGAGTAAGTAATGTGCCCAGCACAATACTTCGCTGTTTATGCTTCATAGAGACGCTAGAGACTGGGGTGCCGGATTAGGGATAGGGGGCTGGTATTGGTAACTTTCCTCTCTCTCTCTCTCTCCATATATATATTCTCCAACATATTTAAATTAGAAAAATGTTTCAGAAACATTTCCGATAAAATTCATTTTAGGTATAACATGGAATATGTACTTTTATTGTAACAGAAGCATATATTATGAGAATAATGTAAAAGTATTTCTTTGATATATAATAAAATACTATTAGCTAAAAGCACAAACTATATTTCATAAACTATATTTCATAAACATCAAACTATATTAATTTTTAATATCTGTTTTAACTTTTTTAATTAAACATTAGATAAAATATTCTGAAAATAATTCTAAAATATTGTATGAAAATATTTTATTTAACCCTAGAAAGTCCAAGCTCGTTTGTATTTCTTGAAAAAAACCCGTCGTAAATCTTGATGAAAATATTGAGAATTTTATTTATTGTGTATTATTACTTCTTTGATAAATCCACATCATTAATGTGCATTTTTATTTAGTAACTTGTAAGTTAAAAATTATTTCAAAGTAGTGGGCTCATCGAACCCCCTCCTTGGACTTCCATGTGACATAATTTCTACAAGTATATTTCCTGAAAAACTCTGTCGTAAGTCTTGATTAAAATATTGAGAATTTTATTTGTTGTCTATTATTACTTCTTTGATAAATCCACATCATTAATGTGCGGTATTATTTAGTAACTTGTAAATTAAAAATTATTTTTAAGTAGTGGGCTCATCGAACCCCCTCCTTGGACTTCCATGTGACATATTTTCTACAAGTATATTTCCTAAACTTAGATTTTTTCGTTTGTATTTAACAAGGATTGTGTTTTTATGTTGGGAAACAACATATCAGCCACGAGTAAGTTCTGAATGCTTATTCTATATTCATTTCTTGTTAGATGGCATTATGTGAGTTATAGTATGTTATACGGTGGGTTCGAGGAGCCTCCCCCCCTTGGACCTACTTGAGACAAAAAAAAATTCTTGGACTTCCTAGGGTTAATTTACAGTAGAAGGTAACAAAAACATTTCCATACAAAATTAATAGGTGTTTTAAAAATATTTCTGGAAAATATTTCTCATATTACGAACGAATTTATTTTTAAAATATTCGAAACATTTTTAAAATTATATTTCATACGTTTTCTCGTAACAATAGAAAAGATTGCAAGTAACACGTTGGAAAACATTTGTAAAATCTATGGAATATATTTCCTATTCTGTTTTTTATATCATGTATGTAAAACATTTTCAGTATTACTTTGAAAACATTTTCTCTCTCAACATTGAAAACATATTGCATTACATTCAACACAATAGTAGAATTTGTGAAAATTTTCCTTAGATTATTTTCCTTCTAACGTTCTAAAAATATACTTATTGTACTTCATAAAATGTTTTCCAAACATTTTCTAAAAATATTTCCGGTAAGTATTTGGGATATTTCTCAGATATAACAAGAAATATATTTTCTCCAGTAACGGAAGAGTATATTCTGAAAACAATGTAAAAATATTTCTATAATATATCAGAAAATGTTGTTCAGTAAAAACACAAAATATTTTCCAAAACATAACGGAAAACATTTTCTATTCATTTTTAATATGTTTACTTTTCCCTGTTTTAGAGTTTTATATTCAAAATCCGATAAAATATTCTGGAAATAAGACTAAAATATTGTACGAAAATATTCCATTTAAGTTATAACAGAAGGTTACCAAAATACTTTTGTTAAAATTAAGTAAACCTTTTTAAAACATTTCTGAAAAATATTTCTTATATTATGAAAGAATTTATTTTTAAAATATTCTAAACGTTTTAAAAAATATATATTCAATATGTTTTCTTGTAAAAATAGAAAATATTGCAAATAACCTATTAGAAAACATTTTTCAAATATACGGAATATATTTCCTTTCATTGTTTCCCATATCATATATTGAAAACATTTTTATTATCATTTCGAAAATATTTTCCTTCTCAATAGTGAAAACATATTAGATTACATCCAATAAAATATTTCTAATACATTTTGTGAATATTTTCCTGGATATACTTTCCGGCTAGCATTCTCAAAATGTACTTTCGGTAATTTCTAAAATGTTTTCTAAACATTTTTGGAAAAATATTTTCCGGAAATATTCGGAATACATTAGGGAAACCAGCATGGAAATCTCCAGAGAAGGAAAACCTTTTGGAAACCAAGGAAAATATTTTCTTTTGGTTGAGAAAATATTCCTTGCTGTGTGGGTAGGAAGTATCAGTATTAAATATCTAGGTCTGTTGATACACTGATCATCAACAAAAGTCTATTTTTCTTATGCTTCAGTGACTAACTCTGGAACTAAACTGCTACACAACTTTGTTATTCTTTAATTTTCATAATCGGGTTTGGCAGTTTACCAATCACGTCATGAAAATGAATTATATTGTGCCTTGCTGGGAAAATCAGCGCCCGGGGCGAGAGTATACGACGGCGTAGCCGTACATATTAGTCACGTCGACAGACCAGCCGCGAAGCGACACTATGGCTGTGGCAAACAATAAGAAACTTTTCCAAAATAAACCCTGCTTTTCCTTGACTTCGAGGATTTTTTATTACTTTTTTCCTTCCATTTTATATATATGCGCATTTTCCTAACATGAGTAACATTATAGGACCAATTCTAAAACAGGAAAGGATTTAAGTGCATACTAACGTGTACTGATATGTAAAGTATTTTTTCTCTCTTTTTTCTTATCTTTTCCTACCGAATTTTTGGCCCCCTTACTTCGGCGCCCGGGGCCGTGGCCCCGCTAAACCCCCCTTACGGCACGTCACTAGTATACTTTCTAAACTTCGGCGTAGTTCGAATTCCTTTTCGCCACAAGATTTCAAGAACATAACTCTAATATCACAATTTTCGTCCGAAAATCCTTGACAGATTCCAACTTGACGATAATCTTTGTTACTTATTTCATCTTTCATTGCCAGCAAGACAACATTCCAACACAATCATCTTTCCGCAAAGGGCTGATCACAACTTCGTTCGGAGTCTGCGTACACATCATTGTAGTGTAGGGTTTTTCTGGTTTCTTAATGAAAATCTGTCGCGCTGCAGCCTCTAATGATTTGCTAAACGAAGACTTCCAAAGCAGCGTATTGGACTTCTGATAAAGAAGTAGACTTCTGGTATGTAATGAGTACTCAATTAAAATACGGCACTTTTATGCTATTTAATCACTGCCCTGAGTATGCGACTTAACGGGGGAATGAGAGGGAGTCCCCATCGTACGATATCTCCTAGATATTATATTCTCTGGAGTGCATTTCATCACCTCCGGTATAATGTCCCTTAATTTCGCCCACTGCTCATCCTTACCATAATTTGTCTTCAGAAGAGGACCCTGTATAACTTTACTAACTTCAAATTCCCTATTTAGAGTCTTAGAGCTAGCCTAATGTACAAAATGTCACTGTTAAACCAAGCTAACAATTCACGTGTAACACCCGTTACATTGGCAATGTAACACCCGTTACGCAGTTTTTGACTATTAAATTATAAATTTAATGATATTCATTTTCTTGTTATATTGTCCATGTGCTCATTTTTACTTTTGCAAAAGATAGACTACTTCTGACTTTTAGTACAAGTTGTATAGAAAAAAATATATCTTTTTTGTAACGGGCGTTACATAATTACATTGGTACCAAAAGTAGTCAAATAGTAGACTACTTAATATATTAACAGCTTTAAAACTTCTGAGCTTCAGTTCCTAAGGTGTACGTGCTTGTCTACACCGCAGTACAACTGAATCAAATGCTTATCATGTGTTGTTTAGGAGTGTCCAATATTGTTGGTAAATTCTCCCTTCGACTGGCTTCGTACAGCATAGAATTTCAATCGCTCAAAAATACAAAAACTAAAACATTTTAACAAAAAATCGATCTGCATAGTAAATTTTGAATCTTTCTGGTCATTTTTATATAAATAACGAGCAAAATATATTTAAAACAATTTTCTGTCCTTAGGCTCATATTTACGTGGAATGGCCGATATTATATATATATATATATATATATATATATATATATATATATATATATATATATATATATATATATATAAATTTATATAACATTTATACCGTACCGAAGTTAAATAGAAACGTTCCAGATCATATATTCTGTGAGCGGAAGGAAACTAATAAATTCATATGAATGATAGTTAAAGTGGGCGAATTAAGAAATTATACAAGCCTGTTACATACCGGTACAAGAAAAAGACTAAAACTAAGGCATCAGGCTCTATATTACGAATAAAGTAGGCCATTATACTGGTTAAGCCAGGGACGTACGGAAGGGGGGGGACACGGGGGTCCGGACCCCCCCCGAAATTTCGACTTTTTAAAAATTTAGCCTAATTTTAGGGGCAATTTTAGCAATTTTAATATAAAATAGCTTCATATTTAGTTTGAACCCCCCCCGAAATAAATTCCTGGGTACGCTACTGGGTTAAGCATATGTCTTTCTGACGAGTATAGCCCAGGTTTACATTTTCAGTGATTGTACAGTATCAGTATATAATATTTTAATTCAAAGTTCTTACGGGCTATGTCAAGAGGAAGCGAACTCCAATCTAAACGAAAATAACAGCGATGGCAGAAGACTGACAATAAATCGAGGTAATCCTGCACATTAAAGTCGTGAATTAAAACCTAGTGATTTCAGGGCTGTCACCAGTGGCGTATTTTGGGGGTGGCTACCGGGCTCAAGCCCCCCCGAAATAAATTTGTTATATGCAAAACTTCATTAAAATTTGTCGGCACCCAAAAGGAAAAATATATGTGCTTATTCACGTGTAGTGCGTAGCCACCCCCGAAACAAAATCCTAAATACGCCACTGGCTGCCACATATTGCACACACTAATGATGAAGCTCGCACACACAGCCTAAGTTAACATTTTTCATTAAAAAAGAAAATGCTAGTGCTTACAACTAAAAATTCAATCTGTGACCATCATGCTCGAATATATGACTACACGTTATTGAAGATATCCACGAATTATCCCGAATGTGGTCACCTTCGAGTTTTCCACAAGGGTTGTCCAAACGCCAGCGATGACACTAGAAAAGAACAAGAATACCATAAAGAGCGAATAGCGCCAATAACAGCTTTAATTTTGAAACAAGTTTCGGCGTAATAACAAATCAAATCGGGAATATATATTGGATACAAGTTGGGAATTTTTCGCGGCTGATACCTAGAAACAAACTGACATTCTTCAAAATTCCAGAAAATAATGGTCCCGCATGGAGTAGGCATAACGTCCTTAGTTAACTGATACGCTCTACAATTTGGAGCAGACTGGTTGCCAGGTTCAAATTCGGAATGTGTTTGAAACAGGACGAATGAATTTTTTTCTGTGGCTGATACTTAGGGACATTCTTGCATTCTTCTAGGTTCTAGAAAATTGTAAATTCATAATTTATTTCACTTATCTAGTAGACATGACACAATCTCAAATGATACCCTATCGCTAATTAATGTTTGAATGCAAGGTAATCCTAAATTGTGCAGATGCGAACTGGTTGGTTTCAATTTTCTGTGGTTTTTAATAAACTCCAGTTTAAGAAAAGAACTATTTTTGACGCATAAATAAAAGAATGCCTGGTAATGAGTATTTGTGAACATGTCAGAAAAAGGAACGATAGGAAAATTTGAGTTTATTAATATATTTTCTTCCATAAGAATTACATTAAGTGATGTATTATAGATTTGAATATGTAATTACACTTACGAACTAGTAGCCTAGATGTTAACATTTTACACCTTTTAGATATTTCCTCATAAGGAGAAAAGTATATACATCAACTAACGTGCATCAGTTAAGTGACACAGCTAATGACACTAACTGATGTTTCCATTTACTGTAATCCTCCATTGTGACAGAATATGAACTATGGTTTCAGTTTCTTGTGCTTTTAACTAAATTGTAGTTTGCGAACGGAATTACCTTTGATGCGCAGGTAAGAATGTCTGAATTATTCGTGGGCGTTATTGGAAAAAGGGACAATAAAGACTGAAATATGGGTATAATTAGAATGATTTCTCATAATAGTTTATACGTATATTGGTTATTATTATTTAATTTGATTTGCGATGTCTCCCACTGGGAATCGAACGCGGAACGAAGTACACCAAAGACACGTGCTAGCTACTGGACCAGCAGAAAGAGTATATTGGTTAAATTAAAACAAGATAGTATTTAGTGCAAAAAATTACTATGAACGTGTCTAAGTTTTACTTTAGACACGTTTCCCCGGTCATTTGTAGTAACAAGATAGTAATTCACAATACAGAGTAGCCATCCATTCTAACACGATGTCCGCAGATTGAATATTTAGCTTTGAGCACTGGTAGCATCTTTTTCTTTATGAACATATGTTGATAACAGAGTGTTCATTATTGTCTTGTCATATGTGGCAGCCCTGAAATCATTAATTTTAATTCACGACGCTAAAGTGCGAGATTACCACAAATCATCTTTAAACGGCTTTAATTCTTACTATTTTTTTTAAAAGGATGTATGCCAGGGGTGATTCTTGAGCCATGTAAATCGTACTATAATTAAAGGAAAGCTGCGACTCAGTTACCTCTGGTGCGTTGTGTCCCTGCTTCGATCCCAGTTCACACCAAGTGGGCTTTCCTGAGGTTCTCCCATTTCTTTCCCCTTTCATCATTCCACTATTTCACTCAATTCTCATCATCACCGAACGTAAAACAAAGATGTACTGTAACTATCAAGTTATCTTTCCTAACGTGCAGTGTTAGGAGCAGTGTTCACTTAGCTCCTATGCAACATACCTTTTCCTATAACAAATTTTCAGATAGAAGATACTGTCAACAAGGAATTAATAACAGAATTATTTTTAAAAATCAACAATGAAAATGGAGAAGGGAATAAAGGAAGTTATCCATGGCCTATATACGAAGGTGTCATCCCGGCATTCACATGCTAAAATTAAGGAAATGCAGTGGCGTATTTAGGGGTGGGGCTTCCGGGCGTAAGCCCTCCGAAATCTTACTTACTATAAAAAGTATATGAAATATCTTGCAGAATTTTCACATTTTCAGGCAAAGCGCCCCCGAAAGAAAATCGTAAATACGCCACTGAGGAAATGCCTTTGTCAGGATCAGGCCCGCAACCAGCCTCAAGAGGTTTGGGGGGGGGGAAGTTGTTAAAAATTCCCCTACTTTTTTTTTCATTATTAATAATAACATTTTGTATTGAGATCTGAAGGGGCCACAAAAAGTTTAGGGGAACCAGCCCCCCCTCTGGTTGCGGTCCTGGTCAGGGTCACTAGTCACCGAACTCAAACTTAGAGCATCCAAATTGTAAAGCATGAACAAAAATTTAGTTTCATGTGTTTAAAAAAAAAAATCTAATTTGTATGTAAAAATCTTCCTATTGAATATCTCTACCACACACAGTAGTGTAGGAATTTCACCAAGCGAGGTGGTCAAACTACCAGGTCCGTATCATTTCAATATACATACAGTATGTATCTTCAACGGTGCACGCAAAATAGACTATCGTCAAACAGGATCATTTCAATCTCATATTTAGAACATGTGATTTGGATATAGTAAACGTTTAATTTCTCAGAACGTTTTGCTTAAGGAGAACTGAAAACCAGGAATTACTTCATACGCTACTGTATGTCCTCATGTGGAAAATGGGGGAAAGGGTAGCTCAAATGGTGGAGTGCTTACCTCTGGTGTGTGGGATTTTGGTTCGATCCTTGGCTAAATAAGTTAGTGGTGGACAACATTGTGTCCATGGTTATTCTCTGGGTATTACATTTTCCTCCCACAATCTCATTCCACCAATTCTATAATCATTCACACAATTCTATAATCATCCATCTCCCCTAGCCTGACGGACATAATCATAGGGTGTTTGGAAAATACTTATTTTTGCCCTATTCTTATTCAGGAGGTTAAATCCCGAAATCCTCGTTCCATACGCCACTGATACTACTGATTATTACTATAAAAACTGAGAAAAGAAGAAAAAAATAAATGCTACCTTTGTTAAGAATAATGTTTCCATTGTGTCTTTAAAAATGAAGACGCCGGCCAGTGTATGTGTGTTTCTTTCGCATCCCTCTCTCACGTGCTCTAATAAATCCCGATAATATATTTTTATGTATTTTACTACGATTTTTTAGTCTTTTGTTGCGCTAACAACCGCAGGGAACATCTTACTTTTGTTAAACTTTCTACTAAATTTGAAAAAGCCGCGTCGGTCTGTGAAACAACTAAAATACACACTATACACTCTCGAAAAATATTTTTGTAAACAATTATTGCAAATAAAATTACAGACAACTAGAAAATAGTATTTTTACTTACCCATGGTGAGTATAAATACAATAATAGCAATGTATAAAGAAGCTCGCTTTAATCTCCACACCATATTGAAGTGTTCAAACCCCGTTCACAATGAATGCAGCTGTGGCGTTTTAAACTAGTCAGTTTACAGCAACAGGACGGGTTGTGATACTTATTTGCGAAATGAATATCACGTGTTGTGTATCGAACAAATACATGCGCAGAGAATGGTTGAACAACACACCTGTTGATTTGCTTTTCTTTTCCTGTTTGAGCCACTTCCAACGTGCTTGTCGCTCAACATACCAATAGTTGTTTATGTGTTTTGTTCGCTATTTTCCTAGCCGTGCCAATGTCAAGTTGATGTAATAGAAAGAATAGATCATTACACTACTAGAGGGTGCTACTTGCAACTTCTTGCGTTAGTAGACAGTGACGCCAATCGGAAGTTTCACAAACTACTTAGACCACAGTCTTTTCAGGAATCTTTTAAACTAACTAAAGGCGATATTTTACTTGTAATTAATAACTGAGATTAGAAAATGTCATAGGGCGTATTAGATGTTGAGTATTGTTTTCCTAGAGTCCCACCTGTCATGGAACACTGGACAGTCACTCGAAAATTTTAAATGAGAATGCGTGCCATTTCATGTATCATTGCCAACATCATGAAAAAAAGCAAATATTTTTTTTTTTTTGCAAAATTTATTTTCTCGTGTGGGGTACCGTTTATGAAATGTCGAACGTTCAAGTGTGAGCTCTTGCACAGTAGCTGTTAATACAACATGGCATAGGGCAATCAGTGGCGTATTTACGATTTTATTTCGGGAAGGGCTTTGCTAACTTTATCCTTAAAAATGTGAAAATTGTACAAGATTTTCATTTACTTTAAAATAGTAAATAAAATTTCGGGTGGGGCTTAAGCCCGGAAGCCATCCCCTTAAATACGCCACTGAGGACAATGATGGGCAAACTATTTTAAGAATGGGCCAAATAAAATAGAAAGAAAAAACGCACAATTTAGCTAGGTTACTACAAAATTCTTTCAATCAGGGGTCACCCCACCTCGAAAATATATGTACGGCGTCCCCCAGTTCCTAAAAAATTACAGTGGGCAAAGATAGGCATGAGGGACGGTGTGACGTCATCCGTCCCACTACCTTTACAGATCTACTTTTACCCCCTGCTTTTAATACTATGCAAGGAACAATGTTTCTTCCAGACATGTTTTTGGGGCACTGCCCCCCGAAGCTCTGAGAGTGCCACCCGGAGGAGACCAAAATAATACGTCTATAATATAATAATAAATAGAATAGTACCAGCAGTGACCTCCCAGAATACAAAGAGTCCCCCCCCCCCGAAACTTAAGAAAAAAAGAACGACTGGCAAGGAACTGTGATGAATGAAACTGTGAATACATTTGCAAAAGTTTCTCGTAATCTGATTTGAACTGGGATGCATTGATTCTCGAGGCTAACTTCGTCAGATTAGGAATCCTGTCGCGGGCCGCAGAAAACCTTTCAGGGGAGCTTGTTACTTGTATACAGAGTCGGATTTAGGTTTGATGAGGACCTAAGCTATTTAAGGTAATGGGGCCCTTTAAGTATCAAGATGAACGTAGGTACACTATACAGAAACGAAGAAACTATGCAGGCTAACAGAAGATGTCCCATCATTTACGTCATATGAGTCTACACAACACGAAGAACTGTTGCTATATGTAGATTTTATTTTATTTATTTTTCTTATATTTTGGAAATGTACAACCAGTCGTTTTCTTTAATTTAAGGGGCCCCCAAGAGCATGGGGCCCTAAGCTATAGCTTGTTTAGCCTATACGTAAATCCGGCACTGCTTTTATAGGGGAAGGATGACTACAACCCAAACAGACTAACTAACTAACTAACTCTATGGCCTATGGAACCCGGAGGTTCAATGCCGCGTTCACAAAAACTCTCCACTGATTTCTATCGTTAGCTAACTGCATCCAGTTTCTACTTTGTCTTCCAATCTCTGCGAGATCCATCTTAATATTGTCCTCCCATCTGCGCCTAGGTCTTCCTAATGGTCGTTTTCCGATTGGTCTTCCAGTCAAGACTTTGAAAGCGTTTCTACTTTCTTCCATTCTAGCTATATGACCCGCCCACCTAAGCCTCCTAGACTTGACGACCCTAACAATGGTGGGTGAACCATATAAATTATGTAGTTCCTCGTTATGAAGTTTCCGCCATTCCCCATTCCCGTTCCTCTTGGGTCCGAACATTCGTCTCAGGATCTTGTTCTCAAATACTTTCAGTCTATGTTCTTCCCTCAGAGTAAGTGACCATATTTCGTAGCCATACAGAACAACAGGCATGATTATTGTTTTATATATTTTAAGCTTCAAATTCCTCGACAGAATTCGCGACGACAAGAGATTTTGAACCGAATAGTAACACGAATTCCCTGCTTTTAGTCGACATTTAATTTCTCCGTGAATATGATTTTCATCTGTTAATATTGATCTTAGATATTTGAAATTCTCCACTTTATCAAAAGTATTATTTAATATTTTAACGCATCCATAATTTGCTTTATTCCGGTCCCGACGCACTTCCATGTATTTAGTTTTCTCTCCATTTACTTCTAAGCCCATGTCCCTGCAAGAGTTTAATAAGATCTCTGCATTTCTTTCTATTGTTCTCCTATCATCCCCTATTAAATTTACATCGTCAGCATATGCCATAACCTGGTGAATACCGTTCAACTGTAGACCCTGGTTGCTATCTTTGATTTTCCTTATAGCGTATTCCAGAACGAAGTTAAATAATAATGGCGACAATGCATCTCCTTGTTTCAGGCCATTTTCGACGTGAAAGCTCGTGGACAAAAAAATTCCTACCCGGACTTTACTTTGGGATTCTTTAAACATATCTTAATTAATCTAATTAGCTTTCTCGGTATTCCAGGTTCTGTAAGAACGTTGTATAATGTTTCTCTCCTAATCGAGTCGTACGCCTTTCTAAAATCAATAAATAGTTGATGTACCGGAGTATTGTATTCACACTTTTTTTCGAGTATTTGGCGAATGGTAAATATTTGGTCGACAGTTGATCGATTTCGTCTGAATCCGCACTGATCATCTCCAATAATTTCATCTGCGTATGGGGTCAGTCTTGCTAATAAAATATTTGAAAGAATTTTATAGGATGTTGATAGAAGAGAAATGCCTCGATAATTATTAGTCAGTTTTGTCGCCTTTCTTGTGAATTGGAACAATGATTGATTCTTTCCACTCTTGTGGCAATTCTTCCCTGTTCCAGATAAGGAGAATGAGTTTGTGTATCTTGTTCCACAATTTTTCGCCTCGAGCTAAAATTAACTCAGCTGGAATTTCATGTACACCCGGAGATTTGTGTTTCTTTAATTTCTTTATAGCGGTTTCTACTTCTATTCGGTTGGGTTCTGGAATATACAGTTCTGCGGTGTGTATCTCCTTTTCTCCACGCACACTAGTTTTTGGTCCCGTGTTAAGCAAATCGTCGAAGAAATCTTTCCATCTATTTAAGATGCTATCCGTGTCAGTGAGAACTGTACCGTCAGATTTCTTTAATATATAAGCACGAGGCTGATAGCCTTTCTTAAATTCTTTGATTCCCTTATACATGTCCCGGATGTTTTTATTTTTACTATCTTCAAGTTCCTTAATTTTAGCTTTCAGAAAATCACGTTTCTTTGTTCTAAAAATTTTGGAAGTTTCCCGCCTGATATCTGCGAAATTTTGTGTAGTTATTTCATTCGGATTTTGTAGTCAGCGTAATTTTGCCTCTTCTCTGCTAGTTTTATGCATTCCTGGTCGAACCATGGTTTGTTCCTACGTATTTTTGCGTGTCCCAATTTTTCTTTTCCTGAAATTTTAATGCTATCTCTAATTTCAATCCAGGTAACCTCAACACTAGTGCACTCCGAATCTTCTAAAGCCGAGACTTTATTCGAAACTTCAATCTGGTATTTCTCTCTTACCTGGTTCTCTTCTAATTTCTTTAAATTGAATCTCTCCGTTTTCGGACAATGAATATTACCTTTATTCAACGATAACCTCTCTCCTATTACAGCTGCTACCAGGTAGTGGTCAGTGTCACAATCAGCCCCTCTAAACGATCGGACATCAATTATGCTAGATTGCCTTCTTCTATCTACTAAAACGTGATCAATTTGATTATGTGTCTTCCCGTCTGGTGATGTCCAAGTGTATTTATGAACGTCGCGATGTGGGAATTTTGTACTCTTCACGATTAGGTTTTTGGATGTTGGAAAGTTCACGAGTCTAACACCGTTGTCATTACTTTCCTTATGCAGACTTTCGTTCCCTATAATCGGTTTGAAAATATCCTCTCGTCCTACCTTTGCATTGAAATCCCCTAATAGAATTTCCATATGGTATCGCGGGAGTTGGTCATATATCCGTTCCACTTCTTCGTAAAAACTGTCTTTTATATCGTCATCCTTATCTTCAGTTGGGGCATGTACTCCCATGCGCAAAAAAATTGCGCGTATACTGTAACTCACGATTTTCCGTATTTATTCCTTTTTCCTTACGTTTATGGGTAAAATAGAGTTATTAGTATGTGGAGATAATAGAGAGCAATCCATCTAAGGAGATATTTCCAAAAAATATAATAAAATAATAAAAATATAAATAAAAAACAAAATTATGCTCGGTTTTGTGTATACTGGCAACGATGATTTCTAGGGATGTTTTCAGTAGCACAGCACGATTGCGGAGGGAATTCAGTAGGGGAGTCGAGAAGATGGATCAAGGAACTGGATACTGGACTAAAATGTTGCATTTATTGGTTAAAACCTATTGTGTAGATTGCCTGCCAAATATAAATTAGCTTCTGTAACTAAGATGTCGTACGAAAATATAGAATTAAACAGAAAAACTCTTATGTTAAGGTTCGAAGCGATACGCACCATGGTTATGAAGATTATTTCTTAAGAAAAAAGAACAAACACAACGTAGCCTCTGTGGTTAGGTGGGTAGAGTGGCGGACTCGTAGATATTTTATTATTTTGACACCACATCGAATCCCATCCTATCCCATCCCATTTTTTTAACAAAACATTATTGGAAGTGTATAACTTTGATGTTAATAAGAACCGAAACAGTATAATAAGGAAATAAATTATTGATAGTGTCCTTTAATCGACGTATTTATTCAGTATTAGAATACGTGTACTATTGGCAATAATTTTTTTTTTTCAGTTTATGGTCTTGTATGTTACCTGCCCGTTCTTGAACAGCAGACAACTCACTTCGGATGTGTGTGTCAAGAACAGGAAAAATAACATACGCGACCTTGACAGTCTTCCCAAGTTTACCCCTTGTTATATCGACATGACGTTACATCGAATGATGCTTGTTGTCGTGAAAAAAAGGAAGAAAGGAAAAAGCTGATGTCAAATTATCGTTTGTCTGTGTGTGTGTGTGTGTGCTTGTGTTTTTTTTCTTTTTAGAGTATTGACTTTCTCCCTCTCTCTCTTTTTTTCATATCCACAATTGCAAGAAATTATGACCGACCTTTGTGGGTTTATTGGGAATAGGACGATTTATTTTGGATTGCTAACAGATGACATTTTTTTAACCATTTGCTTTATACTTTGGCTTTGTGGCTCTTAGCACCCACGAAAGGTCATTATAACTATATAAGCAGTTCCCGTTTTCACTGGCCGCTGAAAAGATATTGGGGAAGAGAAAAGTGCTTGCCGTAAAGATAATGAATAAAAAAAAAACAAATTAAAACAAATAATTTATAAATCTTTATAATACACTGTAAAGTTACGAGCGATTACAGCTAAGAATTTAACATGAGATTAAAATTACGAGTATTATGTATTATGATTAAACAAATAATATACAATAAGTAAACTACAAGCAAATTATATATTTAACAACCTGAGTGCTTAAAAACAATTACTTTATTTTTAATTTTTATTTTTTTAAAATTATTTACTTTGATTAGATGGCCTTTTTGATTTATAGGAATGATTTTTTTTAAAATTTTATTTATAATTTGCGCTAGCGGCAACGAATGAGAGTAGGGGATAATTTATATAACACTTGCGTTTTATTATGCACTGCACAAGGAGGGTGGGGATTAAGTAAGCCGCAGTTTTTTTCTTTTGGGCTATTTTTTTTTTTTTACAGAAATTTGGTTTTCTGTAAAAGTCAAAAACTAATTTGAGTGTTATGCTTATATTTACTAAATTCTAACGACGACAAAAACACGATTTCAAAATGCAATCGTAAGTCTGTGTAAGGAACGTTTTCGTTGAACGAAGCTAAATTATACAGATCTATGTATGCGGAACACGAATATTTCCAAAAGATAGCATGACTATGAACGATAATCATACCATATTTCTACATTATATAGTAGCGTGAAAAACTGATATTAAAATGATATAACAAACAGGCATAAGCTTTCTTTTTCTAGCACAGCAACACATTAAACTTAACTCATTAAATTTTGGGAATTACAAATTATCACCTTACGTGTCGTTGTATTCCTATTCGTTTTCACGTTCGAGCGACGAAAGAAGAAATTGTAGTAATAGTGATAAAAATCGAATTCGAGATTTCAATGAATTCAAGTTTCACGCCCCTACATATCGAAAAAGTAATTTTGATGTCTGTCCATCTGTTCGTCTGTCGGATCGTCACGCTTTTTCATGTATTCAAATAGAGGCCATACTGTTCGACGTATCTGGACCGAATTCTAGACATGAAGTTTTTATAACACTTTAAAAAAACTAACTAACTATATGGCCTATGGAACCCGGAGGTTCAATGCCGTGTTCACAAAAGCTCTCCACTGACTTCTATTCTTAGCTAACTGCATCCAGTTTCTACTTTGTATTCCTATCTCTGCGAGATCCATCTTAATATTGTCCTCCCATCTGTGCCTAGGTCTTCCTAATGGTCGTTTTCCGATTGGACTTCCAGTCAAGACTTTGAAAGCATTTCTACTCTCTTCCATTCTAGCTACATGACCCGCCCACCTAAGCCTCCTAGACTTGACGACCCTAACAATGTTGGGTAGATCATATAAATTGTGTAGTTCCTCGTTATGAAGTTTCCGCCATTCCCTATTCCCCGTTTCTCTTGGGTCCGAACATTCGTCTCAGGATCTTGTTCTCAAATACTTTCAGTCTATGTTCTTCCCTCAGAGTAAGTGACCATGTTTCGCAGCCATACAGAACAACAGGCCTAATAATCGTTCTGTATATTTTAAGCTTCAAATTCCTCGACAGAATTCGCGACAACAAGAGATTTTGAACCGAATAGTAACACGAATTCCCTGCTTTTAGTCGACATTTAATTTCTTCGTGAATATGATTTTCCTCTCTTAATATTGATCCTAGATATTTGAAACTATCCACTTTACCAAAAATAGAATATTATTTAATATTTTAACGCATCCATAATTTGCTGTATTCCGTTCCCGACGCACTTCCATGTATTTAGTTTTCTCTGCATTTACTTCTAAAATCATGTCCCTGCAAGAGTTTAATAAGATCTCTGCATTTCTTTCTATTGTTCTCCTATCATCCCCTATTAAATTTACATCATCAGCATATGCCATAGCCTGGTCAATACCGTTCAACTGTAGGCCCTGGTTGCTATCTTTGATTTTCCTTATAGCGTATTCCAGAACGAAGTTAAATAATAATGGCGACAACGCATCTCCTTGTTTCAGGCCATTTTCGACGTGAAAGCTCGTGGACAAAAATTTTCCTACCCGGACTTTATTTTGGGATTCATTTAAACATATCTTAATTAATCGAATGAGCTTTCTCGGTATTCGAAGTTCTGTAAGAACGTTGTATAATGTTGCTCTCCTAACCGAGTCGTACGCCTTTCTAAAATCAATAAATAATTGATGTACCGGGGTATTGTATTCCCACTTTTTTCCGAGTATTTGGCGAATGGTAAATATTTGGTCGATAGTTGATCGATTTCGTCTAAATCCGCACTGATCATCTCCAATAATTTCATCTGCGTATGTGGTCAGTCTTGCTAACAGAATATTTGAAAGGATTTTATAGGATGTTGATAGAAGAGAAATGCCTCGATAATTATTACAGTCAGTTTTGTCGCCTTTCTAGTAAATTGGAACAATGATTGATTCTTTCCACTCTTGTGGCAATTCTTCCCTGTTCCATATAAGGAGAATGAGTTTGTGTATCTTGTTCCACAATTTTTCGCCTCCAGCTAAAATTAACTCAGCCGGAATTTCATCTACATCCGGAGATTTGTGTTTATAACACTATCGTTTCGAATTCTATATCCCCCGACACCTAAAAATAAGGATAGTTTACTGAAGGATGAAAATTTAAAATCATTAAATTGTCTCAAAAACGGCTGTAAAGATTTTGTTTGTATTTTTACAAATATAGTATGAATCATTGCTCTGAAAAAATACGTAAGGTGTAATTTACTGTATGGAATGCAGTTTTTTGAACAATTTTCTCAATCACATTTTATAAATAAATGTATCTTTAATAACCTGACAATATGACACAACTCGTTCGTCCTGTAAACATTCAGAAGAGGTAGTTTAGCTTACTCTTCGACGATTTCCCCATTAACGCCTGACCCAATTTTGTTCATATTTCATAAATAAATGTTACATAAATAACCTAAAGATATGGTATAATTCCATCATCCTAAAAAGCTAGAAGTGGTATATTACTTTTCGGAGCAAGTTTTACCCTACGATTTTGTCGATAATTACTCTGGCAATTTTGTTCGTATTTCATAAATAGCATAACTCGTTTGTCCTGAAAAGATATACAAGGGATATTTTATTCTTGGGGATGAATTTTTTAACGATTTTCTCAGAAAGTACTCAGACGCTTTTGCTCATAGTTCACATACAATTATCTCCTTAATAATTCTAATGTATGGCATAAGTTATTTCTAACAGAAATATGACGAATGGGTACTTTACTTTTGGATGTAAGTTGCTTCGAACAAAGTTTTCTAAAACACATTATTTTATTCGCATTTCCCAAATAAATGTTTCAGTAATAGCTGCAGCCTAACACGAGTCAGTTTAAGAAATTCGAGCGAGAAAATTCAGTGCGTTTCATCCGTACCCATTCTTAAATATATTTTTAAATGTTACACCCAATCACAATTTTCCTAAGAAAATCGAAACTTCTTTTTAAATTTGCCTTGCTGTGGCCAAATGGTTCAAGTGCATTGGTTCTGGATTTGATTCCCGGTGAGAGCTAGTGTATTTTTGTCCAACGTTAAGGAATAGGTGCAAAGAGAAAAGTGTTTAAACAAGTCTAACCAAGCTAATGAATAATACAAAGAAATAATACAATATTACGAAATTCTAGAAGAAACGTTGTTAATATTAGATATTTGCGTGTAAAAGTCCAACCCATGACTGTCAACTCCAAAGGTAAGAAAGTGAAACATCCAATACCAGGTTAATCAGTAGTCTCTAGTTAAAGCTATTCTACTAGGAAGTGATTGAGATACCAAAAAATATTGTAATCGCTGGGAGACATGTTAGGAGAATACATTGGGTGAGAGAGTTTAATACTGGAACTCATGAATAGTCTCTGCACCTTCGTTGAGTATTGAAGTGCGTAGGTCTATATAGGTTTGCATTGAAATGAGCATTAATACACAACATCTGTTGAACATTACGGGGGGGTTGCGCACAGGTTTGCAGTACATTTTACGGGGTTCGATATTGTAACGATCCTAGCAAACTCCTCAGTCTTTCCGCACTGTACTCTATAAGTTAAATTCGTGCTTAATTAAAACTATGTGTTTAAATTTAACACTGTTAACCGTTAATACCTGTGCACAACGGGCAACAATCCGCCAGTAATTCTTTATTTTTGCCTTTTGTTTTAGCGCCATAAATGTCTTTGTTCATAAATTTCTTTGTCTATGGTTTTGCATATACGTAGCGTGGACATTAAATTTTGACTTCTACGCCATATGCATCTAATTACAAACACACCTATAGAACGAACACAACAAACTTGGAATATATAGTTTATGTATGGAAAATCATACACGAGGCGCTGCACGGGAGAGCAGTGTGCATACATATGGCAGTCAACTTCCTAAGAAATTTATAATAATAATAATAATAAAAAAACAGAAAACGAAACAGTTATTTATATAATGTATTTATTTAAGCATGGAAGTGCAATAGACTTAAGTTATTTCTCTCTCTCTCTCTCTTTGAAGGCAACAACCTTTAGGGTGCCAAGACGTAGAAAAGGACTTGTGGCACTCATGACTATAGAGTGGTGTGTGTTTGGCACATCGGGTTCCTTCGTTGTTAGCCCCAGCTTTCTAGACCGGATGCAGTTATTCCCGGTAGAAAATACAAGAAAATATACCTTTCTATTACTATTAAAGTAAATAATTACACTCATTCCCTCAACGTGATACTTGTTTGTTTAACTGTATACAGACAGCTGATCCATGGGAGAATCGTTGATAATAATAAATAAAATAAACTCGACAAATATTCTTGTAATTTGCTGGGCACGCCTGTGTGCCTGTTATCCGGTTGTGGCACACTGGAATATAGGGTATGGCTTTCTAATTTTTCCCCAACTATTTTAACTGCTTCAATTGAAATTAATCTATAATGATAAGAGTGAATTTAGTCTTCTTACCCTTCGATTTAGAAATAAGGTCCGCTAGAATTGTATATTTAAAAAATAATAATACTCAGAATTTTATAGAGTAGTTTGTTTTATTCGAAATGACATACTTCCTGCAACTGTTTGGGTTGGAATTATTTGAGATCAAATCTTTAAGTTTTACGACCCACGGTTATACCGACTAGGCTAAAGGACACGGTGATGATGAGAAATGAATGAAATGGTGGAATGAAGAAAGTGGGAGAAAACGGGAGAACCCCGAGAAAACCCATGCACATGGTGTTTGTCCACCACAAAATTCACTTAGTGCGAGTTGGAGTCGAACCAAGGATCCCATGCACCAAAGGTAAACGCTTTATTACTGAGCCACCGCGACCCCTCTGAAATTATTTATAGGAGAGAGTGACTACTTTATGAAAACTTGATATCGAACACATTTGTTTAAAAATACCAGCTTTTTGTGAAATATTGCTTAATATTCAGGAAAACCTAAGTCAATAAAATAATAATATTAATAATAATAATAATAATAATAATAATAATAATAATAATAATAATAATAATAATAATAATAATAATAATAATAATAATAATAATAATAATAATAATCTTAAATTAAAAACTCTCTGGACCTAGTGCATTGGCACAATTCCACGAATTAAAAAGAGTTTGTTTACTTCTCATGTAAGTATAGAAGGACTTAATCCCTGTTGCTTTCAATATACGAAGAAAGTGTCCAACTGTCAAATGATATGCTACATAAAATGCCCTATGCAACATAATGTAATATAGAGTCATCATTTCAGGTTGTCTAAAGAACACTTTCGTTTTAGCAAGAAAGGAAGAAAATAGAAAATACTGAGTTTTAACCTAGTAGAAAGTTTGCAGATTTAAGAGAAAATGTACAGAGTTGTTGGATATTAAATGTAGTTCGGGTTAATGGAGTAAGACACCGTAGTTCATTGTATGAAATATACTGGGAGTGACCAAGCCATTGCCTATGGAAATATCGAAAGAGATACGTTAATGGTGTTAGTTGCCAACTGTTGTAGAAATGAAAAATTTAAGGAAATCTCTAAAACTCTAAAATCACAGATCCAAATTGACTAACTACTAAGTAAAACTGCTAAATCTGACTAAAGCAAAAAAAAAAAAAAAAAAAAAAAAAAGTCTTAATGACCTGTGTTACAGTTTCAGACACATCATTCTCATATCAAAACTACGATAGAAGTAAATTATGAATACAGGTGAATTTGCAGTTCTGGAATACCAACAAATGATTTTGCTAGATGTAAATTTTGGGAAAACATTTTTATAAGGTTTTAGATTTATTTATTGGTTTGTTTGTTTATTAGCTTCTCCATGCCGTAAACGTCGCCAACACCTAGTGGCCCACTTGCTGGTAAATGGCGATCGTCAATATAGCGACGCGTCGAAGGATTGCCGCTAGTGTGCCACTACTGGCAGGGATTCGCCGAGTCGAAGCAGATATCTAGAATCGGGGATATTGAAGTTACCACCACGTAACAGCGAGGACTTCATTTTGATCCCCGCTCGTTTGATTTGTCACGGAGAATCGCAAAGGGACCAACATGAACTATCGCCAGTCATGTGCATGCGGTTATTATTATATATTACTTTTCCCTGACGAATTGTTATTATAAGGACAATACTTGAGCTCCGGGGCTCAAGAGTAACTCCTGCCTTTACATCATGAAGTGAAAAATCTTGAGATGGGTGCGTATAATTGTATGAATTTAATTGGCAATTGTCGCCGATCACTAGCAAGTGAATATGGGAGAACTATGACAAAAGTAAATAGACGCTTGCCATTTTGTTATAAAATTACATGACGAGTGCATTTGATCTGATTCCAAACAGTTATCGTCAAATATACACGGTTAATGGAGCACTCTGATTAGAAATATTAAAAATACTTCAACGATTTATCACTCTACAAGCTGTGTCTTCATTATCCCCTCCGTGGGGAATTCGGAAGAACTCGCAACTAATAACCCTAAGGTTGGTGGTTCACGCCCAGCTCAGGGCACTTTATTTTTACTTTTTTAAAAATGTTTGTAGACTCACCTTAATGCAAAGGCGATTTAACGTATTTAAGGGGAACAATTTTGTGGTTCGTTGGCGTTCCGTCGCTTCTCTGCCAGTGGTGGTATAATTTTCAAAGCGGAAGTGGTACCAATTTTTGGCTGCGGGACAACCAATTTTTGGGGACATGTCGCTAGTTGCCTATCGGTAGTCCACCGACGCTTACGGCATGGGGTTGTCCCCTCACAAGTGAGGCAGATTGTAATCGACCAAGAGTGTTTGGGGAAAATGGGAAACATCTTCCGACTTCGACTTCTGAATAATACGTTTAGGATCAAGTCGAATCAAGGCTGCGTCACGGGAAGGTAGAACAAGTGAGACAATCTTTCCAAGCACTACGCTGAAGAGCCTCTGTCTCATTCAAGACTTAGACTCTTCAGGAAAAGTAACAAGTTTATTACTTGTAATTTATTCTTTGAGTCAAAGTATTTTGCAATAAACCGTCCTTTTGTAAGATATTTTTACGATTGTATACTATTAATTTCGAAAATTGTACACATAATATAATTTCCCATCATGGATTTGAAAAAAATCAAAGTTCGAACAAAGAAAGATCTTCGATCCACATGTCTCTTATTGACCCTTAATTTATTTTAGTCCTAGGCAACGCGAATCGACGGGATGGCTCTAAGTGAAAACATTCATTTAGATGGTTAAGTAATCTGGAAATTCCTGCTGTTATTTCACGAAACACAACAAATCTTGAGAAACAAAAACAATTTTGCTTACCAGGGGAAGGGAGTAAATCATCTGCTTACGTTTGCTTAACTAGGAAGAAGGCAAGGGCGCCGATCCTGGGGCGCCGGGCTCCCCAAAGCTCATGTAGGCCCCCTTTGTATTTATGAATATACAATATTTGGCATAATTTGAATCCAATTTGCCTTAAAATCCTAATATATATCGTCTGCATTTGAATGCCCTCCCAGAAAAAAAAATTACAGAGAAATCGGCGCCCTTGGAAGAAGGTCTAGTGAAAGGAATAAAAATGTGATAGCGTAATGCTTGAACAACTCTATCTAATGGAGAAAAGTAAATTAGTATTCAACACTTCTTTCAGTTTTAAGCATTTCAAAGATTCTCGTAATTTAGTAGCGTCCCGGATTTGCATTTTTGAAGTATGGGAACTTTATCTATACCTTAACGTGGGAATCGGTTTCGGACCATGCACTAAGACCAGTTTTATTCGTTAGCAACTGCCTGAACAATACCGTGTTACATCGAAAACCTGAGAAGTAAACTGAACGAAATTCGTACAACAAGAGAACGGGTAGTGTGCCTGAAGCGGAACAACGGGGATTTGGCTAAATGAATGATGTAGCCCACGTAACGTAGTGAAAAATAAAGTGGGTCACTGGTGGCACAAGGGGCGTTTGTGGGTCTCGTAATTTAGTAGCGTCCCGGATTTGCATTTTTGAAGTACGGGTACTCTATCTATACCTTAACGTTTCAGACCAGGCACTTAAGCCGCTTTGCCACAAGAGGCACATAGGAGTTTTTCTTTCGATTTCCTTAGGAATATTGAGAATGGTATGACTTTTAAAACTATGTTTAAAGAAAAGAATACATATCGACACAATAAGATGATAATCTAATACCTAGGAAATATATTGAATTGTTTTTAATTTGTTCTCACGCCACCAAAACAGTATTTATTTTTTTATTCCAGCCTTTTAATATAAACATTTCACATTATTGTCTGTTCTAGGACAATACAATTCTAGTTCATGTATATGCTAGCTTTGGAAATACAGTAGAATTTCGCTTATCCGACATAAACAGGCAGGCAGAACGCTGGATAATATGGATGTGTTAAGAAAAGACCTATTAAAAGTAAAACTTATGATATAATTTTACATATTACACATCTAATAATAATGTTTTATAACAAATAACTGCACTGCACTGAATCATGGACGTATCCAGCGTGAGGGCCTGAGGGCTGTCCCCCTCCGAAACTCAAGCACTTTTTAATAAACAAGCTTTTACCCTTTTGAGATTCTTTTATATCAGTTTACTAATAGTCAGTGTCCAAACTTTGGGCAATGTGCTGTTGCCTTGTTATAATTCTAAGAACATACTATAATGCCATTATACAATTTGGAATTAAAGAACAGGAATTAAATAGGATTAACATTTTGTTTCCGTTCTGTTTTTAACTTTAATATATTAGAACGATACACTCAATGTCTTCTTGCTATTTTTGTTATGTGATATACGTAGCAGGCAGTTTTCTTTAGTTACATTTCTCTCGAAAATATGTTTCATTTTGTTTGTGCTATAATGCAGTTTCCAAAGTAAACCGGTTTATAAATGAGAAATAGGAAAAAGTTTAAGAGAAATACAGAACTGTTGCATTATTATTATTATTATTATTATTATTATTATTATTATTATTATTATTATTATTATTATTATTATTATTATTATTGATATTGATATTTTTAAAACATTAGAATTACGTGCTTACGAGGATTTGTGTTGGGCCCCCTCCGAATAGAAAACCTGGATACGTGTCTGCACTGAATGATAGATGTATGAGTCAACGTGTAGACGGGCGCGCTAGGCGATATACTCCAGAGCATGAAAAATAGATTAAGACCACAACTTGCAGTTCTTCTTGCCGATTGGTGCTTTCTGCAATGATATATCGGATCATACGGTATGTGTAACAAAGGATGGTCGGATAAGCGAGACCATGGTGTATTGGTATTTCACGCACCTAAACCTGTAAAATGTTTGTATAAACGATTATCTTTCACTCCCTAGCTAAATTTGTGGGTATGATCACACACCTTGCCTCATAAAGTATAGTCTTATAAAGAAAAAATATTTTTTTAGCTAAAAGTTAAAGGGAAGTCAACTTCAGTAATTTACTTTACTTTTTTTTTTTTAATAATGGCAAACTAGTCCATTTCATCACGATAAATCACGTTTGATACTAAGATGTCTTTTCCTGTCCGTATATATCCTTTACATTTTGTTGGAGAAAAAATTGTTATTTTCCCAAGAAAACAGGGTGAGAGAAGCTATACAACAACATGAACTGAAAACAATAGCTATTACCAATAATACTGTAATCCTGGATATCAATAAGTTGTCCTTAGTATATTGCTTCGGTTCTTATTAACATGAAAATTATAATGTTTTGTAAAAAAAAAAAAAAAAAAATGGGGTTGGATGGGATTCGATGTGGTGTCAAAGTAATAAAATAACTACGAGTCCGCCACTCTATCCACCTAACCACAGAGGCTACGTTGTGTTTTTGTTCTTTTTTCTTAAGAAATAATCTTCATAACTATGGTGCGTATCGCTTCGAACCTTAACATAAGAGTTTTTCTGTTTAATTCTATATTTTTGTACGACATCTTAGTTACAGAAGCTAATTTATATTTGGCAGGCAATCTATACACTAGGTTTTAACCAATAAATGCAACATTTTAGTCCAGTATCCAGTTCCTTGATCCATCTTCTCGACTCCCCTACTGAATTCCCTCCGCAATCGTGCTGTGCTACTGAAAAAATCCCTAGAAATCATCGTTGCCAGTATACACAAAACCGAGCATAATTTTGTTTTTTATTTATATTTTTATTATTTTATTATATTTTTTGGAAATATCTCCTTAGATGGATTGCTCTCTATTATCTCCACATACTAATAACTCAATTTTACCCATAAACGTAAGGAAAAAGGAGTAAATACGGAAAATCGTGAGTTACAGTATACGCGCAATTTTTTTTTTTTTTTTGCGCATGGGAGTACATTTAAAACAATAATATCACACCACCATCCTACGGATGCGCACGAGTCGAGTCGAGTCGAGATTCAAGCCTGTCTCGACTCGTCTCGAGAAAATGTTGTCTCGACTCGTGTCTCGACTCGAAAATATGTTTCTGTCTCGACTCGAGTCTCGACTCGACATGTTCTGGCTCGACTCGACTCGAATTCGAGTCGAGACAAAATATACCAGTTAAAATATACGCACAGATCAGCCAGAATATTATGATTATCTACCTAATTGTCAGTATGTCCACCTTCGGCACGGATAACAAAGGCGACTCGCCTTGGCATGCACGCAATGATCCTTGGTAGGACGCTGGAGAGAGTTGGACCAGATGTGCACACACAGGTCACCTAATTACCGTAAATTCCGGGGAGGGGATGATGCGCTCTAACGTCACGTTCAATCACATCCCAGATGTGTTCGATTTGGTTCAGATCCGGCGAGTTGGAGGGCCAGCACATCACTTGGAACTCGCCCCTATGTTCCTCGAATCACTCCATTACTCCTGGCCTTGTGACATGGTGCATTATCTTGTCAAAAAATTCCACTATCGTTGGGAAACATGGTCGTCATGAAGGGCTGTACGTAGTCTGCAAGCAGTGTGCGATACACCTCGGCGTCATGGTGCCTTGCTCAGCTCCACTAGACACACGCTCTGGGACGTGAATGTTCCCCAGAGCTTAATTAAGCCGCCGCCAGCTTGTCTCCGTCCCGCAGTACAGGTGTCAAGGAGTTATTCCCTTGCAACACGACAGATTCGTACCCTCCCATCGTCATGATGAAGAAGGTATCGGGATTCATTAGACAATGCAGCGCTCTGCCACTGAGCCAAGGTCCAGTGGCGATGGTCACATGTTCATTTCAGTCGTAGTTCCCGATGTCGTTTTGTGAACATTCGCACATGGATGGGTCGTCGGTTGCTGAGGCCCATCGTTGGGAGTTTTTGGTGCACTGTGTGTTCAGACACACTTGTACTTTGCCCAGCATCAAAGTCTGATGTTGGTTCCGCCACAGTTCGCTGCCTGTCCTGTTTTACCAGTCTGCCCAGCCTACGACGTCCGACATCAGTAAAAAGGTGGGGGGGGGGCGCCCAATGATATTTGATAGTACTTCTTTACCTGTAAAAATTTGAACGACCCGGTAAGTTTGTGTAGGGTAATTAACAAGCACAGAGCAGTACACACCACACGTTTAGGGAAATTTTGATAAATAAGGCATTTCTACAGTTCATACAGCATATTTTGTGCTTAAGAATGGTACTCTGATTTGAGAAGAGTTTCTTTAAGTTAACTGTCATGAAATAACAGACCAACTTTTCAGTCCGGAGTGAAGTCGCCTACTTAAGCCTTCATAAAACCATAACTTCAAACCGATTTTCTCTAACGCAGCTAAGTTGTGCTTTAACCATGAGAGAGCAGGACATGTGTTTTCTTACATCATACTCCCTCAACATCTTAAAGAAATTTCATTAATCAGAAAGCTGTCTGGCCTAAAGTCCTAAACATGAAATGGCCTATAAACAGACTCTCCATCAAAAAGACTAATTCTGTTAGTTATAGGATTGAGTCGGTTGAATATAAGAAAATTCCTCTCACCAGAGAAGTGAAGCGCCTTCAGCAGAATCTTCGTTTGAGGTTAAGTTTCCACAAAAACAGTCGTCAAGTTCTTGCACCGAAAGCTGAGTCCAGTATTCTTTAAATTCGCACTCAGTTGAATGCAGTCAGACTGCGGTTAAAAAAAAGTATTTGAACCTCGTAAACAAGGACCCTCCTTGCTCAAGTTTCAAATAAGGCTCTCACTCTAAAATCTGTACGACTATGGAAACCAAGTATTGCTAACAATCTTAAATAAACGTGGAAATGTCAATATCCATAAACAGACACTGTCTCCCATGAAAATAAATGTTACCTGCTAAGAAACAGGGTGAATTGATTTAAATCAAGATTTAAATCACTTGATTTAAAAAAAAAAAATCATTGATTTAAATCGAATTAGGAAATAAATTAATTTAAAGTGAAAATAAGTAAAATCCCGTTTCTGTTCTGTTATTTCGATTATGAAAGTTAATAATCATAATACAATGAGACTCAAATGTAGAGTATAGTATGAAAACAAGTGTCATGCAGAGGATGATTAGGGAAAATCCCGTTTTGAACAGG